>NC_137956.1:25408778-25783778 GCF_963924665.1 Micromys minutus | reverse complement strand
TTTGCTTTTTGTTTTTGTTTTTGTTTTTGTTTTTGTTTTGCTGAAAGGGGGAACTCATGAAAATTTTTATCAGCTGAAGGCATGAACAATAGACCCAGCAATGTTCACTTCACAGCATTCTGTGAAACAACCTGCGACTGGAAAGTATGGGACAGTATCCGAGGCATATGACTAAGGAATGAAATTGACCTGTGATATAGTGACTGTTAAAACTGACAGTGCAATCTAAACAGAAGATACTATTAAAAGAAAGTCATAGAAAAACCATGTTTGTGTGTTTTTAAGATGCTCACATATCTATAGTTCATAGAACATACATATCTGTGTATAATGTCTAAAACCTCAGATAGAGTCATTGTTTTAAATCTAAACATGAAAGAGAGTAACCTACATGAAAGAGAATAGACTACACATAGGTGCCAGCTAGAACATCCACTGAGCTTGTAGAAATGGCAATTGTTGCTTATCACTTTTTGCAGGCAGGGCTAGAGAACATAACTTTTCTTATATTTTTCCCACTCTAAATACAAAAGTATTCTTTAGAATTTTTCCTCTAAAACATATATTTTTTAATGTGTATGTGTTTGCATGTATGTGTGTGTACCACAAGCATTCAGGAGCCCAGGAAAGTCAGAGGGGACATTAGATCTCCAGGACCTGAGGTTATAGTTGGTTGTAAGTCTCCAGGGGCATACTTGAAACCAAACTTGGATTGTACGCAAGGGCAGCAAATGCTCTTACCCACCAAACCATACCTGAAGCTGATTCTGGATTCTTGGGTAGTGTTTATATAAGGCTTTTAGAATAGTTCATCCTAGTAGTGAAAGACACGAGCATTCTGACTTAGTATAATGGGTGTATATCTTATTCAGTCAATACCATTGCTAATGCTTAATTGGTCAAACTGGAAGGCTTTCTCCTAGGTCACAGTTAAAATGGCTTTTTCCAGAATCTCTGGATTATACTCGGCTGCTCATGATTGTTGGCTTCAAACGTTCTTTCCCATATATAATTTTCTGTAGTTACACAGTTGAACCATTACTGCTTTAGAGGTTCTTCCCAAACAGTGTCCCTTTGCATTAATGGTTTCTGCCAGCTACATAGATCCTTCAAAGCTTAATTAATAGATGTTTTCTGAAACTCCAACTCTGAGTGTCTTATTGATTTTTTTAATGAAAGACTTCAGTACTTTTTTATAAAGAAAGGGAACTTATTAAACTATAAAGAACTTTTACTTTAAACTTGCCCTTTTTGGTTCTGTTCATTTTAATAAAAGCTTTATTACGGCTTTTTGAGAAGCTCAACAAGAGCTATTTTCTTCATTAGAAAACTCAAAGTGTTCAAAGGGAGTGGAATATTCTGTTTCTTGTTTCCAAATTCATTAGTTTTTCTTTCGTGTGGCTATAAGCATATTAAGAAAAGAATAGTCATTTTTTTAGTTTCCATCAATAATCCACATTTTAATCTATATATTTGTGCAATGATCATTGTACAATCTGAATTTAGAAGCTGTATACAACATGTGCTAATTTGGAAAATACAAATATGTTCATAGTCTACAGAAAAAAAAAATAAACACTCAAATAGTCTAATATTTTACTGAAATTACATTCCTTTTAATAACATCTTCAAATATCTGCATTGCCACACCTATAAATTCACTGCAGTTTATTAAATCTATAATCTGAATCTGGCTTCTGGAAATATGTTTTCTTTCTTCTTGAAGTTTTTATTTGAGTACACTTTAATTTGCATGAAAATCTTCACACTATCTGGAGCTAAGAAAATGATTCTTATGTAAATGAATTATTTAAAATTCTGAATAGCACCTTCAGACAAAGGAAGAGAAATGACAGGGAATTAAAACTTTGCAAGAACATTTTCAATATGCCAATTGGAGGCAAGTGGTTCCTTTTTCTGCAGAACCCTAGCGACCTTCCAATATGTCTATTCAGAGGAGTTGAACAATAAAATATACATATACACTCAAGTGTAAACTTAATTTTGAAAACTTAAGAATATCACTTCTATATTTATTATATTTGTCCTAGCATACATCATGCTTCATGTGAGGACAGAAGCAATAGTAAATTTGCCTATCAATATTTTGTATTTGAGCATTCTGTAAAGGCACCTGACAGCCACAATGATGGAGAATATCTAAGTTAGCACCTTGATTCAGAGACAATGCTAGCTACAGAGTTAAAGATCAGTACTGGATACCTGGATCTCACTAACAATTTATCTCAGTTCCAGGATGGGAAGACCATGTGATCAACTGTTCTCTTAACATCTTCAGATTGTCTTCCACTTATAGACTTATAAACTACTGTGACTTAATGTATCATCCTAGCAGGAATCTGGAAGACTGGTGTAGGAATGATGTGGGGTTGAGTAGGGTGGGGTGGAGTGATTTGGACTGTGGGTCTTGGCTCAATACATTTCAAGGATAATAAATGTTAGTAAATGTCCTAAGACTATTTTTGGGATGCTTTGGTGAATAAAGCTTTTTACCCTTGTCTGAAGAGTGTGCCTGGGGTCAAGGCTAAATTGACAAGAATCAAATTAATTGCATTGACAAAGGAAGTCAGTCTCAAAAAAGCCCAGAATAGACTTTGTCCTCTGCTTTTCTCTCATAAAGAACATTATGACCAAGTATAGCAAGCTCAGAAAGAAAAACAAAATAAAACAAAACAAACCCAGAAAAAACAAAATATAGAGTTTAAGTAATAAAGAATTTCTAGGAAATGAAATAGAACTGAATACTGTGTTCAAGGAGATAAACAAGTTATGGACAAGGTTATTTCAAGGCAAGATCCCACCTAGCTAAGCTTATTGTTTGGGTTTTCAGTTTAAAGAGCAATAGTTATGCATGTTAGATAATTATCTGGTTATAGTTTCATTTGAATTTTAATCTAGAATGAACTACAATCCAGAATGAGAGTACATACCTGTTACCCAGATTCTGAAGATGAAAGACATAGGCTATTGATCCCGATCTTTAGGAACACTGGCCCTGAAAAGCTTAGGCCCAGGCCTGGTAGCATACACCTTTAATCCTAGGAGATAGAGGCCAGCAGATCTTTGAGTTCAAGGTCAATCTACAGAATATGCTTTAGAACATCCAACCATCGGCAGTGAAAAATAGAAAGCTTGTGATAATGTAATAAAATAAGGGGACCATGTTCCAGCTCCAACAAACAGAAAGACTCAGCATCTTCGTCCATGTGGCTTTGGGGTTAGAGTCATGAATAGAAGGGACTACTTAGACAATTAATGCTGGTTAGCTGGAGCTAAGAAAGTAGTGGTGATTAAGAAGAGACCAGCATTACTAGGTTCTTTTAGGAAGCATTTTTTTGAGAGTACAAAGCAGTATATTCCACAGATAGCCAAGGGTGTACCTGTGCTTCCGCTGGACATGGTAATATGTAATAATCATCCAAGTGGTACTGGTTTTGAAGTTGTCATGGAGATCAGCTGAGGCTTGGCACTGTATAAGGCCAGGAAAATAATTGGTGCAGCTTCAGTTGCAGTTGATGGCCCAGGACTGAAGGGGTCATGCAAAGAAGCTGAGTCTTGGCATCATGAAAAGATCCTATTGGTGAAGCTGTGTTGCAGCATATTGGAGATGCCAGTACCATGAGATGACTACCAAGGACAGCAGCAGCAGTGAAATGGAGTCAATACTAACCTAGAGTGCTATGGCACTCAGAGTTGGAGAACCAGATATCCTCAATAACCATACATTTGAATATGGCAAGTTCTCTCCAATGTGCACAAATTGAAGAAATGGGAGTAGAAAGGCTTCACTGTATATGTGGTTCTATATAAGTAGATTTATACAAAGCAAAAGATTGAATAGCTGGAGAAATGACTCAGCAGTTAAGAGCACTTGCTGCTTTCACAGAGAACCCTTGTTCCATTCCCAGCATCCACATGATGGTTCACAACCAAATGTAACTCTACTGGATCCAGTGTGTTCTTCTGGGCACTAGACACATGTGGTGCAGACACACGTTTAGTCAAAACTGTGAAATATATAAAATACATAAATCTAAAAATGTAAAAATAAAAAGATAAAGAATCCATGAAACAGGAAGATTTCATGAAAGAATTGTTTTTATACAAATATTTTGAAATGTATGTTATTTCAGCCTATGGTGCCACTGTAACATTGGATTCCAAAGTACATTATTTTGCAATAATATTTACAAGAGAGTCCATAAAGCACTCAATTTCATACAAAATCAATGATCAAAGTTATTTTTACATCAATTAGATCAGCAAATTTTATGTTAATTTAGGCTAAAATCAAAAGTAAAGAATTACAAAAGGCACTTGAATATTGGCAGAAAGCTGGGAATATTTTTTTTTGTGTGTGTAACAAAAGTATGTTTCTCCCTTGACAGAACAAGCCAATTTACAGCCTTGTTTCAGATACATGACAATTTTCCTGTGTCTTATTAACCTAACTTCCTTGTTTCTTTTCATTAACACCTGGTTGGAGACTACTCCCCTATTGGGAAACACCTGTCCACAGTTAACAAGGTGTTAATTGTAAAAAAAAAAAAAAAACAAAAAAAAAAAAAAAAAAAAAACAGAAGAACAGCCAGGGAATGAGTTCACAATTTCTTAGAAAAAAAACTTTGAAAATAAATAGACAAAATAAGTTGACAAATTTTATTATTTTAATAAGCATCTTCTAAGTACTAAAATATTCTAGCTTTGTAACTTTGAGTTGGTTTCTAAATGTCGGGGATTCTTGCTTTGTTCTTCCATGTATAGGAATATTGATTATATTTAGCTCATAGACTTATCATATATGTCGGTTAGTTTATAGAGATATCTTTTAATTGGCAGGCCACTCTATATATGGAATAAAGTGTATGGCATTTCCAATGTCAGTGATAAAATCAGGGTAACTAGCTTTTTAATCATTTCATGTGTGTGTGTGTGTGTGTGTGTGTGTGTGTGTACATATATCAATACATACAGACAATAAAACAGTATATATACATATATACACATATACATATGATATTTTAAGGCATAATAATAAAACATAGCAAGTTCTTTAAAAGGTATTCCCAAACTTATTAAGTCTGTTCAAAATGTGTTTTTGAATAAAAGCTAAGCTTTTTATAAGTCACAAGAGTCATTAAAATCTTAAAAAATTGTTCTCTCTCTCTCTCTCTCTCTCTCTCTCTCTCTCTCTCTCTCTCTCTCTCTCTGTGTGTGTGTGTGTGTGTGTGTGTGTGTGTGTGGCTGTGTCGTGTGTTTTTGTGTCTGTGAGCTCACATATTTTGGAGGTCAGGCAACTGTTGGAAGTAGGTTCTTGGCTGCCCTCATTGTGGGATCAGGACATAGAACTAAGTTTATTGGGCCTGTATGCAAGTGCTATTACCTGCTGAGCCATCTCATGCAAGAGATCTAATAATATTGCTAGAATTATTAGACTCATAGCTGGGCCTTGGTAGCTAGGTTTGACCACACGTGTTCAAGGGACAATTATATAGAGAAATAAGAAAAATCAGAAAAGAAGATTTACTCAGAAGTGTTACCAAATGTAGGAAGATGAACAAAGAGTTTACCAAAATTGGCATTGATTACCAAATCTGTCTGTAGAGCCTGACATTAGATTTAGGTTTAAAGAGAGAAAGAGAGGCACATATCACTAAGCAGTCCTGGTCAAGATATGATCAAGTTACCCATCATTGACCAATCATTGTCTGTGTTCCAACTCTTCTATTAGACAATCTGACAAGTGTGTGAAATCTCTTACAGGGAGACAAGTCTTCTTATTGAAGGGTACTACAGTGTCATATTTTCTTTCTCCTTGAATGGGAATACTTGGAGGAAATAATCAAAGGAAGGGAAATAAGCCTTTTTTTTTTAAGAATGTCTCCAATCCTGTCAGGACAGGTACAATAGATTTCAAGTGTTAATGCTTTGAAAGATAAAATTTTCATTCATTTGTCAAGGAATTTCATGAAGTCATTGTTTTTAATAGCTGAGTAGTACTCCATTGTGTAAATGTACCACAATTTCTGTACCCATTCTTCTGTTTTAGGACATCTGGGGTCTTTCCAATTCTGGCTATTATAAATAAAGCTACTATGAACATGATGGAACATGTGTCCTTGTTAGTTGTTGGAGCTTCATTTGTGTATATACCCAGGAATGGTATATCTGGATCCTCAGGTAGTACTATGTCCAGTTTCCTGAGGAACCACCAGACTGATTGCCATAGTGGTTTTACAACCCCACCAACAGTGGAAGAATTGTTCCTTTTTCTCCACAGCCTTGCCAGCATCTGCTGTCAGCTGAAACTACCATCCCAAGTAAGGTAACACAGTCGTAAAAGAACACTCATGTTATGAACTCATTGATAAGCGATAGTAGCCCAAAGAGTTTGGAATGCCCATGAAACAATCCACAGATATTATGAAGCTCAAAGAGAAGGAAGGACAGACGGTGGATGCCTTGGTCCTTCTTGAAAGGGAGAACAAAACACTCATGGGAGGAAATAATGGGATAAATAGAGGAGCAGGGATTGGAGTAAAGATCATCCAGTAACAGCCTCATCTGGGAATCCATCCCATATGCAGCCACTAAACCCATGTACTATTGCTGATGCCATGTAGTGCTTACTGGCAGGAATCTGGTATGGATGCCTCCTCAGAGTCTCCGCTAGAGCCATACTGATATAAAGGAGGATGCCTGCATCATCGAACTGAACACAAGGACCCCAAATGAAGGAGCTAGAGAAAGAAATAAAGGACATGAAATGGTCTGCAACCCCATGGGAAGAACAAAATTATTAACTAACAAAACACACCAGAGTTACCAGAGACTAAAACACCAACTGATGAGTTTGCATGCAGAGACCAGTGGCTCCAGGTGCATATGCAGCAGAGCAGCAGAGCAGCAGAGGATAGCATTTTTCTTTCTTTTCTTTTCTTTGTCTTTTTTCTTTCTTTCTTTCTTTCTTTTTTTTTTTTTTTTTTTTTTTTTTTTTTTTTTTTTTTTTTTTTTTTTTTGCATCAATGGGAGAAAAGGCCTTTGGTCCAGCAAAGTCTCTTTTTTTTCCAGTGTAGGGGAATGCCAAGGTGTTCAGGTGAGGAAGGGTGTTTGGGAGAGGGAGGACCATCATAGAAGCAATGGGAGGGGGTGGTGTATGGATTTAGGGGGAAAGGGAATAACATTTGAAATATAAAAACAGAGAATATCTAATAAAAAAAAAAGAAAAAGAAAATTTGGTGCTGAGGACTGGCAGTATTGAGATATACTGAAGCTCAACTATAATAACAGTGAAACTATATGAATAGACAGCTCAGTGTTCAGAATAATTCTCAGAAAATGTCACATTTAAGGAAGAGCAATGACTATACTTTCCACATTTGAATAAGACTGAATATAGTAACAAACTAACTAGGTTCTAATGAAGAAGAAAACAAAACATATTAGCAACAAAAATCCAGGAAAGATTTAAGAACAATGCAAAATAAAATGAATATTTTAACAGAAATTGTCAGCATGCAGAATCCTTATAATTATTTTAAACACAATTCAGCATATAATTATATTTGCTTTATGATCTGTAATCAAAGAAATTAGAGAGGCACTCGCTCAGCAGTGTGACTTACAGAGTCACAGGGAGAGATTCTCAATGTCAAAATGGCAACTGTGGGAGAAAAAAAAAATATAAAATACAATTGCCAGTCTTGAGAATATCACTAATTACCTGGATCGACAGTGAACTACAGAAGAGAACTCATGATAATCACGAAGCATAACAAAATTTCCCCACCTAAGGATAACTGAGAACAAATATGGTGAAAGGCAAAGGAAAGAGTCATGGAACCTGTTGGACCAGAACAAGCAGCAGACACAGGTGCAGTGGGATCTAGGGAAGAAAGTTCAGAGAGTAAGGAGAAAAAAATTTGGAAAGTTAATGGATAAAAATGTTTGCATATTGGTGAAAATCAAACTTCTCCTTCAATTCCCCTCTGCCCCCCCCACAATAAAACCTTAGTAAGATTGCAACAGGTCAGTTTTGAAAAACTTAATTGGAGACTATCTGCCACCTGGACCAGCGGAGCCCTAGAGATAAAGGCCTGGTGAGAAGGGGATCCAAGTAGCCAGGGGGCAGAGAGATCTCTGCCGAGAGCACTCAGAATGTCCACCCCTGCCTGCCTAACCCAGGGACCAGGAACCCAGCATTGGGACCTCTGTTCCCACCCAGCAGCTTTGAGACACAGAACAGGGCTTGGATCATCAGGCACCTGGACCAGTGGAGATCCAGGGAAACTGGCCAGGTACAAGGGAAAGGCAAGAACATATCACTGACAACAAGATGGCAAGAGGAAAGCAAAAGAGCATATCCTAGGGAAACCAAGACAAGCTGGCAACACTAGAACCCAGCTCTCCCATCACAGCAAACAGTGGAATGCAAAACACTCCAGAAAAAGAACACTCAGAGATGAAATTCTGCCTCAAGATGATGATGGAGATCCTTAAGGAAGAAAAGAATAAAGAATTGGAAGCTTTTAAAGAAGAAACAAGAAAAACACTCAAAGTCGCAAAGAACTAGAAGAAAACAGAACCAAAGAGATGAAGGAATTGAAGAAGGAATTTAAAACAGAAATGGACAAAATAAAAAAAAAAAACACTAAAAGAGACAACCCAAGAAGTAGAAATCCTGAAAAAGAAATCAGGAGTCACAGATGCAAGCATTTCCAAGAGACTACAAGAGATGGAAGAGAGAATCTTGGGAGATGAAGACAACATTGAAAACATAGACAAAACAGTCAGAGAAGATGCAAAAACCATAAAGCTCCTAACCCAAAATGTCCAGGAGATCCAGGACACAATGAGAAGACAAAACCTAAGGATAATAGGAGTAGAAGAGGGAGAAGAGTATCAACTAAGAGGCACATTAAATATCTTCAACAAAATCGTAGAAGAAAACTTCCCTACCCTTAAGAATGAAATGACCACAGCATAAAAGAAGCCTTCAGAACTCCAAATAGGTTGGACCAGAAAAGAAATTCCTTCCGACACATAATAGTCAAAATACCAAGTGCCCAAAGCAAAGAAAGAATACTAAAAGCAGTAAGGGGAAAAAGGTCAGGTAACATATAAAGGCAGACCAATCAGAATCACACCCGATTTCTCAACAGAGACTATGAGAGCTAGAAGAGCCTGGACAGACATCATGAAGACCCTAAGAGAGCACAAGTGCCAGCCCAAGCTGCTATAGCAGCAAAACTATCAATCACCATAGATGGAGAGATGAAGATATTTTAAGACAAATCTAAATTTACACAATATCTGACCACAAACCCAGCACTACAATGAATTATAGGTGGAAAACCCAATACAATAAGGGGAAATACATCCTAATAAAAACAAGCAAACTTCTAAGTAAGAAAACCAAAAGATGAAGAAGAAGACACAGACACAATTCAACCCACAAAAGCAATAATAACAGGAAACAGCAACCACTATTCCTTGATATGTATTAACATAAATGGACTCAACTCCCCAATAAAAAGACATAGGCTATCAGACTGGATACATAAACAAAATCCAGCATTTTGCTGTATACAGATAACTGATCTCCGAGACAGAGACAGACACTATCTCAGAGTAAAAGGTTGGGAAAAAATTCCAAGCAAACAGCCCCAAGAAGCAAGCTGGAGTGGCTATTCTAATATCGAATAAAGTAAATTTCCAACCAAAAGTTATCAAAAAAGATAAGGAAGTACACTTTTTACTAATTACAGGGGAAATCTGTCAGGAGAAACTCTCAGTCCTTAACATATATGCTCCAAATACAAAAGCACTCACATTCATAAAAGAAACTCTACTAAAGCTCAAAAAATACATTTTACCTCATACAATAATAGTGGGAGACTTTAATATCCCACTCTCACCAATAAACTAATCATGGAAACAGAAACTGAAGAAGGACACTGTAAAACTAGCAGAGACTATGAACCAACTGTAATTAATAGATATCTACAGAACATATCATCCTAAAGTAAAAGAATACATTTTCTTCTTAGCACCCCATGGCACCTGCTCAAAAATTGACCCCATAATTGGACATAGAACAAGCCTTAATCGATATAAGAAGATTGAGATACTCCCATGCATCCTCTCAGATCACCATGGTCTAAGGCTAGTCTTTAACAAATACAAAGAAAAAAAAAAGCCCACATACATATGGAAACTAAACAACACTCTGTTAAATGATAGCAGGGTCAAAGAAGAAATAAAGAAAGAAATTAAGGATTTTCTAGAATTCAATGAAAACGAAAACACAACATACCCAAACCTATGGGATGCAATGAAAGCAGTACTGAGAGGAAAACTCATAGCTCTGAGTGCTTCCAAAAAGAAACTGGAGAGAGCATACATCAGCAACTTGACAGTACAGCTGAAAACTATAGAACAAAAGGAAGCAGATACACACAAAAGATGTAGACGGCAAGAAATAATCAAACATAGGGCAGAAATAGACCAAATAGAAACAAAAAGAACCATTGAAAGAATCAACAAAACCAAGAGCTGGTTCTTTGAGAAGATCAACAAGATTGATAAACCCTTAGCCAGACTAACTAGAGGGCATAGAGAGAGTATCCAAACTAACAAAATCAGAAAGGAAAGTGGAGAAATAACAACTGAAACTGAGGAAATTCAAGAAATCATCAGATCCTACTACAAAAGCCTATACTCCACAAAGTTGGAAAATTTGGAGGAAATGGATGAAATTCCTAGACAGATACAAGATCCTAAAGTTAAACCGGGACCAGGTAAACCTCTAAAGAAGGAAATCAAGGAAGATCTCTGAAAATGGAAAGATCTCCCATGCTCATGGATTGGAAGGATCAACATTTTAAAAATGACCATCTTACCAAAAGCAATTTACAGATTCAATGCAATCACCATCAAAATTCCAAACCAGATCTTCATTGAGTTGAAAAGATCAATGTGCAAATTCATTTGGAATAACAAAAGACCTAGAATAGCAAAATCCATTCTCAACAACAAGAAAACATCTGCGGGAATCACTATCCCTGACCTCAAACTATATTACAAGGCAATTTTGCTGAAAACTGTATGGTACTGGTACAGAAATAGGCATGTGGAACAATGGAATAGAATAGAAGTTTCAGAAATGAGCCCTCACATATATGGTCACCTGATTTTTGACAAAGGAGCTGTAATCATTCAATAGAAAAAGGACAGCCTATTCAACAAATGGTGTTGGTCCTACTGGCACTCAGCATGCAAAAGAATGAAAATAACCCTTTCTTATCTCGTTGTACAAAGCTCAAGTTTAAGTGGATCAAAGATCTTCACATTAAACCAGATACACTTCAACTATTAGATGAGAAATTAGGAAAAACCTTAGAACACATAGGCACATGAGAAAATTTTCTGAACAAAACACCAATGGCTCAAGCTCTAAGGTCAAAGATTAACAAACGGGACTTAATGAGATTGCAAAGTTTCTGTAAGGCTAAGGGCATTGTCAAGAAAACAAAACGGCAGCCAACAGAATGGGAAAAGATCTTTACCACATCAGATAGAGGCCTAATATCCAAGGTATACAAAGAACTCAAATAGCTAAGCACCAGAGAATCAAACAACCCTATTAAAAATGGGGTACAGAGCTAAACAAAATGTTCTCAGTTGAGGAATATGGAATGGCTGTGAAACATCCAATGAAGTGCTTGACATCCTTAGCCATCAAGGAAATGCAAATCAAAACAACCCCGAGATTCCATCCAGTCAGATTGGCCAAGATCCAAAATTCAGATGACAGCAGATGCTGGCGAGGATGCAGAGAAAGAGGAATACTTCTCCACTGTTGATGAGGTTGTAAACTGGTAAAACCGCTCTGGAAATCAGTCTGGCAGTTCCTCAGAAAATTGGACATAGTACTACCTGAAGACCCAGTTATTCCACTTCTGGGCATATACCCCAGAGATTCTCCAACATAAAAAAAAGTCACATGCACCACAATGTTCATAGCAGCTCTATTTATAATAGCCAAAAGCTGAAAAGAACCCAGATGTCCTTCAGTAGATGAATGGATACAATAATTGTGGTATATTTACCCAATGGATTACTACTCAGCTATCAGAAACAATGACTTAACCAAATTCTTAAGAAAATGGTTGCATCTAGAGAATATCATCCTGAGTGAGATAAGCCAGTCACAAAAAACAGACATAATATGCAGTCACTGATATTGGGATGCTAACCCCAGAGGCTTGAACTCCCCCCAAAAAACTCACAACTTTGTGAAGTTCAAGAAAATAAAACAAAACAGAACACAACATTATGCTCAATCCTTACACTCCAAGAAAATGTTGACTACTTCCGGGTTACTTCCTGTTCTGCATGTACTTTTTGCTCATTGTAACTAGTAAGTCCTTAATGCAGAATATCACACCTTAAAAAATGCTTAAAAATTTGTACATTTATCTTTGTTTTTTTTTAAAAAATAAATTTCTTCAATAAAAAAAGAAAAACCTAATTGGCTAAAATAGAAAGAATAAGAAAATCTTAAAAGCAATAAGAAAAATTGAACCATTACACAAATAACTAGAGATGACTGTTGACTTCATATTGTTAGTTCTGAACAGCAAAAGCCAATGGAGTGTCCAAAAAATCCAAAGGCAAAGAAGGACATGGGATACATGAAAGGCATTTTCTATATAAAATGTACAGAACTTTGTAGTAGTGTGTTCATAGCATTAAAAAGAAAAGTTAAATAATATTCTTAGGGGAGCATTATTAGTACTAAATATGTGGGCACACATGGTGATAGTCTGTTACCTATGTTTCAAAGGAAAATATTTATTTAGAGCAAATGCATTTTATAAAATGTTATACTTGTCACATATTATACATAAATAGAGGACTATTATAACATCTAATATTGATTAGATAATTTAACTGATGTATGCTTCTCCTATATTGTTACATGAATATGTGCTATATTCTCTTTAAGAGTATAATAACATTTTTTTTTTATATTGCAAAGTATCCCTGGAGCACTAATTCTAAATAAGTTGGCACTGTTTCTTTAAAAAAGGACATTTGGAAATACCTGAAAACAGTATGAGTTGTCACAGATAGAAGAGTGTCTCTGGCATATAAAGAGTAGAGGCCATTGTTATTGTTAAGAATGCTGCACTATTGCAAAACACAGGGCAGGCAAACTACCTAACAAGAAATTGGCCAGTAGTATAAAGCAGCATTGGCCATGGTAGTAGTGCTCTCTTAGAGAAATTATTTGAAACATTAAGTAAAAGTTTATATCTAAAATTTAGAAAATAAATTTCTATAAGTACATAAAATGTCTATGAGTAAGGAGCTAGACAGTTGCCCCAGTGGTTTAAAGTACTGGCTGTTCTTCAGAGAACAAAAATTTAGTTTTCAGAATCTACATGGGGCTGAAAAAATTCTGTAACTCCTATTCTATAGATAGATAGATAGATAGATAGATAGATAAATAAATAGATAGATAGATAGATAGATTAAAAATAAATAAATAGTAAGACTGTTCTTCAATTTCAAAATAAAGCACAAAGGATGGAAGGAATGAGGCGACTCAAGCCAGTAAGACAGGAATCTTAACCTCACCTTATCATTGCATTAAAGCAAATGAGGAAGTATTTCATTTAATAAACTGAGAATATTCTATTTAGAGGAAATATAAAAATGGCAGTTCACAATGAGGGAGTAATTTCAACAGAGAATAGATAAAAAACAGAAAATGGATTAAGGGGTTCAGGTGTATCCCTGAAATAAGGGTTACACCAACTACACCCAAATCACCTAATTAATTTTAAATGAAGACAAAATGATGAAAACATCAAAAAGTTCTTGTAGACCATGCACACTAATTATGAAATAAGAAAGACTTTTGAAGATTTCTCTCTAGGTAAATTGTTGACAAGAAGCAGTGTTCTGTGTGCCTTGGTGGAGGAGAAATGTTAGGATAATTATAAGTAACATCTGTTCCAAAGGAAAAGAAAAAAGGACCTTGAAAGATTCACTTAGTAGAACACTAAAAAATCTGGGAAAAATCCCTCAGCAAATCAGTGATAAATAACAAGGCAAGCTGCATATACCTCCAAGTGTATGGTCCCAGAACAACAGGAGATTGAATTCATATTCAAAAGATAGGCTAGCCATCCTGCATTCAGGTAAAACCCATGGTCCTCTCTTTCAAGCTTATAACTCTGATACAATGGTGGTGATTCCTTGGGTAGAAGAATCAATAGTGTAGAGGAATCCCATCTTGGAATTCCAAGTAGTGGGTCATGAAAGGGACTCATTGTTTAAGCTGAGTTATACTAGGGTCCCTAGAAAAGGAAACAATGAAAGTAAGAAGGCCATATTTTAACCCACTGCAGCATCTGGGGGAAATAACTTAGAAAGGTTTGAGGCTGAGGCTGACAAGTCAAAATATTTAGGCAGCTGTAGGTTCAGCTCAGGTTCTAAGCACAGTGAATAAAACATTCTTACTCTCTAGTACGTTGGAACAGAGGTCAGCAGCTAAGAATGACAGAAACCTTCATCATGAGGTTGGTGGATGGACCAACCTCTGTAGCCATTTTTTTTTCTTTATAGTAGAAGAATTCAAAGTCTAGTGGGTTACTTGAATTCTCAGTTCCTTCTCTTTAACGGTTAGTTAATATCTTGTAGGTTTTCTTTCTTCTTTGTATGAATGTGGTGTATATGTGTGTATATGTTCAAATATAAGTGTGCATGAGGGTGCACTTGAATACGTGTATGAGGGTGCTTGCCTATGGGTATGTGTATGTGTGTGTTCATGTATAAGCTAGAGGTCATTGTGCAGACCCTCTTTCAAAGATTTACCTCTCATTGACTCATTCACTTGTTTGTGTGTTTATTTATGTCCAGATAATGTTTTACACTGAGCCTAGAGCTCTTAAATTATAAACACCCCAAACAACTCTACAGCAACTGTTAGTCAATTTTGATAATCTGTAGACAAATTCTCTGTGCAGATCTCAACACTGGTAAGTTTCTTTAACTCTGGCGCATATGGGAGATACACTCCAAGAGAAGAATTAGCCACCCAGTGATAGGATCTTGGGATTCTAGGAATTGTAGAAGAAATCAGAAGCCTCAAAATTAGGTATGCCATGTAAAGAATGGAATTTACTAAAGAAAATACATGATACTTATCTGACACTGGTGCAATAGTAGCATCAACTAAGGGGAATACATGGGTTCATAAGCTCAGCCTCCATGCATATAACTAAGAATTTCCTAGTTTCTTTTTCTTGTCTCATATTTTGACTGAGTTTCTTTTTGCTCACCTTTTTATATTAAAAAACAGGCTTTGATATCTCCTAACAGTGCTAGCTATTGCTGCTGACACAGAAGCTGGACTAGTTTTGATACAAGCTAAAGCCTTTTGGTACTTCATAGTTCTGTATCTTCCTATGGCTTTAGGAGACTGAGCTTACCCTGAGATTATGAACTAGATTAAAATACTGGGGAGGGCCACAAATTTTATGGAAGTTTTTTTCAGTGGCTCCAGCTGTGGCTGATAAGCAAGATATGATACAAAATCAGACTCTGAGTAAGACTCTTAAGCATATGAAACATTCTGTAGTCTACAGGGGAAGCTGAAGACCCTCTTAATAAATTCAACCTGAAATAGAAAAAAACCTGACAATCTAAGGAACACCCAAGACAGAGCCTCTAGTCTAAATATCAGCCCTTCCTATGAAAAGAACACCTCCACCCAACTAGACTTAAGTCTTGTACTAGACAGTGCTAATACTAACTCAGAAAGAAAAAGAATATGGTGAATAGAATTCTTGAAAAATGCAATACAAAAAAGAAGAAAAAAAGGAAAAGAGGGAGAGAGAGAGAGAGAGAGAGAGAGACAGACAGACAGACAGAGAGAGAGAGAGAGAGAGAGAGAGAGAGAGAGAGAGAGAGAATGAGTGAGCAAGCAAGCAAGAGTGGGGGGAGATCTATGAAGGAACAAACTCCAAACTCCAAATGAGCAAGTGTCATGGCAAAAATAGATACAGTGAAAGCCCAGGCAACATGTCTCCCCAAAGATCCCCAACTGAGTAATAATGGCCACCAGTAAAAATGACATGAAAGAGCCATTGAAGAATTCAAATAAATAATTAAAAGGTCTTCAGAAGACTCAAAGAAGACCCTGTTGTCCTCTAGGAGAACAAAACCAAAAAAGATGAGTAACAGAGGAAGTGAATACAACACATGGAAATAGAGATGAGAGTGTTGAAGAAAACAAACATGATGATGGGAATGAAAAGCTAAAGTCAAATAAAACACTCATCAATAGTCATCAATAAAGTAGATTATGTGGAAAACTGAGAGTCAGAGATGGAGGATATGGTGCAGAAATTTTAGTTCATAAGGGGCAATGATGGACTTATCATCATTCTGGGATATCATAAAAAGTCCAAACTTTCATATTTTCAGAATAGAATAAGGAGAATATACCCACAGTCAATGCATAGAGAATATAACCATTAAAATTATAGAAGAAAATTCCCAAAACTGAAGAGACACCTATCCAGGAAGAAGAAGACAACAGATTTCTAATAGATAGAGCCATAAAAGGGATTATCAAAGGAAATCTTACAATTAAAGCAGTAAAAATAAAGACTAAAGGAAGCTAAAGGAGAGAAATATCAAGTCACTTAAAAAGGTAAATTCATTGAAATGACACCTTATTGTTTAATAAAACCTTTTAAATTGAGAAGGTTTTGGAAAGACATATTAGAAGTTCTAAAAATAACATTGTAAACCAGGAATATTATAGACAACAAAACTATTAATCAAAATTAAGAGGGAATTAAACATTCTATGATAAAAAGCACATTAATGGAGTTCATAATCATTTAGTCAAAACTATATAGGATACCCTAAGTTCTTTTGAAGATAAGAACACACATACAAGAGATCATTGAGAAAATACAAAAACCTCTTCACCTGTTGACAGTGTCTTTTTCTGAACAGAAGTGCCTAGGCTTGTCTTGCATTCAAGGTAACCTTCCAGTCTCAATCTCCCAAGTGATATAGCAGCAAACATTGAAGCAGCTTTCTTCTAATTATATGTCCCATTTATTATATTTTCCTCATATCTAAAACACCATTATAAAAGTAGTTTAAGTATTTATCAACCAAATACCTCATAATGCTTCTGGTAAAACTGCCATTCTTTCCTATTTCCTCAGTTCTAAGTGAAGGACTATTCCCATTGATCTGAAGCACTTTATTTACCATCTCTCTCCTCTTACTGGTCTCTACCTGTATCTGAGAAGCTACACATACCTAATAGTTCTGCACAGTTCTCTCATTAACTGACCCATAACTGCTAAAAACTAGATGGGTAATACTCATCTGTGTGGAAATTCTTATGGTAATTTTATGTGAACCATGTTATAAAAACTGGAATGATTTTAGATGTCCATCTGTTTCTTTGTGAGCAAGTGACCTATTTAAATTCTGCATTCCAGATATTAAAGAGAAAATAAAGTAGAGATGTCTTTGTTTGCTTGTTTAGAAATAATCAAGGACCCAAAACTCTACTTTTCTACAAGTTGAGACCCATAAGAGCAGAAATGTGTCCATAACCACACAATTCCACGACAGACGTAGGATTAACTCCTTTGTCTTAAAATCATATAGACACATGTTAGAACACCCAGGACTTACTGTGCTGTTTTAAAATGTTATTCTTTTATTTACAAGTGGGTACCTGATTTTACAGACAGGCTGGGTCATGAAGTAGAACATGACCTCTTAGACCAAGCTGCTTTCTCAGCATCCCCAAAGACATTCTGGCCTTTCATTTTACTTCCTTCACGCAACAACAAATTCTATATGCACTTCAGAATAACACATGACCCATTTTAGTTATGTTCAGAGACAAAATAACATCACAGTGCTTAGCCCTTGCTAATGATTGACCTTTCCATTTTTACTGGTGTTCAGACTGTTACCATGTGAGTTTTAAGAAAGAAAAAGAAAATACCAATATGTTTAAGGTCTCTAATTAGGAACTACAGCCAGTTTACTTCCAAGGCATGCTATAAGACTGCTTAATGAAAACAATTTGTTTTTACATATGCCGACCTACAAAGATTTTTCTTTCTTTTTCAAAAGCAAATAGTAATCACATTTTAAAGGGTTAAAAGCAATGGCTTAAAGGAAACAGAGTTTTTAGGTGAGTGCTCTATGGGAGGGATGGTTGGAGCAGTTTTCAGAAGTGGAATAAAAATAGTATATTATTTATATGAAGATGTTGCTATTATCTACACATTTAAAAGTAACTCACAAGAAAAAGTTTAAACAGGGATATATTTCCTAAAAACATTTAATGCTAATATTTAAAATGTTGTCCATGCCTTGAAAATAAACTGTCTCTTGGGAGGCAAATGTATCTTACTGAAATGTGGTTTCATACAAGACAGTAAAAATGTTTTGGGTGAAATTGACACATATATGTGAGCAAGGGCTGTTCATTCTCCCTTGCTAAATCAAGATGCAAACTGCTTAATTCATGTTTCTTTCTGCTCTCTCTATCAATCTAGCCTCTTTTCTGCATTCTTTATTTTTTATTAGAAAGGAAAAGGGCCTCAACAAAGTTCTGTTCTTTCAATGCAGAAAACAATGAAAGCTTTCACACTTGCAAATATATTCATCTACAAACTATTTAGTTTATCTAGCTGGCAACCTAATAAGGAAAATCTAGTTATATGCCAGTGACAATATAGGCTTTATACACTGCAATGTAAGTGGATTTGTAAACAAGATTATTTTTAAAGCTTTATTGACTTCATTGATTTTCATGACTGTACTCTCGTCTATGTAATGGACTTTTTATTGCAATTTATAGGTAAACAGTTGGAATACCTTCAGGCATGTTTTTCTTATTGTGGGAATAGAAGCTAAGATGTGGGATATGTCACCATTAACCTTGAAACTATTGAATTTTATTTTCTGTATTTTAACTATCCATTATTTTAATATGCCTGCATGGTTATGGTATTTAATACCCCATATAAGACAATTCTGCAAGTACCATATTTCAGTATGTATTTACAGAGACTGTTAAGGATGACAGAAGACTTTGAGTTAGTCCAGTGGGCTTTATGCGATTTTCACATCTCCCAGCAAGCAGTTCAAGCATTGCTGTTGAGTAGGGATTTGACCAGTCTTTAAGTGATGCAGCTCTCAGAAACATTAGTCAAGAGGGCATCTTTAAATTGTTGTTGTTTAATTGGTTCATTTCCATGCATGTGCACACACATGTGTGTGTGTGTGTGTGTGTGTGTGTGAAGGGGTGAAAAGTAGCTAATCTAAAAACTCATATCTTGTCAAAGTGCATAAAGACACTAAGTGACCATGAATAATGAGTCACAAAAGGGATATTCATATTTCACCTTCTCCACATGGCTCAGGGACCGTTGTAGAAAAGGGCATAGAAAGACTGTAGTAGCCAGAAGTACTGGAGGACAAAGACAAAATAGTCCCTTCTGGGTGCTGTTATACCCAGAAACTCCCAGTTGCTATGTTTGCCAGTAAAATTCAAGTGAGGAAACATTGTATCAGTGCATCTGAAGGAGTGGATGAGCTTCTAGCTCTAACTGAGAAGGGACACCACAGGATAATGGATAGCTTCTAGGCCAGGGTGGTCAGTTTTCTTTAAGATTGTCACTGTAAGTGAGGTAACATGCATATCTGAGCATCTATGCTTGGTCTTGCATGATCAATGATTTATATTTTAAGTAGGTGTTGAAA
Organism: Micromys minutus; assembly: GCF_963924665.1. Taxonomy (NCBI): domain Eukaryota; kingdom Metazoa; phylum Chordata; class Mammalia; order Rodentia; family Muridae; genus Micromys; species Micromys minutus. The sequence goes on along the minus strand of NC_137956.1, from coordinate 25,763,930 downwards.
ATACCATGGAAGTGTTTAACAGATAAGATAGTGACAGCACACTTTAGTTCTTCTTTTCATAGGTTTCTGTTCATTGTGTCATGAAGAGACAGAGACACATATAGAGAGACGGACAGACAGAAAGATGCACACACATGGGTGGGAATGAACAGAGCAGATCACATTATAGCAACTAGGAACCATAAAAAAGAGAATTCCTGTATTCCAGGCTATCTCTTTTTACCTCTTTATATTCTGTCTGAAACCCTAGACGACTGTGGAATGTTGCTGCCCACATTCATATCAAGGTGATGATTCCACATCTAATGTGTATGTTTTTAAAACACTGCGTGTTTGCTTTGTTTGAGCTTTCACAAAACTAATACAATTGCTATAATTACTCTCTTTATTGGCCTTTACATTCAATCATCAGTGATTTGAATAAATAACCATTACCAGCAAATTCTCACTAAGAGCTAGTATATTTCCAGAGATACAATTCACCTCAAAATAGCTGCTATTAAAAACCAATAGTTTATAATAAGACTTTACATTTTTTGGTAAAGGGAAGACTTTTGTGACTGCTCATTGTAGTTTTTTGCTGTTTATTCACAAAGTATACAAAAATTAGACAGCACTTTCCTGCATAGATTTAATAATAGGACATAACCTAGAGTCATCTAATGGAATAAACTTTAATTGAGAAATTTTCTTTATAAGATTGAACTGTATTCATTCCTTGTTTGATCACTGATTTAAAAAGACTCAGCCCAATATGGGCAGCTCCAGCCCTAGGCAGGTAGTACTAGACTATATATGAAAAATAGCTAAGTATCAGATTGCCCTGTGACCATCAAGTGAGCCAAAAAACCCCAACATTTTCCCATGCTTTCTGTCTCTATGTTCCTGGATCATGTTCTAAATTTGCTTTCTACAATGAAGTATTGTGACCTGAGGGTTCAAACGAAATAAAACCTTTACTTCTCCACATTTCTTTTGGTCAGTGTGTTTTATCACAGCAACAGGCAGAAAAACTAGAATCACCATATTGTTAGGGTTATTGTTCAATTTATCTTGATAGGGTTAATGTCCTTTTATATTTTAATGCTATTCTTGTTGACTTGCTAGTTTTATAATCATTCCATAATATGTGAACATAGAAACAAAAGACAAAAATATGTTATGCAGGTAAAGAACACATGATGGTAACATGTCTAGCAAGTAGACCATTATTGATCTGCAGAAATATAAATGTGGGGAACCATACACTATAGCATCGATTCTGGGATGCAGTTCAGAAGAATAGGAGTTTATGTGGAGCACCCACAGTAATGATTACACTCACATCAAAGGAAATCTTTATGAACACAGTGGCTAGAGGCAAGTATTAAATTGCCAGGTTCAATTTTGTGTCCGAAAATCAAAAGGCAGAATAACAAGTAGTTTCTTTATATTTTATATGCTATGTATTAAGTTGTAAAGATCGATTGCAGATTGCATATGTTCTATATTAAAACATTTCACAACGTAAGAAGATATCAACATGTATTGCTCAAGTTACTAAAGAAAAGACATGTGAACTTCTAGTTGTCAGTCTCAACATTGGACACATAACTGAATATCTTTTAATGTAAATAACAGTTCTAAGAAAACCATAGACGATTGTATGATATATACAAACATCTTTCTTATGCACATAAGAAACATATAATTCTGTAATTTCTATTTGTCACAGAATACTTCACTTGTTTTTACATAGTTTTAATAGTCTTCTTTGAAAAAATATGTAGAATTATGTATAATTGTTGAACCACTCAAGTGTCTTTTTTTTTTTTTTTTTTGCTCTTCCAATCCAAATACAGCAGTAATAAACGGTTTTATAGAAGTTCAAAATAAGCATTGAAATTACACAGAGTTAGCACCTGGTACCAAGCTAATGTTGAAATCAAAACTTCTATGGATGTTGTAAAACTTTCTGTTAAAATTTGATTAAAACAAAGACTTTGTAGAAGTTACAAAGTGCAACTGAAGGTAAAATGGAATTAACCTTGTGATTCACAATACACAGAGTCTTTATAAAGATATACTTTACAATACATAAGTGCTTCTCACACAAACACTTCATAAATCAATTCTGCAAACTAGAATGTTCTTAATTAACAATGTATATTTTTGTATAGTACTTATATGTAATATGGATTGGTCACACTCCTATTCTAGCTATTGTATGGAATATTTTAAAAAATTGTGTCATGTGTTGCTTGTATTCAAAATATGTTTACTAAAACCTCTTGTTTTTACAAAAACATATGTATGAAAACATATGTAAGCTTTCTTACCTCAAATGCATGAAAAGTCATCCTTAAAAGCTTTACTTCAGCAATATAAACATTTGATGAAAATAACAATAAATACAGACCTTTATAGACATATAGTACATATCAGATGTCCAGTGTATCAAGTGAGCATTAATTTTATATTTTTACTTCTTTTTATTTAATATAGATATTTAGGGATCGGCTCTTTCCTTCTTTTTTTAAAATTATTATTGCTTACTGCTTTGTTTAAAAAAAAGAGGGATACATTTACAGATTTTTAAAGGCATTTTGGCATAACATTATATGAATAATTTTGTCAGTACTTAATTCTTTCAGAAGTTTGATAGCATCCATAGAAATTCCACTAGTTACCATAAGCATGAAGTACATGTAGGACAGAACGTAACATGGGAACAGATTTCTTACTGGGTATAGATTAAGCACAATGATCTGTGAATACCAAAAATTGCCACAAGGCTATTATCTTAGCTCTTGGATTATTAATGATTTGAGGTCCAGGTATACCACACTCTGAGAGGGTGCTATACATTTTTTTCCCTAAGAAGAGCTGAGGCTTTCATATTTCTCTCTTTTCTTTTCTTTTTTTTTTTTTTTTTTTTTTTGGCCTTTGTTTTTCTTGAGCTTTATATAGTCGGTGAGTTGTTTTTGTGGTGTTCAGAGCTTTCTGGGGTTAGTATCCAATTATCAGTGACTGCATATTATGTCTGTTCTTTTGTGACTGGGTTACCTCACTCAGGATGATATTCTCTAGATGCGTCCATTTTCTTAGGAATCCCTCCTATCTCCACAAGTATGTCTCCACCCCTCCAAACCCTACCTTGCTGGACCTCTAAACACCCTGAGGCCTCCAGTCTCTTGAGGGTTAGTTGCATCTTCTCTGACTGAACACAGACCTGGCAGTCCTTTGTTGTATATGTGTTGTGGACCTCATATCTGCTGGTATGTGGTTGGTGGTCCAGTGTCTGACTGATCTCAGGGGTCCAGGTTAATTGAGACTGCTGGTCCTTTTAAAGGTTGGCCACATACTCAACTTCTTCCAGCTAATCCCTATTTCAACTACAGGGGTCAGCATCCTCTGTCCATTGGTTGGGTGCAAATATTTGCATCTGACTCTTTCAACTGCTTGTTGGGTCTTATGGAGGTCAGTCATGATAGGACCCTTATGGTGAGCACTCCATCGCCTTGGTAATAATGTAAGGCCTTGAGGGCTCCCCTTGAGCTGGATCCCACTTTGATCCTGTCACTGGACCTTCTTTTTCTCAGGCTCCATTCTATTTCCATCCATGTAGGTTTTTTTTTTTTTTTTTTTTTTTTTTTTTTTTTTTTTTGTATTTTTTTTGCAGAGAGGAACAATTACAGGTCAGAATTTTTGACTGTGGGATGGCAATTCCTCACTTAATGTCTGTCTTTCTGCTGGAGGTAGGCTCTACAATTCCCTTTTACCATCTTAGGGTATTTCATCAAAATCCTGAGATTACCTCACCTCCCAAGTCTCTGGTGCATTCTGGAGGGTACCCAACCTTCTACTTCCTAAGGTTGCCTGTTTCCATTCTTTCTGGTGACCCTCAGGGCTTCAGCCCTTTTCTCCTACTTAATACCAAATCATGGTCCCATCTCCCCTCCCATCCTCTTTCTTTCCCAGGTCCCTCCCTTCCCACTTGTGATTGGTTCCTTCTCCCTCCCAAGTAGAACTGAGGTATACTCACTTGGGTCTTTCTGATTGTTGAACTTTTAGGTTCTGTGGACTCTATCTTGGCTATGCTGTACTTTTTTAGGTGTGTGTGTAGGAGGGAGTATATACTCCTGAGTATATACCATGCATGTGCTTTTGGGTCTGAGTTATCTCATTCAGGATGACATATTCTAGATCCATCCATTTGCCTGCAAAACTCAGAATCTCCTCGTTCTTAATAGCTGAGTAGTATCCCGTTGTGTAAATGAACAACATTTTCTTTATTCATTCTTCTGCTGTGGGACATCTGGGTTGTTTCTAGCTTCTGGCTATTACAAGCAGGGCCATTATGATTATAGTGGAACATGTACCCCTGTGGAATGGTGGGGCATCTTGCTGGTCCAGTATATTCCCAAGAGGGGTATTGCTGGGTCTTTAGGTAGATGTATATCTAATGTTCGGAGTACCCACCAGATTGTTTTCCAGAGTGGTTGTACCAGTTTGCAATCCTACCAGCAATAGAAGAGTGTTCCTTTTTCTCCACATCCTTGCCAACTTCTGTTGCCACCTGAGGGTTTTTTTTTTTTTTTTTTTTTTTTTTTTTTTAGTACGGAATAGAGTTTATTCAGGTCATGGGAGAGTTAAGAAGGTGGTAGAGGCAGAGAGAGAGAGAGAAAGAGAGAGAGAGAGAGAGAGAGAGAGAGAGAGAGAGAGAGAGAGAGAGAGAGAGAGAAGAGGAGTAGAGGCCAGCCATGAGCACATGGAGGGAGAGGGGGGAAGGGAAGTCATCTGAGGTTTTGATCTTAGCCATTCTGATTGGAGTAAGGTAGAATCTCAGAGTAGATTTCATTTGAATTTCTATGATCACTAAAGACTTTGAACATTTCTTTAGGTGCTTCTCAGCCATTCCAGATTCCTCTGTTGTGAATTCTCAGTTTTGTTCTAATATTTAATTTTTTATTGTTTTGTTTATTTGGTGATAAGCGTCTTGAGTTTTTCTGTATTGTGGATATTATCCCTCTATTGGATAGAGTGTTAGTAAAGTTTTCTTCCAATCTGTAGGTTGCCAATTTATCTTATGACTATGCCCTTTGCCTTAAAGTAGCTTTCCAGTTTCATGAGGTCCCATTTATTAATTCTTGGTGTTAGAATGTGAGCCACTGAATTTCTGTGTAAAACATTTTCCCCTGTAGAATAAATTCAAGGTTCTTTTTCACTTTCTCTTCTATTGGATTCAGAGTATCTGGTTGATTTTGAGGTTCTTGATCAGCTTGGACTTGAGCTTTGTGCAAGGAGACAAACATGATTCTATTTTCATTTTCTACATTCTATTTTTATTTTATTTTATTTTATTTCATGTATATTATTGTTCTGTATGCACATTTTTGTGTGTACCACATGATGTCTAGAGCCCAAGGATGCCACCAAATGGAATGGGAGCCCAAGAACTAGACTTACAGAAGGTTGTAAGCCACCATAGGGTACTGGTAGCTTAAATCAGGTCCTCTGGAAGAACAGCCAAGGCTCTAACTATTAAGCAATCTTTCTAGATCCAAAGCACAAAGTTTGAAGCCTTTCATCTTATGTATCACATGAAGATATCAGTAAGTTAAAACATTGTAATGTTCAGGATATGCAAAAAGGCTACTAAAATTCTAAGCATTAACACTGTTTGTGAAGAGATGAAAAACATTAAAATTAGGGTCTTACCAGATGAAAGGAAGTGAATGCCTACTATGTAAGGGTCATTTTAAAATAGTGAATTATATTAATATTTCTAAAACAAAGTCTATTATAAATTAACTTCGTATATCAGAATGTCATTAGTTTAAACATAGCACTTATGTTTTCAAGAATTCTCACTAAAATTGCATACATAAATGATTCTTCTTCCAGGACACATGACACTATTACTTAATGACATATATGTCTTTAAATCAACAGAAGGTGCTATGTAGAATGTAAGTAACTCACAGTTTAAAAACATGAGTGTGTTGTGTAATAATTTGAAAAGTATTCAAATGAAATACTCATTACTGTTATTTAACTTTTATAAAATGCACCATCATCATCCCTACCTGTATGATTAGTGCGTTGCCATGCCATCATCATCCCTACCTGTATGATTAATGCGTAGCCATGTATTACATTTTCCTGATGGGTAATTATCAAGATTTTCATTTCAAAGCTGTTCTTTTCCTTTTATTGAACTATGCTTATGTCGTATTCACAATAATGTATCACGTTCAAACCATATGATTCTGTAATTTTTGAAAGCTGCTTTTCATTTCTTAATTTCATTATTTTTTCATAGAAGATCAGATGTGAAATAGAATTGAAACCAAACATCATTCATAATTGGGTTCCACTAAAATTGTTTCCATCATTCTACGTTTTTACAGAATGTCTCCTGGATCTTGGTGTAACTCAGTTATTTTCATCCATTCAAATGCAAAAGTGCCATCCTGTTGTTTACATGTAGTTGCTTTATTTTCCTCCCTTACTGTTCACAGTGTACTGTTGATTAACAATTCAATGAAATAAAGAAATTTGGGTCATTATAATTATCTTAGGATCATATGTAATTTAACTTCTTTACACATATCATTATATGGCAAATTGACAATTGATGATGTTGGTGGTGATGATGGTGATGATGGTGATTATGAAGATAGAACTTTAGTGGCTCATTATCAACAGGAGACAGGTCATTTAGCATTGGGTTTCAAACATCTAGCAGAAACCAGACACCATTTTTTAAGACTATAAAGAACTTCTATAAGATAGTTATTTTATAAGTTCATAGAAGTGGTCTTAATAAATTTGGAAGATTGAAATCAGAACATATACAAAGAAATACAAGTAGATTAAAACCATACCAGTGTACTTCCCAAACAATGGGATAAAACCGAAAATCAATTTCAGAAAAATGCTAAAAAATTACAAGTATGTGAAAGTTAACCAGTACTTTCCTACAAAGCCATGAATGAAAATAAATTCCACAAGAATCTTAAAACTAGTTTTAAAATATGCTTATTTTTTATTTTATGTGAATGTATTTTTGCCCAAAAATATAAATATGCATGTACATCATATGAATTCAGAGGTCTCCAGATAATAAAGTAGGGTGTTAGATTCTCAGGAACTAGAGTTATAAACATTTGTGTGATTCCTACTATAGGTGTTGAAACTGAATCAGGATTCTTTGAAAAAGTAGCCAGGTCTCTTGATTGTGCAAGCCCTTCTCCAAGCCTAAAGATAACCTAAGGTAGACTAAAATAGAAATTCAATAGACAAAATTTTATTTAATTCAGATGAAAAAGGTTAAGTTCTAAGAGTAGTCTTAAAGTAGAAAATCAAATATGCTCTATAATTTTATATCTCAGATATTGCTAATATAATGAAACAGTTTGAAATTTTGGAACAGGAAAGTAAAACCAAAGATTAGAATAAAAGTCAATGAAATATTAATTAGAAAACAAAGAAACACAAAAACAAAACAAACAACAAACCACAGAAATGTCTCAGCAGTGAGGCCTGAAGGTACGGAAATATTGCTTTAGCTACATGTCTCCATTTGGGCTTTAATCTGTGTTGGGTTATGTACTATTTTGTGGAATTTCTTATGTTCTAATTATTTGGAATCAATGCTGTTAGTTTAGGGGATATGTAAGAACCATTTTGCTTTCTAAGAACCACTTCCTTTTATATTGTATTTGTCATAAAATAATGGCAAACCTATCTCATCAAAAAAATGATAATGATGAAATTCCTTTGTTGCCTTACCTAGAGAGTCTGATTTTTAGAAGCGAGACAAGGTGGTATATCAGATGTGCCTCTTATTTAGAGAGAGAGATCAGAAAGACAGATATAAGGAAGCAAAAAGGAAAAAAAAATTAAAATGTTAAATTTTAGAAAACTGTGTGGTTTGAAACAGGAAAATATTAACAAAAGTAGAATAATTGATAATAACATTAAACAGAAACAAAAATTTAAAGTACTTGAAATTTTTCAGTCATTACTGAAATAAGATAAAATCAAAGATCCTAATAAACAACACAGTAAAACCAAACCAAACAACCACTCATGAACAAAGTGTTATAGAAGAAATCCAGTAAAACTCTAGTGATTAGACAGACCTGTGGCGTTTTACCCTTTAACTATACCTGTTCACATTCCCAATCTGAGAAAATGCTTCCAAATGTATATTTCTGGCTTTTTAAAATAAGTCATATAAGTCACCCTAAGAAACCTTATATATAAAAGGCCACTTTAATTTCCTCTAAAACTGATGTTGCATTCTCTCTATGTCATTACTTAAGTCATTAGGAAACAATCATGTCATATTACGGCGGATCAGGATGGAATCCATGCTGTTGCTAGCTAACCTTGCTGCCTCTATGTTAGTAATGCTGGATGATAGAGATTGACCTTCAGAAATTTACTTTCACTAATCTGAGTGATGCTGAAGATTGAATTTGATTACTGAGACAGTTGAATTAAATCCTAGAGAAATATTCATCTCACTGCACAGCCATAGAAGAAACATGAAGCAACAAGGAAACGAGGCTTTCAAATTAATATAACTCTTAAATTACTGAGTCTAAAATTATTAAAATGGACCAAGTGCTAGATAAAGAAATCAAAAGTTCACGTATAAATCTAGAGCAATGGTGAATAAAATAAAGGAGCCAATTCAGGGTCTGTGAGAGGAAATCAGCAAATATATGAGAAGGAAAACATAGAAAATGAACCAGAATATGAACACTTCAGAAGGAAGATGAGTTTTGCAGGGGAAGAGGTTGGTGTCAGGAAAACCCAATCATTCAAATTAAAAATGCAGATAAAGTATAATCAATAAACTGGACAACAATAGAGAGAATATAATGTATGTTAGACAGGGCCAATTTTTTAAAATATCCAAGTATAAAAACATTAAGATCAAGAACAACAAAACCCAAACTAAGCAAGCAAGGTGATTCAGTGGCTAAAGGTTCTTGCTACTCAACCTGATGATATAAGTTTGATCCCTGAAACCCATATGATAGATGGAAATAAAGAACTCCCTTCAGTTGTCCTTTGAGTGTAGTGGTGGTGGTGGTGGTGGTGGTGGTAGAGGTAGTGGTGTGGGTATAATAGCCCTATGCAAAAAAAAAAAAGTATTAAAAATAAACAAAACAAAAACAGGAGTGATCACAATGCCCAAATTCTAGGAAATATCAAATTAAAAATTTACCTACATTCTGTTTCCCTAACAAGTCTTCTTTGTCTGGCCTCAGTGAAAAAGGATGTGCCTAGTCCTAGTGCTACAGTGACTTAATTTGCCATGGTAGGAAGGTACCCAAGAAGGCCTCCCCTTCGTCAGATGAGGAAGGTGGGCTGTGTGTGGGGGAGTGATAGACCAGGAAGAGTGTTGTATATGTGTCGGGGGGGGGGGGGGGGCTGTGATCTGGTTATAAAGTGAATAAATCAATCAATTAGTGGAAAATGTTACTCTCTAGATTGTATACAACCATGTAGTCATTAATTCACAACAATTGTAGTAACCTGTGCTAACCCCTTCAAAACCAACAAACAATTAAATAAACAAATCTAGTGAACAAACAAAAAAAAATTAGTCAAGGAAGGAGAAGGGACTGCTGCACTCTTTTGGCCAATGATAGATTCTGAGTGAGTGGAATCACTGCTTTTAATTGTATCACTAGAACTTACCATGCTATAATAGATAGCTCCAAATCCATGGCTATGGCCCTGATTAAACCTAGTATGTCATAAGAGAGAGGATGTGTATGTGAGAAATTTGTGAAGTTGAAATTCATTGTGTACACACACCAACATTTCTGCTTGAGCTTCTAATATTTTGAAAAAGAAGTGAACATTTTACAGTGTGGTATATCTAAAATACCATAAGCCACATGAGAATAATTGTCAAGTTTTCCACTAAGCAAAATTATTATAAATTTATATGATTCCTTTTCTAAATTAAATTTTAGAAATTTTCTGTGCTGCTTAGTTTCTGTCAACTTGACAAAAGCTAGAGTCAACTACAAAAGAAGGAACCTTAGTTATGGAATTTCTAGTTAGCCTGCCTATGAAGCACTTTATTATTTTTTTAATTAATTAACTTGTTTACAGCCCAAATTCTGCTTCTTCTCCTCATTTCCCCTCACAAACCCTCCCTTTTTTCTCCAAGAAGATGGTGTTCCCTCTGTGTATCTTCCAGATCCTGACACACCAAGATTAGACACATCATCCCTCTCTGAGGTCAGATAAGGCAGCCCTGATGGGAAATCCATTCTACAATCAGGATTTAGGACCTTAGGGACAGCCCCCACACCAGTTGTTGGTGTACCCACATGGACACTGAGCTACATGTCTGCTAGGTATTTGGTGGGGGCGTTGGTCCAGAAGGTGTAGGCTCTTTGGTTGGTGGTTCAGTTTCTAAGAGCTCCCAGTGGTCCAGATTAGTTGACACATTTGGCATTCTTATAAAGTGCTTATCCCCTTTAGGGCCTTCAACTCTTCCAGACCTTTGTCCAATGTTTAGCTGCTGGTGTCTGTTTCAGTCTGAGCAGCTGGTTAGAGTCTCTCAGAGGTCTAGAACATAACAGAATATCATTAATAGTATCAGAGATTTGTGCTTTCCCATGCTGTGGGTTTCAAATTGGGCTGGTTATTAGTTGGCCATTCTTCAGTCTCTGATTCATCTTTTCCCTACATTTATATTAGAAAGGACAAGTATTATTTGAAATTTGTGTGGGTTGATTGGTGTGTGTGATTGTATATATTTAGCACAAGGCATGGCACTGTTGGAATATGTGCCCTTGTGTGTGTGGGCTGTAATACCCTTATCCTAGCTGCCTGGAAGAAAGTATTCTGCTAGCATGCTTCAGATGAAGATGTAGAACTCTCAACTTCTCCTGCACCAGGCCTGCCTAGATGCTGCTATGTTCCTGTCTTGAAGATACTGGACTGAATCTTTGAACCTGTAAGGCAGCCCCAACTAAATGTTTTCCTTTATAATACTTGCCTTGGTCATTGTGTCTGTTCACAGCAGTAAAACCTAACTAAGGCAGTGTCCTTTTCCCTCCACTAGGCATCCTCCATAGCTATAGGAGGGTACCTCTAGGTTCTATGACCCCACTCTTAGGCATCTCAGCTAATGTTCCTCCCACTGAGTTCTGGGAGCCTACCCCATCGTTGGTCTCTGGAACTTCCAAGAAATTTTGCCCACTTCCTAATCCCCAGAAACTATAGATTTCCAATAATTCTTCTGGCCCTCTGGCCCTGTCTCCACACTTGATCCTGATCTCCAATTCCCCTCCCTTCTCCTACCCTACCTTGCTCCTTCCTTATGTATCCTATGACAATTTTATTTATCCTCCTAAGTGAGATTCAAGCATTTCTACCTTTAACCTTCCTTCTTGTTTAACTTCTTCGGGTCTATGAACACTAGCATGGGTAACCTGTATTCACTAATAACTATGAATTAGTGAGTGCATACCATGCATAACCTTTGGGTATGGGCTACCTTAATCAGAATGATATTTTCTGGTTCCATCCATCTGTATGAAAAACTCATAATGTACTTGTTTTTAATAGCTGAATAGCATTGGATTGTGAAAAATGAACCATGATTTCTGTATCCATTATTCAGTTGAGGGACATCTGGTTTGTTTCTATTTTCTGGCTGTTCTGAATAAAGCTGCTGTGAACAAAATGGAAGCCTACAGATTTGGATAATATCCTCACTACCCCTATATCTGACCTAGGGCCAATATCCAAAATATATAAGAACACACAAAGTTAGATACCATCAAGCCAAATTAAAAACTGAGATGCAGAGTTAAGCAAAGAATTATCAACAGAGGAATTTCAGATGGCTAAGAAGCACTTAAAAATGTTCAACATCCATAATCATCAATGAAATGCAAATAGAAATAATCCTGATATTCCACCTTATATTAATCAAAATGGCTAAGATCAAAAACTCAAGTGACAGTACGTGCTGGTGAAGATATAGAACAAGAGGAACATTACTCTGTTCCTTGTGGGATAGCAAACTTGCACAGACACTCTGGAAATATGTGACAGTTTCTCGGAACATTGAAAATTGTTCTTTCTGAAGACCCAACAATACCAATTCCAAAAGATGTTCCATCATTATACAAAAACACATGAAGCACTTTCTTGATTAATCATTGATTTGGGAGAGTTCAGCCCCCAATGAGTGTTTTACTGGCTGGTTTTTTGTGTCAACTTAATAAAAGTTGAAGTTATCACAGAAAAAGGATTCTCCCTTAAGAAAACACCTCTGTGAGATCCAGCTGTAAAGCATTTTTCTCAGTTAGTGATCAGAGTTGGGGAGGGCCCAGCCCATCCTGAGCTGGTAGTACTGTGTTCAATAAGCAAGCAAGTTGAACAAGCCAGGGTAAGCAATCCAGTAAGCAGTACCCCTACCTGGACTGTGCATTAGCTCCTTCCTTCCAGTTCCTGCCATGTGAGTTCCTGTTCTGACTTCCTTTGGAGATGAACAGCAGTGTGAAAGTGTAAGCTGAATAAAGCCTTTTCTCCCCAATTTGCTTCTTAGTTATGATACTTTGTACAGGAATACAAACCCTGCCTAAGACAAACTGGTACTAGGCATGGGGTATTTTTTGATAACCTGAACATATTTATTTATGGGAGGACTGTGGAAGAACTTTGGAACTTTGAGCTAGAAGAGCCATTGGGATGTTAAGTGCTCTGTGGGATGTTCTATAGGAACTTGGAAGATTATGTTGACAACAGGACAAATGATAGAGGCCTGGTTTCAGAGAGAAGATTAAAGAATCTTATCAGGGCCATTGCTGTTTTGGGAAGATTCTGTAGTTTTGGTTAGCTGGGGTTCAAGAATCAGTTGTGATTAACAACATACTGGCTCATTTTATTTATTTATTTATTTATTTATTTATTTATTTATTTATTTATTTATTTATTCATTTATTTTTTAACAACTCTATTTTACAAAACAAAGATAAATGTACAGATTTTAAGCATTGTTTGCATAAAATTATATAATACATTTTTGTCAGTACTTTTTTTCAGATTTTAAAATAATTTTTACATAAAACTATATGAATATATTTTTTAGTCAGTACTTGATTTTTTTCAAAGGCTTGACAGTATGCATTGAAAACCTAATAGTTACAATGAGCGTAAAGTATATGCAAAACAAAAAAAATATTTACAAAACAAGAACACTTTGACTATTTCCATGTTGCGTTTTGTTTAACATACTGGCTCTTAAGTCTTATTCTGCTAAGGAGTATGTGAACAAATCATCTGCTGAATCAACTAGCCATGAAAATGCATGGGATTAGAGCATTGGGGCCATACCCCACCAACTCTGGCATTCAGAACAGGACCTGAGCAGCCATGGCTGTGTCTGGGGCTTTACTGCCCTCAGATTCTGAGGTCTCCAGCCCTGAGTAGTAGGATGGTCAATGCTGTGAGCCTTGAAGCACAGGTGGAGCTGCCACAAGGGCAGATGTTGATGGTAGTGGCAAATATTCAAAGAACTTCGAAGTGAGGAAAAGCAACTAAGGCTAGGCATTGTGAAAGGATTTGGAAGGCCATTGGTGAAGGTGCAGCCTCAGTTGCAGAAAGGATTTGAGGCTTGGCACTATGAAGAGAACCAATGAGAGGCTAATGGTGAAGTCTTGTTGCAGAAGATCCCAGTGTATTGGAGTTGCCAGAACCATGGGGTGATCACCATGAATGGCAGCAGCAGTGGAGTAGATCAACCTGAGCTTAGAGTGCTACAAGGGCAGATTTGGAGAAGTGATTCCAGCCCTGATGTTGCTTTTGGTTATGATGTATATCAGAGCAACAGAAAGAAAACTAGAACATGAGGAAAGTAGATTTTCTCTGATTCATTTAATTTTAATTTTAGAATTACTGAATTCATAGTTATCTGATTATACTAGACAAATTTAAAATTATATTTTGTTTGGTTTAGTAACAGCTCTAGAAAATGATAATTTTGGTTAAAATTGAATAAATTAACTTACTAATAACTCTATCACTGTTGTTGGAAATATAACCACTTAAAGAAACATTTCAGAGCAGAAATATCTTACTTAATGATAAATTTCATAGTTCATTCATAATTAAATTTTATACTAGAAAAGGAATGATTTTAAATTAGTGTTAGAATAAATATGATATTTGTTCCCATTTTTATATTTTTTGAGGTATTTTTCAGAGGAACATGGCCAAGACATTTCATGATTCTGAAAAATGAGTTTCCAGTACTGTACTCTAGTGGCAGAAAGCACAGGCAATTTTAACTTCCGTTTCCATCTGAACAGGAGAAAATGACACTGATTTGGTCTAATGGGAATGTGTTTCCACTGTGGTACCGGATATGCACAGGTACATCTAGTTGCTTTTCCTCAGAAAGAATGAACAGCACAGCTGCAGAAAGTGAATGAGGCCTTTCTACAAAACACTGGCCTCAAGTGAGGATGTCTTTTAAACACGATGGACAAGGAATAACAAGGAAGAATCATTTTTGTATGGTGTCATAAATAAAAGGGATTATAGAAAAGTGGCAAAAGACATGATTAGAGACAAGGGAGAATAGCTAAAAAATAAATTAATTTGACAAAATAATATAAACGCTCTCTAATTTCTACTTTTGGCTAAAGGACACACATGAACAGTTGTCATATGGAAAAATCTCGTTATCTTTGTTTTTCATAGATGTCTCCTTAACTACAAGTTTATTTCATACATTAATAACTTATTGTTTACCTGTGTGTGTGTGTGTGTGTGTGTGTGTGTGTGTGTGTGTGTGTTGGAGGATAATGTGGTAATGTGGTTGTTAGTTCTTCATAGGGGACCCAAGGATGTAACACAGGTGTTCAGGCTTGACAGTCAGAGACTATTAGATAAATTATTTCAGCTACCCATTTCATATTATTTTAATAAACACCTATAATTATATAAATATCTGTCCTCATTTAAAATATTTATTAATTTATGTAAATATACTTTATTAATAAATCAACAATGTTTAATGCCAAAGATTTGAAAAAGGAGGATTATCAAATATTTAATTATTAAATGTGGCAAGTATAATTTCTTCAACATTTATGAGTAAATAAAATAAATTATGCAAGTCTCAGTACACAATAATATGAAAGACTTGTCATTTCTTTGCTTACATTAAGCATTTTTACCCATAGGAATAATAAAGCCTGAATCAGCATGTAGATAAATATACACAGGACAATCAGATCACTTGCAGAATACTAAATGTCTTACTTAAATAAAACCTTTCTTCTTTTCCTCTCCTCTTTTTCTTCTTCTTCTTCTTCTTCTTCTTCTTCTTCTTCTTCTTCTTCTTCTTCTTCTTCTTCTTCTTCTTCTTCTTCTTCTTCTTCTTCTTCTTCTTCTTCTTCCTCTTCTTCCTTTTCTTCTTCCTCTTCCTCTTCCTCTTCCTCATCATCATCATCATCATCTTCTTCTTCTTCTTCTTCTTCTTCTTTTTCTTCTTTTTCTTCTTCTTTCTTCTTCTTCTTCTTCTTCTTCTTCTTCTTCTTTTTCTTCTTCTTTCTTCTTCTTCTTCTTCTTCTTCTTCTTCTTCTTCTTCTTCTTCTTCTTCTTCTTCTTCTTCTTCTTCTTCTTCTTCTTCTTCTTCTTCTTCGCTATTTACTAGGATAATAGTAACTGGAAAGCTGTGGTCTGGAAAAAAACTTATGGATTAAGTGCTTATTATTTGATCATTAGGACCAGAGTATAGTCATGAACAAAACCTAAGAGGGGATGTGTAGCTCCACCACAAGGTATGTTCATATGGAGGAGTAAAGATAGTCCCAGAAGCCAACTGGATGGCCAGTCAATCTATCTGAAATGGTGAGGTCCAGATTTAGTGATACACCCTGTATCCAAAAACTAAAATGGAGATTTATAGAGCAAGATATCCAATATCAACTTCTGGGCTTGATATGTTTGTGTAGAGGACTGTATTCTCAGTTGCATGAGTATATATATGCTGACATAGGTACACATACATACATTCACTAGTTGTAGTGAAGCATTAACAGTGGCATGCCTGTGGCATGCCTGTGGATGCCAGACAAGGATATTGAACGCCCATATGATCCTGAGCCATATGAGGTGAATACTGAGTGTCTTTTGTAACAACTGCTCTAAGACAGCTTTTAAAAAATTATTATTATTATTACTCTGTATTTACATTTGAGATGTTATTCCTTTACCCTGCCCTGTTCCCATCTCCCTCCCCCTTCATTTGCCCTCACAAAGGTGCACTCCCTTCTGATCCCCCTCTCCACTCCATTGCCTTGTCACTCCACTACACTGAGAAATCATGCCTTCTCTGGAACAAAAGTATCTTTTGATTGATGCCAGACACTGCTATCTTCATGTACATACACAACTGGATAAATAGGTCTCTTAAAGTGTACACAAAGGTTGGTTGGTGTTTTACTCCATGAAAGTAAAACACTTTCATGTTTGGAGGGTTTGGTTGGTTGATATGTTATCTTCCCATGAGGTTAAAACCCCTTTCTGCTCCTTAGACCCTTTCTTTAGCAACCACATTGGGATCCCCTGAGTTCAGACCGATGGTTAGCTGCAAGCATGTTCAGCTGTATCTATAGGACTTTAGCATAGTCCCTGAGGTGGGGGGCGTCTCTGTCTGGTTCCTGCCAGTGAGTACTTTTGGAGATCAGCTATACTGCTTAAACTTGGTAACTGCATATGTAGTGGATCCCCAGGTGAGGCAACTTCTGAGTGATCTTTTCTTCAATCCCTGTTCCTCCATTTCACCTTGCATTTCCTTCCCTGAGAGTTTTGTTCTCTCTTCTAAGAAAGACTGAGGCATCCCCATTTTGGCCTTTCTTCTTTTTGAGCTTCATAATGTCTGTGAATTGTTTCTTAGGTATTGGGTATTCAGAGCTTTCTGGGGCTTGTATCCACTTATCAGTGAGTGCATACAATGTGTGTTCTTTTTTGATTGAGTTATCTCACTCAGGGTGATAATCTCTAGTTCAATCAATTTGCCTACAAATTTTATGAAGTCATTGTTTCTAACAGGTGAGTAGTACTCCATTGTGTAAATGTACCACATTTTCTGTATCCATTCATCTGTTGATGAACTTCTGTGTTCTTTCCAACTTCTGGCTCTTATAAATAAGGCTGCTTTAAACATGGTGGAACATGTGTCCTTGTTATATGTTGGAGCATCTTTTGGGTATATGCCCAGGAGTTAAATAGATGGGTTTTCAGGTAGTACTATATTCAATTTTCTGAGAAAAAGCCAGACTGACTTCCAGAGTGGTTGTACCAGCTTACAACCTCACGAACAGTGGAGGAACGTTCCTCTTTCTCCACATTCTCACCAGCATCAGCTGTCACATGAGTTTTTGATCTTAGCCATTCTAACTGGTGTGAGGTGGAATCTCAGGGTTGTTTTGATTTGCATTTCCCAGATGACTAGGGATGTGGAGCATTTCTTTAGGTGCTCAGCCATTTGATGTTCCTCAGCTGAGAATTCTTTGTTTAGTTCTGTAGCCCATTTTAAAATAGGATTATTTACTTCTCTATAGTCTAGCTTCCTGAATTCTTTGTATGTATTAGATACTAGCCCTCTATCAGATGTAGAATTGGTAAAGATCCTTTCCCAATCTCTAGGCTGCCGTTTTGTCTTCTTAACATTGTCCTTAGCCTTGCAGAATCTTTGCAATTTCATGAAGTCCCATTTGTCGATTCATGATCTTAGAGCATAAACCATTAGTGTTCTGTTCAGGAATGTTCCCCCTGTGTCTGTGTTCTAAGGTTTACCCACTTTCACTTCTAATAGTTTCAGTGTACCTGGTTTTATGTGGAGATCTTTGATCCACTTTGAAAAAGGAGCTTTGTACAAGGAGATAAAAATGGATTGATTCGCATTCTTCTGCATGCTGACTGCCAGTTGAACCAACACCAGGTATTGAAGAGGCTTTCTGTTTTGCTAAGACATCTCTTAATCTTCAGAAAATACTTGAAGATTCTGTCATCCTGTCTTAGAGTTTCATTATTAAGAAATAATAGTAAAGAGAACAAAATTTTATCAAATAATGCAAATAGTTTTATGCCTGAAAAAAGTTATTTTAGCTTTTAAAGTGAGATATAAGAACACTGCAAAGTACTGGGTATGCAAACTTTAGAATTAAGAAGTTTTACACAAATTAAGCTTAGATTTACCTATAATAAGGAAAGACATTTGAAGAGAATTAGAATCAAATCAAAATACTATAAAGATGTTTCTAAACGAAATTTTGTGGCTTTTATTTAACCAATTATACACACTTAAGACATATATGTGAATCTTTTAATGGAACATATTAGTTGTATTAAAGG
Source organism: Micromys minutus (assembly GCF_963924665.1). NCBI lineage: Eukaryota > Metazoa > Chordata > Mammalia > Rodentia > Muridae > Micromys > Micromys minutus. Next base: position 25,745,531 of record NC_137956.1, on the reverse strand, counting down.
TTTTCTATCTCATGAGAGCTAAGAGTCAATAAATTCCCTCTAGTCACTTATCTATGTGAGATTTTCAGGATATAGGTACTTTTTATCTCATTCTGCCTTTGCATTTTCCAGGGTTTCAGGCAAAATATGAAGATATAATGAAATACATAAAATCATCTGGCTTCACAACTCTAGTGGTAGGCATACAAAAGATTTAAGATGACCTTGTGACTTCTGACCCAGAGACAATTTATGGGAAGAATATTGCTCACTGATTTAAAGATGTCAAACCATCCCAGCATCTCTGAATAAAGTTAGCTTGACAGGGTAAATGGCACTTTTATGTTGTATTTTAATCATTTTCGTTCTGAGTGCTTGATTCAGATTTTTGCACAAATATACAGAGATTCTCTTATTTTATATCAACTTTACTATATTTTTTTCAGATTTTCAATGGTTAGTTCTTACTATTCAATTGCACTTACTATATTTTATTTTTTAAAGATGTTTAATCTTTTTTTTTGCAGTCCAGTCTTCATTCCCCTTCTGGTCTTCCCCTCCCCTGACTGCTCCCTATCTCATACACCCTCCTCCCCAGTCTCCAAGAGCATGTCCCTACTCCCATACACCCACACCACAAGACCTCACTACTCCTTGGCACCTCAAGTCTCAAGCATTAGGTGCTCATTTTTTCACTAAGGCCAGACCAGGCAGTCATCTGCTGTATATTGTCTAATATATAAATGTTTTATTATTTCCAAAAATTGTATAAAAAGAATTCAATGTTTCAGGGCAGATATAACTGGTCAATAATTTCATTATAGTAATTAAGGTAGTTAAAGCTCTATTAAATTTTTCTTACAATTTATATAAATGATTCTAATGTGCCTATTTCTTAAATTAAAAAAGTGAATTATTGATATTATTTAAAATGTTAGGCTTGTCATATAATAGACATCAAATCCCTTAAATATGAGTAAGAAATTAAACAGATTGAAAATGTTATTTAAAGCTAAGAATATCAGTGCCACATATTTTAGAAGACAATATATATTTGATGAGATAAATGTGTATAATATTTTAAAAATATGTTAAAATGCACATAAGTGTTAAAACATTGTTCGCCTTATCTACACAACACTCTTGTGTATAAATTTTTGTAATTCAATAGGTTTGTCACTGAGTGGAAAATTGTTTCTTCTTAGAGAAAAACAATGCTCTAAATATAAAGTAGGACTTAGCAAGTCTCTTGTATCTTTAGCTTTCAAAATACCTATGTGTAATTGTGGCTTTTGTCCATGGCTTCAACTTCTTCAACTCACCAATGGAGTTCTTGAAAGAGAAGCTCTCTCTATATATACATTTTACCTAAAGAACTTGTACAATTGGAAAGCACCTCTGTCTTGTATCTGTAATTCTGGTTGCTTCATCCTTATAGTGATTCTTTAGCTTTCAGTTTGTAATAAGGAAAGAATGAATTTATATGGCATAGTGACGAAGCCAGTGTTCATACTTTATTCTTACGGACAACTGCTTTCGTTTCTAATGAAGAATAGTTTGCCAAATTGGACAGCCAATGGTGTACAAAGACAAATCCAATAGTAACAACGTTAGTCTTTGGTTGATGGTCTAAGTGACACTTTCTACTCAAAGAATTTCCTACAGTTTTCTGCTAGATAACACCCTTTGGTTAGTTTGCACAGATTCTCAAGTATTTTCACTCTGTGTGTGTATTTATGTCTGTTTGTTTGTTATTTAGTAGGACACACACATACATACACACAGGTTTATGTTAAGGTGATGAATACATGATTGGACAGTAGAGAGGCAAGTGGGGAAAGGTCCAGGAAAGAGGAAGAGGAGGCATTTGGTGGAGATTGAGGGAGGGGAAGATGGAGACAGATGTGTATGTCTGTCTAGGCACAACTATAGCTTGATGAAGTTGTCATGAATATTTCTAAGGATTTTTATGGGTCTAGTTTATCTTATCTGGATGGGCAGCCTGTATCTTCACTGGTTATATGCTTATTATGTAGAGGGTTTGTGGATTGAGAATTTAACATATAAACTAGTTTGATAAGTTAATGGTTATAGAGTCATGCTTGTATCTGGCAGTGGAGGAAACGAACATATAGAGTAGTTGTACCCACTCAGGACAGGAGCAACAGTGGAGGTGGGGTAAGGTGCTTCTGAGTTCTTAGAGATGGCATAATGCTTCCAAGTTAGAGATCCCTGCAGTATCATATGGCCCCACAAGGGGGCCAGCACTAGCATGGTATATAAGAGGTTTCTACTTTTTAATATTTAGCACAACACACACACACACACACACCATTGCATTACAATTCTCCCAAAACTGGCACTTTAGAGGTAGGCAGTGTATATAAGTAATAACCAAATCTCTGAAACTTAGAATAATAGATGCATCAAATAATTACTAGGTCTATTAATTTAATGAATTCCATATAATACTTATCACCATGATATCACCACTTCTTCACATAATGCTTGAATTTATTAATGGATTATTTGACAGTCTGAGTGTTTTGGCCTATTGCTTAATATTACTGTTTTATGAGAATTTCACAATTATATATTAAATGCTGAGATCATTCTAAAATTGCAAAGACACTAACTAGGAATGGCTTTTAGTGATATTTTCACATATTGTTGAACTAGAATGTCAAAGAAAACTCTGACATTTGACTTAATACTTAAGGTCAATTTGTATTTAATTTACTAGCAGCAGCCAGTATATGCAAAAGCCTGTACTTTTCCATTTTCTTCTAAGATGCTCACAACAATTTTTGAACACTCATGCCCATCAGAGTGGAATATAAGTTGGCTATACATTATGCTTAATTGCTCTAAGCTTGAACACAGTACACGTGTATCAATGCGGAATGAATGGGAACAATATTCAAGATCTAAGTAAGGCCTACTCAAATGAAATACAATGCAGAAAACAATCCTTTAACCACTGAAGGGGCTATGAAAATATGAACTCTGGTGTTGTGATCAATCACTCCACCTTCTCTGACTTGCATTCTGCCATTAAAAGATGTTTATAAAAATCATCTTAACTGTTACTTGGCTAGGCACTTTTGAAGAGCTTCTGGCAGAAGTATGCAGTGCAAAGAATCAAGCATATGTGGAAATACTAATGGCAGTAAATGTGGTAAGTGAGAGGAATAGCAGTTTAGTCAACATAGTAATAAAATAATAAGATATTCACTGCTGTTGAGTGTCTTTATACTTCATGTTGTTAAAACAGAGTCAGTTCAGTAGCTATTATTCCAACCCTACTAGTAGAAATACCAAGTTTTTTGTATAGGGGACATATAGATAAGAAGTTCCAGAGTTAGAATTTAAAAGTAAAACTCACAGAAACTAAACTGTAACGTTTTTCCATTATAGCTCGCTGACAGCTGATATCACCTAAATTCAATATTCTTCACCAACGCAGTTTCCTGTGGGAAATAATCATGAAAACTTCAGATAATGTGTAATGAGACCAAGGACACAAAAGTGAGTGTTCAAGATGAGAGAGTCCAGTTCTCAGAGAATAATATCTTAGATGGTATTTCTCACAGAACTCTGGAAAATTAGGAAATTGCATCAGCTATGAGTACGAATTAGTTCTAAAACCCAAAGAGTATACTAATGGTGTCTGAATTGTGGTAGGTGTTTACTTCCATACAGGAAGATTATGAATAATGTATCCAGAGTTATTTTTGCTGCTTCATAATTACATTAATCAAATACCCAGGTTTCCTGTCTTTCATTTTAGCATTCTTTGCATAAGTTACAAATTTAAGATTATCTCTGTCTAATAGGATTCCAATCACTGTGTCTGTTTCAGTGAGGAAGCAGGAGTAAGCAAGAAATGCTGACTTTGTTTTCTATCATATGAGCTTTCTCTCTTTTGTCTCTGTGTCTTGCATTTGTTCCTAGTAGGCCATGTTTACTGCATGGGCATCCTGGCAATACAGTTTTATAGCTTTACAAGTTACTTATTAGACTAAAAACTGAGATTAGTTGCTAACTAAGAGGGGAAATTAAGTATCTTACTATCTGGGCCCCAGTCACTAATATAACCAAACAAGGAACTTAGCCTTTGCTAGCTTTACTAGGAAGGTTTTTGAATTCCAGTTCTAAATGAACAAGGAGAGAAAGCAATTTATGTAGCCCAAATCAAGTGAAAGATTTAAAGTCTTATGACATACTCTGCATCACCACACTGTCTATCTGCTTATATTTCCTAGCAGCCCATCAGAGGAATTAACATAATCAGCAGTGCAAGATCAAACTATTTTATGTACGCTGTTTAATATTCTAAGCAACTTGGCATCAATTGAAGAGCCATTTTCATGATAAATGATCAAAATCGTGTTTATATTTTCACGCTCTACTTTCTATTTCCATGACTCACTGTCAGAAATGGATAATGTGCTGGTAATATGTGCTGGCCAATTTCAGATGTAATGTCCCTCAGGAAACATTTCACATGATTCAATTCACAAAAAGTTGAAAAATTATGACAGGTCAAGTGCTAAGGTCATTTATGCATTTTTCATTGATTAACAATACAAGAGTTTCCTAGCTGAAAGTTGTATTTCTGAGAAGCAGTGCATTGCTGTAGATAGAACACAAATTTTAACTCAAAGAAATTTCAGGCAAAATTTGTCTCAGATCAGTATTTTCTTGCTGTGTAGTTTACATAAACTTTTGGAAAACTTCTTAACCTTTTTTTGTTATCTCCAAGTTTGAGGTTATGATCTAACTTATGGACATAAACTTTGAAACTAAGAAGACAATCCTGTAATTGCAAAACTATGGAAATGAGAGCTATTTCTCTGATAATAATGAAAATCTATAAATATATGCCTTCAAAAGATGTGAGGTTGAGTTCACTGGCATATTTAATGACTAGAATATTTATTTTCTGTGTACATTTAAATTTTGCAGGTTTTTGTCAGACTCATGAGGGAGGTTTCAATACAACAGGAATAACTGTACAATATGAGAATTGTAGCTGACTTAGTTGTATTAAAGAAAAAAAATATTTCCATGCAGTGTATTTTGATTATGATTCTCTGAATTAATTCCTTCTATATCCTCCACACTCTCCTGCCTCTTCCAACTACAGACCTTTAGATAAATAAATAAATAAATAAATAAATAAATAAATAAATAAATAAATAAATAGCATAAGAAATGCATATGTATACAAGGGCACACACACAGACATACAAACACAAAACACATAAATACACAAAAAAGTAAAGTATTGACAAAAGAATGTGTTGTGAGTAGTACATGGGACCTCCCCTGAATGAGGGTTGTATACCTTATGAGAACCCCAATAGAGAAATACAAATGATTGCCCATTGGAAATAGCTTCTAAGTTAGGGATGAGTGGTTTCATGTCTAGCATTGAGATCTAACTGGTTCAGACCTGTGCAGGCTCTACACATGCTGGCACAGTCTCTGAGTTTGTATATGCATTAGAAGTTTTTTGTCTGGAAGCCACTGTTTCCTTAGTGTCTTTTATCCCCCGTAACTCTTAAAATATTTCTGCCTCATCTTCTTCAGAGTTCCATGAGTCTTAAGGGGAAAGGTTTAATGAAGACATATTAATTAAGACTTAGTGTTTCAAGGTTTATCACCTTCTGACCAGTTCTGGGACTCTGTGTTAGTTCCTATCTCCTTCAAGAGGAAGTTTCTCTGATGATTGCTAAATTAGACAACAGTGTATGAGTGTAGCAGAATTATTAATAACTCATTTACTGCTATATTTCTTTAACAAATATAATTGTATTTAGTTTACTCATGTTCCATGTCCTATATAGTCTCAGATTATTAACTACTGAAGCAGTGTCAGACATAAATTTCATCTCTATTGCAATGGGTTTGAAATCCAATTGGATAGTGGTTGATTGTTCCTACAACTTTTGTGCAACTATTCCATCAGAAAGATCACCACTGTAGATTGAAAATTCTGTAACTGGGTTGGTGTTTAGCTTTCTCCACTGGTATTAGGCAGAGTACCTTCTAGTATAATGAATACAAGTCAGTAGGACAAAGTCTTTAGTTTGACACCACCTTGACTTCTCTGGGATCTATGAGATATGTAAATGTTTTCTTTATCAATTAGGCTCTATTATCAGCTTATGGGAAGAAAAGGATACCCTTATCAATAGTCTGAATTGTTTGAAGATTTCTTTTAATTTTCTTTTATTGGATTTTTAAATTTTTACATTTCACATATTATCCCATTTTCCTGTTTCCCCTTTGAAAACCCTCTAACCCATCTCCCCTCCTTGCTTCTATGAGGTTGCTCATCCTACCTCCCTGCCTGGAATTTCCCTACTCTGGGGCATCAAGACTTACAGGACCGAGGGCCTCTCCTCCCACTGATGCCCTACAAAGCCATCCTCTGCTACATATGTGGCTGCAGCCATGTTACTCTTTAGATGGTGGTTTAGTCCTTGGGAGCTCTGGGGGATCTTGGTTGATTTTCTTGTTTTTCCTGTGAGGTTGTAAACCCTTTCAGGTCCTTCAGTCCTTTCTTTACCTCCTCCTGATATAGTTGTCTACTAAGAGGCTTTTCCAGAGCCTGACAAATACAGAGGAAGATGCAGCCAATCATTGGACTGAAACTAGGGTTCCCCAATGTAAGAGTTAGAGAAAGGACTTAAGTTTGAGGATTTCTATGGAGCCCCCTTAGCCATCAGCTCAATTAGATATAACCCATTTCAGCCACCAAAGGTTTTACTTCATGTCAAGTTAGGTCAAGATGAAGCTTTGATTCATCTGTTATTTTGAATTTTATTTATGTGTATATTTTAAGCTTTCACTGTAGTAGGTTTCCATATAACTTCGCAAATGATATTTAGTGTTAACTCTCTCTCCCTAATGTCCTGTCTCTCTTATTCTTTCCTGTTAATCCTCTCATTCCAGTCACCCCATAACAGTATATTCTATCCTCATACCTTAAAATTTTCTTACCTCACTCTGCACATAACTTATATTGGTATATGAATAATAGCATGCCTATCAAAGGCTTAAAAGCTAACAACCACTTATAAGCGAACATCTTTTTAGGTCTAAGTTACTTTATTTGGAATGATATTTTCTGGTGCCTTCCATTTTTATCTGAGAATTATATTACTTTATTAGTTTGTTTATCTTTAGCAACTGAGTGATATCACCATGTGCAAATATACCACATTTTCATAACTCATTATTGGATTTACAGACTCACACAACAATGTATAGCATTATGTGGGCCATGGGGATCATGCGTGGACAGCAAGTACTTTACACACTGTCTTGACTAGTTTTATGTCAACATGACACAAGCTAAAATCATCAGAGAAGAGGACACATCAAAGAAAATGCCTCCATACAAATCCAGTTTTAAGTAGGCCTATTAGGCATTTTCTTAATTGTTTATTGTTGGGGGAGAGTCTAGTCCACTTGTGTGGTACCATTTCTGATCTGATAGTCCTGGGCTGTATAGGAAACTAGGCTGAGCAAGTGAGACTAATGCCAGTAAGCATCACCCCACTATGGCTTCTCCATCAGCTCCTGCCATCAGGTTTCTGCCTTGTTTGAGTTCCTATCTTGACTTCCTTCAACAATAAAATGCTTTGGACATGTAAGCCAAATAAAGTTTCCCCCAAGTTAATTTGGTCATGATCTTTCATTGTAGCTAGAGAAACCCTAATTAGGACATTCACTGAGCCATCTCCCCAACAAAGTTCTTTATGCATCCTAAATATCATCCTCTATTCCAGGGCATAGCTAAAAATATTTTATCACATTCACTATGCATAAATGGGCTAGTGAACTGAATATTTTCAAAAGAAAAAATGCTAATAGCCAATAACCACTTAAAATATATTCAACACCCTTAACCATATGGAAGCAAGTATTCAAACCTATAAGTTTTTTTTTTTTTAATTATCTCAGTCAACATGGCTCATCTCAAAGAAACAAAAACTTATAAACTTATTTTACAAGGATATGGGAGAAAATAATATCCCACTGATGAAAATGAAAACTGATGAAGCCACTATAGATATCTGTATAAAGAATCCTCACAAAACCAAAATTAGAAACACTACATGGCTAAGGCATACCATTCCTGAACATATATACAAAAGACTGGTACACACACACACACACACACACACACACACACACACACACACACACATATATATATAAAACATGTATAACAAAGATGCCATCAATTCTATAATTCTATTGCTGTCCTATAGATGTCACAATACTAAATAGAATCAGTATAAGTGTCATTCAACAGATAAATAGATTAAGAATGAGTGTACCATATATCCAGTAAAATTTTTGTTTAGCTAAGAGTAAAATCTGAATCATGATAGTTATATGGAAATTGATGTACCAGAAATAATAACATAACTACGGTGTCTCATACTCACCCTCCCCAAATGGTTTATTTTATAGACCTTGAAAGAACAATGCTAAACGTCCTGTGGAAAACGAAAATCTAAAAGCAAATCAAATCTCAGGGTATTTAAAACAATCCTGCACAATAGAAGGCCCTCTAGAAGTATCACTTTCCCTGCCCTCAAACTGTACTATAGAGCAATAGTAGTAGACACTGTATGGTATTAGTATAGAAGCAGACATACTGATCAAGGGACTCCAAGGGAAGACATAGAAGTAAATTCACACACATATAGACAATTGATTTTAGACAAAGCAGCCAAAATCATATGATAGCAAAAATAGCATCTTCATCAATGGTGCTAATCTGACTCTGTGTGTATGTGTAGAAGACTGAAAATAGATCCAAATCTATCACCCTGCACAAAGCTCCAATCCAAATGGATCAAAAATTTTAACATACAACCAGATGCACTAAATCTCATGGAAGAATGTGTGGGGTTAGCCTACTGACACAGGAGACATCTTCCTGAACAGAATGCTAATGGCTGAAGCATTTAAGATCAACAATTATTAAATATGATCTCAGGAAACTGAACAGTTTCTGTAAGGTAGAGCACACTATCAAAATGACAAAGTTAGAGCCTACAAAATAGGGAAAGTCTTCATAAACCCTATATCATACAGATGGTTGTGATTATATATATATATATATATATATATATATATATATATATATATATATATATATAATTTAGACAGTAACAAACTAAACAGCCTAATTAAAAATGGGGTACAGAGATAAACAGAATTCTCAACAAACGAGTATTTAATGGACAAGAAGCACTTAGAAAAATAGTCATAGTCCTTAGTCATCAGGAAAACTCAAAGCAAATGACTCTGATACTCTGCCTACTTTTCATTGGAATGGCTAAAATCAATACCTAAAGTTTTAGAACATGCTCCTGAAGGTGTAGAACAAGAGGAAAACATCTCCATTGCTGGTGGATTTGCAAACTTGACACCAAAATTGAATAGCAATTCAGTGTTCTCAGAAACTTGGGAATAGTTCTACCTCAAGACTCAGCTATATGACTCCTGAGCATATACCCAGAAGATATTCAACATCCTACACACAGACACATGCTCAAAAATGTCCAGAGCAGTCTCATTTATAATATTCAGACACTGGAAACACACTAGATGTTTTTCAACTGAAAAATGCATAAAGAAAATATTGTACACTTACAAAATAAAATACTATTCAGCTATAAAAAACAGGTGTCAAAACTATTTTCTGTTTTTACCTCCCTCACCAACATGAATCCAAAAATTAATTTTGATTTTTCCTTCCCTATGAGACATTCAATTTTTTTTAATTCTAAGAGACAAAAGGTAAGTGAGGAATGTAACAAGGAAGGTGTTTAAATCACAAATGAAACAGTAATAAACAATTAAGTATGCTCTCCTTACTGACAGTAACCAGCTGGCAAACAGTTTCTATTGGAAAGATATGGAACTGATTATATGAAGTAGTTTTGATGTGATTTCAAATTTACAAGTGAGAAAACAAATATCCACATTAGATTTTACTTCTCCATTTCCTCTTGGCCTCACCATGTGTGTATATTTATGCTCATCCTGAATTTGAACTGAGGCTCTGGGTAGCCTTTTACTTCTATAAATTTAGAGTTGACACTCGTTCTATAAGATTGTACATTTGTTTATGCAGAATCCAAATAGTACTCAAAAGCCAAGAGATACCCAACGACCTTTATTTATAGCCTCTTTTCTGCCTGACACTTGAGCAATCTTTTAGATCCCTTTATACTGAGCACAATGGGCTCTGGGTCTGAGACAAATCTGTTTCAATTTTGTGGATGACTATGGTATGTAGCTAGACTTGAGAAAGTCTGTGTGGTATATTTATAAATCACCCTTCTTGTCTCTCTATACAGTAGCTTATCAGCCATTTCTACTTTCTTTGTTGATACAAGGTCACTGGTGTCTAGAAATAGGCTACCTTATTTTATCAGTTAAGGGACTCAGAAGACAGAGCAACAAGTATAATCTAGTGCCTTCTGAGGGATGATGTTACCACATATCAACTCTGGAACTCATTGTTTCTATCCTGGGAAGTTAGAACACAATAAAATAAAGTCTTTGAACTGATTTTATTTTCAGCCCAGCCAGTCAAGTCCTAGAAAATGAGGAAACTGATGATAGGAAAAAAGAAAAGTAGCAACCAATCAGAAATACACCAACTACAGCATCAGCAATCTACAATTGCAATATACCCTAGTGCAGCAATTTCTGCTTCCAGACCTCTTAACAAGGTAACTCAGTGTGCTATCCTACATTTGTATAAGGGGCAGTAGACTGCTTTGCCTCCAAATGCTGACTTGACTACTTAAAATTTACCATAAAGAGCTTGTTGCCCTCATCCAGAAGAAAAGAACAGAACAAAACCAATAATTCCTCCACTTCAGAGTGGCTCCAACAACAGATGTCACCTGTGCCAATCTTCACTGAAGTAACTCCAGTGAAAATCTGTACAGTGGCTTTTGGGAAAAATCCTTCTTTCCTGGCATGTGTTTCTTGTTTTTTGTTTTTGTTTTGTTTGTTTTATTAAGAATGTATATTTTATTTAAATTTAAACTGTTTTATTGGTTATTCTACTTATTTATATTTCAAATGTTATGCCCATTTCCAGTTTCCCCACCACAATCTCCCTTTCCCAACTCCCTCTCCCCAATTCTATGAGGGTGCTCCCCTACCCACCCACCCAGCCAGCCAGCCAGCCACTCCTGCCTCATCGTCCTAGCATTCTCCTATGCTGGGGCATCGACCCTTCACAGGAGAAGGGCTTCCCTTCTCATTGATGCCAGACAAGTCCATCCTTTACTACATCCGGAGCTGGAGCATGGGTCCCTTTATACTTATTCATTGGTTGGTGTTTTATTCCTAGGGAGCTTTGCAAGGTCTGGTTGGTTGATGTTGATGATTTTTCACATGGGTTGCAAACCCTTTCAGCTCCTTCTGTCCTTTCCCTAACTCCTCCATTGAAGTCCATGCTCAGCCCAACGGTTTGCTGCATGCAACCTCCTCTGTATCACTAAGGCTCTGGCAGAGCCTCTCAGGAGAGATCCATATTAAGCTCCTGTCAGCAAACACTTCTTGGCATCAGCAATAGTGACTGGGTTTGGTGGCTGCATATGGGGCGGATTCCCAGGTGGGCAGTCTCTGCATGGCCTTTCCTTCAGTCTCAGCTCCACTCTTGATCTCTGTATTTCCTTTAGACAGGAGAAATTCTGGGTTAAAATTTTGAGAAGGGTGGGTGACCCCATCCCTCTACCTGGGACTGTGCCTACCCTCTGGATATGGTTTCTACAGGTTCTCTCTCCCCTTTGTTGGGTATTTCAGCTAATGCCATCCCTGTTGTGTCCTGGGAGCCTCTTGGCTTTCCTCGCATCTGAGACTTTCCCTTGGGTATCCCTCTTCCTCACGCCCAATTGCTGTACTCTTCTGTTCAATTTCCTGACTCTCTGAACTTCTCTCCTGTCTCCTCCCACACCTTATCTTGCCCTCTTGTTGCTGTTCCCTTCCTTTATTCCTCTAATATACCTCCTACCCTCTACCACCCATGATTATTTCCCCCTTCTAAGTAGGATTAAAGTCCTACTGAAGGTATTGTGTACCTTAGGAGTGGCCCGTCTAAAAGGCCCCTTTCCAAGTGTCCCTAGAAGTAAATTCAGAAAATAATGCAAGAGAACCTTAGCATTGCCCATATGAACCAGCAAATTATATCTATGCTATAACAAATAACTCACTAATTTTTAAGTGTATAGATTTTACATCCAGACTTCTAACTTACTTACTGGATGTGAGTCACTGATTGAAGTACAGATCTTGAATGGAGGTAATCCCTGGTGTATTGGAATTCTGAAACAAGGGAAAATGTGCCGTTGCAAGGAGACAGTGTCACCTACTAAGTCCACTCTTGAAAACTTCACTGTCAAGTTACAAAACAAAACAAAACTCTCACAGGGATGTCTTACAGTGTTTTAAGTAGCTATTCAATTCTGCATTGGTGTTCACTTTAGCAGTCTTTGGGTACATATAGCTCCAGGCCACAGATTTGACTAGGCTTATTTTTAAGGTTTTTGTCTTTTTTATGATTCACTCATTTCTATTTTATGTGTATCAAAGCTTTGGCTGCATTATATTATTTCACCAGGTGAATAAAAATCCTGCACAAGCTAGATAAAGGCAACAGATTATCTCTATGAATTAGAGTTAGAAATACTTGTTAGCTGCTATGTGGATGCCGAGAATCCAACCTGCATCCAGACCCCTCGCCCAGTTATTTATTTATTTATTGGATATTTTATGTATTTACATTTCAAATGTTATCTCCTTTCCCCAACTCACTCATGCCCTCTCTCCCCTCCCCCTGCTTCTGTGAAGATGCTCCCACTCCCACCCACCTACTCTTACCTCATCACCCTGGCATTCCCATACACTGGGGAAATGAGTGTTCCCAGGACCACGGGCTTCTCCTCCTATTGATATCAGCTCTCCGGGAGCTCTGGAGGGTTTGGTTGGTTGATCTTATTGTTCTTTTTATGGAGTTGCAAACCCCTTCAACTCCTTCAGTCCTTTCTCTAGCTCCTCCATTGGGGTCCCCTTGCTCTGTCCAATGGTTAGCAAGCATCCTCATCTGTATCACTAAGACTCTTGCTGATCCTCTCAGGAAACATCCATATCAGACTCTTGTCAGCAAGCACTTCTTGGCATCAGCAATAGTGCCTGGGTTTGGTGGTTGTATATTGAATGGACCTCCAATTTATTTACTTATTCATTCACTCATTCATTAATTTTATATCCCAATTGTATCCCACCTACCCTGGCACATCAAGTCTCTCCAAAATTAGGTGCATCCTCTCCCACTGAGGCCAGACAAGGCAGCCCAGTTAGAGAAACAGATTCTCCAGACAGACAACACCTTTAGGTACAGCCTCTGCTCCTCTTGCTGGAAACACCACTTGTTCTCATGCAGCCAGAGATGTCATGACTGTCCAATTAGTAAAACATGCATTTGCTTATGGATATGAGCTGACTTTTAGTGTATTATCCACATCATCTGCAGAGATTTACCTTCCCGTTGGATATGTGATTGCTGGTCATTCTTGTATCAAGATTATTATGACTGAAGTTGTCACCAATTCTTCAGGAGAAGTGTTAAAAATCATCATTTCAGTCTCTAAAGTAGATGAGGTAATGTGCAGGCATTGCTTTCAAGGTGTTGTATTCATTCCTCATTTCCCTTGCTTTTACTTTTAAAAGAGGCCAGCCTTGAAGTTCAAAATGTAACGGCCTCACTTCTCAAAAGGGAAGAACAGTGTTCTGGCAGAATTCTGCCTCTGCGGTTTCTTGGTACATGAATATTCCCGAGATGGTATAGTCTCATCTGAAACCTGGGTGATACTTTCTAAAGTAATCTATGAAGTGTCTCATTTTATAACTGAATAAATTAAAAGAATGATTAAAAGACTTTAAATTAGCATTTAAAAGTTTTTCAACAATAAAGCTTTAGACATAAATGCCCTCTCCTAAAGCAGATGAACCTGCATTTCGGGAGGAAAGAAAGCAGTGTGGTTGGCCTTGGCCAGCACTACTCCATTCTGTCCGAGTCAGACTTTAGACGTAAAGATCTCCTGTATTATTAAATGCACTGTGAATGTGACTCATTTCCTTCTTCCGGAAGAGTTACTCATCTGTGTGGTAAACATACAATTTCTTTTTTTTCTAGTTAGTTCCACTTTCATTGAGGAAAAACTGTTGGCAGCTCGTTAGTGAACCATTTAGTCCTGCCAGGTGTGCTGACGGTTTCCACGCAGTTGTTTGCAGCCTGTGCTCCAATTACTCTCCCCCCCCCCGTGATTTGGGAAAATATTAAACATAAATTAAATCTGAGAATTTTCTGTGATTCTTTTTTCTCCCTGGGTTGAATGATTAGCCCCATTTAGATCTAGCACCTGGGGAAGAGGCTCATCTTTATACCTTGATAAGCATAACCAGAAACCTTATTTTATTAGTCCTGCCTGTGTTTAAGAACTCCATTACTTTACATTTATTAAAAGTAATCTTCACTAATTTATACCTTTCTAAGGGGACTTTAAGTTTTTATGTGCTGCTCGTCTAATTGGCTATTTGGCTGAGTATGAAGGAAGAAAAACAAACTTTCATACACTTGATTAATTCTGTAGTAATACTCCTGTGGAAAGCTGAAAAATCTGGGGCTTTTATTCACATTTCTGTTAACAAATTGCATTGCCACAATGGAGAATGCTTGCAGAAGTCAAGATTCTCCCAGATCAAAGGTAAAAGACTTTATTTCTTGTAGTATATGCCATTAGCTTCATGTTCTATGAGGGCATATGCAATATCCCTGTTGGATAGATGGGTCAGGAAGTATGTGTGGGGAGATGCTATAAAATGTTCTCTCTGGACAGAGAATGCTTTTGTATAAACTCACAGCCTCACAAGTTACCTATGCAAGACCAGCATCCAAGGCCCCAACCCAAACTGAAGAGATATAGGAAGTTGAATATTACTGTGGGAGGGAGAGTCAATTTCTGTAGGAGTATAGCCACTGGCATGTTACCTACACTCCCTTGATAGCACTCATAAACATATTAGCAGCACTGAGTAAATACTGTGAGGTAACACAAATGAATAATGAAATATGAAGACAAGAAAAGAATTTCAGAGGGAGATGGAACAAGGGCTCATGGGAAGAGTAGAGAGGGAGAATGGTGGGACAAATCTTCTAACCTTTTGAAGATTAGCATTTCATACAGATTTACTTGGATACAACATAGTTGACAAACATTTTTATCAAGATAACCATTTTAGGCATAGTATTGATTAGACCTATGATCAAAATCCAGACTACATTGTTTCTTTGGTATAGAGACTTAGTAACAAGACTAGATAAGTTAAATGCCAATAAAAATTGGTTTCAGAGTCTACATTTGGCTGGCAAGAGCTGGCTTACCTATTTTGCTGTGTGATGTGAACTCGGGTCCTGAGATAGAAAGGTGATTATACTCCACAGACACACAATAGATTGCCTTGTATTGCATATGTGTTGTTCCAGCTTCTTCCTTCTATAAGTTCCATGTTTCAAACAACAGAAACATTCTCTGCTTTTGTCATGAAGCTCTGCTAGTACATGGCCTGCCTCATGTCTCTGCCAAACTTGGTGGCAGTGACTCTGCTGTATCAACAGTTTCACAGCTTTTGTTTTTATGCTAGTATAGCCCCACAATAATAATGCTAACAAAAACAAGAACCAGAACTTGGTCTAACACCATAGTTTAAATTTCTATGAAAGAGACAAGACATCATAATTGCATATCAGACCTTGCATTTTAATACACCATAAATCATAAAGACCCAGTTCATTTTTATAGTCTAATGTTGATTGTACTTTTGAAATACTTTGGGTACTTCAATATAATATTCAGAAAGCAAGAAATTAAGTTTTCTCAAATTATAGATTCAACCACTAGGTACTTATAAAATGTCATCTTACTAAGAGTATTCTCTATACAGGGAGTTTTAAAACTCCCTATACAATATGAATATTTAAAATCTATTAAAAGTTGCGTGACTTTTATGGTCTAAGTGTACATGGAATAGTTTAGATGAGATAATATCCTTCATTGTGGTTCTCTTGTGTAAAAGAAGTGATTTTGGAAGCAGAGGTGGTCTTATCAACACTGGTGACATTCTTCAGGGAAAGGAAGATCTGTCTAATGCTGAAAGATAAGGAGCGGCAAAATTTTAAAGAACATACTTGCTGTAAATGCTGAAGCAATGTAACACAGAAATTGCTGTTCTTTCTAATTTTGACTGTGCCTGACTGATATTAGATTTTCCAACACTGTTTGCTTAGTATGTGAACGACTACATTTTTAGATGGAGAATTGTGAAGTCCCAGCTTGACCTTATAACATTGTACAGTGAAGTGGAAAGGAAAAAAAATATACACAGAGGAGCATTTTATCTGTCGCCCTCCTGATTACTGTACAAAATGCTACAGATATTTTGTGGCATCAGAATGGTAAACTTCCTGAAGCACAAACAGGAAGATCCCAAATGCATCTCCACTTTACCCACACAGGTTTATTTCCAAATGAAACATTGTCCTGAAAAATAAAAATTATATTGGGTTTATGGGAGAGTCAATATGACTGATGTAGTCTGACTAAAAGGGAGATGATGGAGGATATTTCCTTTGATTCAGAAATCCTCAGGAACAGAGAGAAGTCTCTGTGCAAAGGCCATTTGCAGAGCCCCCCCTATATTATCCCTTCTGTCTATGCTGGTTACCTTCAAAATTGCCTTTTAGGCAACATATTTACTATGAAATAACCCATTACATTTTAAAAATGCTTCATTATTAAAATGATCTGTCAGATAAGTAAGCAAAGTGTTTCAACCTATGATACCCACCCATCTTAGCATCCTACAGATGCTAATTTTTAAATTTATGAATTTTAAAACATTTTGAAAGGTCTAACAGGCTTCACGGATATCATCACTTAGGTGTTGGATAAACATTGCTTAGTTATCACAACGAAACTGTGAGATCCTCTTTCAAAGTCTGGGAGCATCTAAACTGTTTTCTTTAAAACACCAGTTTTTACAGAAATTCTTCAAAAAGACAACGTTATAAAAGGACCTCTCTAGAATGATCTAATTAATTCATAATTTAATGGGACTGTCATCACTTCCATGGGAATGTTCTGCTGAGTATGTATATATTAGCATTTTAAGTGTGATCCCATTCAAATACCCCACATTTATATGTTAAACTACATCATCTGTTCCATATTTAGGCAATTAACCTTTTACATATGCATCAAGAAATGGTTCTTCAAATTATGCATCATTTTCATTTGTTACTGTATTTTTTCTTTCTTCAATTCTGATGCTGCGGTCACTGTTTTCTGCCACCTCGAGGATGAATTATCCCTTCTGGATTATATTACCATGATCTGTTAACCACCATTTTGACTTCCTCTAAGTCATTAGACAAAAGCCAAGAAGATAATACCATGCTGTATACAGCTTCTTCATTTGACAACAACTAAGCAGTCCCAACCAGGTCTATCCTCAGCCCCCTTTAGATCTATTTTAAATGCTGATGCAAAAGAAGGCTAATACCAAGGGTTTAGAAGGATTTTAGGATTAGAAAGAACCCAACTCATGATAAGTCAACCTCATAATTATCATAATCATAACATGTGATTTAGGAAAGATACTGGCATTAACCTCCTTTTCACCGGAAAGTTATTATTGTAGACTACAGGGGAGAAAACAGATGGGGTTATTCTGTAATTAACCTAGGTTTAAAAAAGAATGAAACCAGAATGAAGTAGATGGAAAAAACAATTAAACATTTAATTTATGCTGAACTATTTTTTCACAAGGACCTATGTAGAGAGCCATTTGTGCTGCACCAAAACATGGTGCCGGCTTCCCGCCGAGGACTCAGCAAACAGAGCTGTTGCCCAGCCAAGAGACTTGGTGCGCATGTACCACATACATCATAGCCCACTCTCAGGACATGCTAATGAGCTACAGGAGGATGCACCAATCAGGTAGCAACACAAGTCTCTTAGGCATATATAAGCAGTGCATTTTTCTTCCACGTGAGATCCTCTGCTCAGAGTATTGTACAATAAAGGTTGTTCGCAGAAGAATCCTGTTGTTGCACACCTTTTCCTGCCGGCGGGACGTGGGGCGAGCAACAGACCTAAGTTTTATCGTTCTGTGTTTGGTGTTTTTTGTTTGGTTTGTAGTTGGGCTTATAGGAAATATGTGCCAATTCTGACACTTGAAGTCTTCATTAGGTCATCTTTCCTTGTCATTTCTAGGAATCCAACCTCACAGCAGAAATTCTTGTTTTATGGTTCTTGAAAACTTTTCTCCTTCCACAATGCTTCCTGAGCAGAAATTTTGAGGAATTCCCCCATGAGGAATCAATCTCTATATTAAGCCCAGCTATGGTTTTTAATTTATAGTTTTTATTTTTTCTTGAAAAAGCCTCTTATGATGAGTAGATGGATACAAATGTGGATATATCAATAAGTTTTAAAGATATAGTTGGGATTTTCTAGGGTTCTAGTGTACTGGCAAAGTAGTGATGGTAGGATCTATTTATGATCCATGACCTCATTAGGCATGGACCTTTGATTAAGTTTCCATGATCAGCCATGATTTTTTCTCCTATCCAGTAGGTTTAAATTTAGTTTTATACCTGTTACTGTCCAGCTATGAGTGCCATTAATGCAGTTTTAGGGATGTCTTGCCATGTTGGTCAGTGTTATAGTTTATAGGTATCACAGGTGGATAGGGCTATTGACTACTTCCTTTCCTTAATACCATTCATAGTGCTTTCTGGTGCAAAATAGACTGTAAGAATAACGTTTTTAAATTGGTGTTTTTGCTGCCTAGAGTAATATTTATGTTATGTATATTAAAGCAAAACATGTCAGAAAATGATCAGCTGTATCTTTCCATTCACAAACTTTATGCTTTAAATATTAGAAACCACAAATCTTCAGTTTAGCAAATGTGATTTTAATAAGCACTTTCTGTAGTATGAATACTTCATATTTCCTGAACTAATGACATATGATAAAATGTCTCTATATTATCTTTTAAACTCTTTACTTAATTTAATATGTATGTGTATATATTTTAAGCATATGAATGTGTAACACATGTGTTTATGAGCCCATGGAAGTAAGAACCAGCATTGGAGACTCTGGATCTGAAGTTATTGATGGTTAGAAACTGTCATGTGAGCATTGGGAATTGAACTTAAGACTTTTGCAAGGTAAGTATAAACTCATAACCACTGACCTATCTCTCTAGCCCCTTTACTTCATATTTTAAAGTATGTATAGTATAATTAACCATTTCAGTTAATCTTCTATATTTGAATATATATAAAGGATATTATGTTAATATTTCGTGCTGTATATCTAATGCTACATCAAAAATATTACACTTTTTAACATATAGAATTAATTTCTACAACTAAAAAGCTGCCTAAAATTTATTTATGATTTTAAAATCATTGACAGCTAAAATGGCAATAAACATGATAAAATGTTTTGTGTGGATCAATATAATATTCAACACAGTGGCATTTATTCAATACCTTGAATTTGTTTGGTTTCCTGGAAAAGCTTTCCTGTCTACCTACATTTTTATCAGACACTATTCTTCAAATTCTTCCTATTTTCTGTTGATATTCTACTTTGGACAAATGTACGGAGAGTACCCAAGGTCAATCAACTTGGAGGCAGGTAGGCCAGTGAACATGCAGACAGGATTCTAATGATGATTTATTGAAACATGACAGAGTAGGACCTTGCTGGTAATTTGATGCCCTTTCACATATCGAGTTATTTGAAGCCCATGAATAAATCTTCAGCTGTTAATATTGATTTTAGTTAACATTCTGTAGTGCTTTCCCCCATGTGACAACCTCAAAGGAGATGTTAAAATGCATATATGAATTATTATAATAAAACTATAAATGGATATTACTACTTACTACCTAGTCCCACATGGTCAACTTATTCTAAGTTCAGATACCCACAAACAGAATGCAGAAAAATGATTGTTTATATCCTATTATTGCATTTAGTTGTAATGCTTTATATTCAAGAATTTTAAAAGCTAGGTTTTGTGGTAAAGATGCTGACTGAGTCTTAGCTTCCATCTACCTCATAATAATAAAATTATAGAATTACTCAAATGAATGAGCCTCTAAAAGAAAGTGGGCAAGGCTGCTTCATGGCAGCTTTGCTTTGCCTTACAAATGCAAGGGTGTCTTGATTTCTACTAATTCTCCTTCCTTTTTACTTCTGCTGCTCATTTCTACTTTGTAGTCAGATATCTAACACTTGATGACTCATCCTGAACTTTCAATGTCAGGATTTCTGTTTGTTGGGGGGAAATGGATCATATCTGTGTTTGAATGTCTACCATTTCTTAGCAACTGCACTGTTTTGACTATTGAAGTTACTTGCTAAATACTTTTTTCTTAATTATACATGAATGCATGACATGTTGCTAAATTTTTGCATTTTTGTTGGTTGGTTGGTCGTCTGGTTAAGCTTGTTGAACTTCTTACACTTCTAGATCTTATGTGCAAGCAGCATTCAGTGTTGTTCTGGCTACAGTCATCCCTTAGCTCAGCATGGGAGTAATGCTTCCAAGCTTGTGCCTGTGCAGTTTCTTGGAGAGATGTGTTGGCTTTTGCTAGCTATCAATCTGAGGCTCTCCCAGATTTGGGCTGGCCACTGAGAAGCTGTCAACATCTATCACCACTGCCCAGAGTGGTTACTCACTTTAGAGCAAGCAAGAGTTTGAAAAGGAGGACAAAGGAAAATAATTATTAAAACTTTAAATGTAGCAGGATCACAAAAGTGACACCCTGATATGTTGCACTCAGACCAGACCCAGCTATATGGGAGAAATTTGCACAGGATAGGCCGAGTGGAGAAAAAGCCCTGAACATTCATCAAAACAGGTTTAATAGAAAGCAACATGCAGGGGTAGTAGTGAGGTGGTGGTAAGTGTTTCTGTACTGACAAGCATCTAATTGGAGTGCTACTGTGGCTTTAGCATAATTGGCTGGTCCTGGGAGACACACTATAAGTTAAACTTTCTTTTATTTTATCTTTCTTTGAGTAATTCTTTTTTTAATTAAACAACTTTATTTAAAAAACAAAGAAAAATGTACAGATTCTAAGCATTTTTGCATAAAAGTATACAAAAACATTTTTGTCAGTACTTGTTTTTTTTTAAAGTTTGATTATATGCATTAAAATATTACTAGTTACAATGAGCATAAAGTACATGTAAAACAAGATTTAACCTCGAAATAGTCAAAGTTTTCTTGGTGTGTAAAGATTAAGCATAATGGTTTTTAATTTTCTTTTTTTTTATTCTTTTTTGGCCTTTGTTTTTCTTGAACTTCATTTAGTTTGTGAGTTTTTTTTCTGGGGTGTTCAGAGCTTTCTGGGGCTAGTACCCAATTATCAGTGACTGTATATTATGTCTGTTCTTTTGTGACTGGTTATCTCACTCAGGATGATATTCTCTAGATGCATCCATTTTCTTAAGAATATCATAAAGTCATTGTTTCTGATAGTTGAGTAGTACTCCATTGTGTAAATATACCACAATTTTTGTATCCATTCATCTAATGAAGGACATCTGGGTTCTTTTCAGCTTTTGGCTATTATAAATAGAGCTGCTATGAACATTGTGGTGCATGTGACTTTTTTTTTTATGTTGGAGAATCTCTGGGGTATATGCCCAGAAGTGGAATAACTGGGTCTTCAGGTAGTACTATGTCCAATTTTCTGAGGAACTGCCAGACTGATTTCCAGAGTGGTTTTACCAGTTTACAACCTCATCAACAGTGGAGAAGGGATCCTCTTTCTCTGCATCCTCGCCAGCATCTGCTGTCATCTGAATTTTTGATCTTAGTCATTCTGGTAATGTTAACTTTCGATTTCTTCCTAATTCGTGTTTGTTAAGCAGGGGGTAGGCTTGTAACCTAGGGGTGCAGATTAGTTAGAGGTTAACCTGGAAACCAAACCAGTGCTCAGAATCCAGAAACTCGTGGGTTTTGTTTTGTTTTGTTGGGTTTTTTGTTTGTTTGTTTGTTTGTTTGTTTAAAGGAGAATAACCTGGAGATGCAGATCTTGTTAGCAGTAGTCTGGAAACTGATTCAGATTTTATTGGGAGGTAATGTGGAAACTGATGCTAGGTGCAGAACTGTTAGTTTACTTGAGTTTAAACTCACTTTTTCTAAATGGAGTGTGAACCCATAATATTTGGTATTTCAGCCAGAAGCACATAGTAAGGGCCTACATGGAAAGCATCCAGGCCCGAGCCTTTGTATTTACTGTCTTCAGTAGG
Organism: Micromys minutus; assembly: GCF_963924665.1. Classification (NCBI taxonomy): domain Eukaryota; kingdom Metazoa; phylum Chordata; class Mammalia; order Rodentia; family Muridae; genus Micromys; species Micromys minutus. Next base: position 25,723,094 of record NC_137956.1, on the reverse strand, counting down.
GTTCACTACATGCCTCAATGGAATAAGATAGGTACCTCAAAAATGAGGCATATTTTTTTCTTCTGGAACTGCTGATAATGTACAGAGAAGTTGTACTTTACATTGGAAAAGCATAGGCTTTCAGATCAGTACCAGATAGTGTGCTGTATGGTCGCCAACGTTTTGTTCTATCTTCTGACATAATTTGGATTTAGGAAACACCATCTATCCTTTAGAAAACCGATGATAACTAGAAATGAGATAGAATTATGAATGAATAAAAGTGGGCATGATATCAGGAGATAATTTAGTAGTATAGCTCTAAGAGGGGCACATAAAAGGTCAGCTAAGTCCATTCAGACCTCAGAAATGCCTTTCTTTTTTCAGGGAGTGGAGAATAGATCTGTGTGAGGAAGGTGTCAGTCAGCAGTGCTCACAATACAATCAGATTAGAATGTTGATTAGAATTATTTTATTCATGGCTTTACATAAAATTTCACATGGGTTTATCCCAACTGCTAAAATGAACCTCATACATTTTATGAAAACCAGAATCTGATTAAACATGCTCTTAAAATAAATTCTTCTAAATTGTAAAAGCACATTAATATTTTAGTCTCTGGAAACCCATTTAATGTTATACAATTTTTTTATCTTTCTCATTCTAACTATTGTATTATTCAAACACTTTCTTTGTATTGAAATAAAATTACCACCGAATGAAATTGTTTGTAACAATTATGTATACAATGAGTGTTTGTGCCAGGTGTTATTGTCAATAGCAAATTAGTACTAATCAGGAATCTATTGCATTATTAATCATTATCACATTCTCTATACACACATGCGTACATAACTGTAAAGAGTGTAGATATGACAGGGGTCATTTCGCACTGTAATTCTAGACTGAGGAAAAGCTGGATTGAGTATGTTATTCCAGTTGCCTTTTTGCGTAACATGGATGCAAAGGCCAAGGATAATAAATATAATGAATATCCTTTTGTTACATGTGAAACTACAGGTGAGAAATAGGAAATTAGTTGCAATTTCAGTTACTCCCAAAGTTACCAAAAATTATGTACAATGAAATAATTAAGCAAGAATAAATATTAGACATTTAATATGCAGATGAAGTAAATTTGTATTCAGAAATCTTCTTTCAACAATTCAATTTTCTTCTTTTAAGCTGAGTTAAAGTAGCAAATTGTCAACATCTCCAAGTAACAATTTCTTAAGCAAACTTTATACTGATTTTATGGAAACTTAGGAAATGTGATCCCATTAGGTATTGAACTATACAAGTTATTGATTATTATTAAATCACATATGACAATATCCTGTCAATTAACAACACTATCCATCCATGGGATTTTTTTAATCTAACATGAAATTTTATATAATAGTATTTTAGAGTATATATTGGAAGCTTACCAATCATGAAACTGTAAATCCTGTATAGCTAGAGTTATTCTAGGATTTTAAAATTACATGGAGTTAGTGGCTGTTTCCTCCTTGGCTTGGCATTTGTCTGACTGTGATGCTGAGACAAGAGTTGAGACAGTCGAGGTCCACACAGTGCTGCTCACAACAGCAGGAATCTGGTCAGGGACAAAACATGGGTAGATCCTGAGGTGCCTGAGACACCCAAAGCAGTGTAGATGACCTATGATGACAGCATTTATGTATGTATGTATGTATGTATGTATGTATGTATGTATGTATGTATGTATGTATTTATGTATGTAACTATGTATGTATGTATGTATTTATTTATTTATTTCTAAGTAACTGTTTTCTTCTCTTCAAGGTTTAGTGACCTGCTGCAACTGATGCTGTTCCTGATTCTTCTAAGAGAATTTCTAAATTGCTTTACCCAGCCAACACTGACATTCCTTCAAGAACATGGTGATTCCCAGGTTCAAATGCTTCTTTTCATTTTGCCTTATTCCTACTAAAGGACTAATTTAATTGTGTTATATTTAGAGTCTAACAAGTGTAGAGAAAATACAAAAGCTACAGGAAGAAGACAAGAAAATGACCAGTAACTATAGCTTATTCTTGTGAATGGAACAACATAAAAACATTTGTAATTTTTCTTGTTTTGTGTCTGCTTTTTTTATAATATAAAATTCATCTTTATTATTTGCATAAAATGGTGGTATGTGGAACATTTGAATGAACCACTCTGTATTCAGTACTGATGCAGAAACATCTGGGTGAGCAAAGATATAAGTACGTTGAGTTTTTGTCTTCAAAAGTAACAATATTCTTTACTCTAAGGTAAAGGCTTTGTACATTCATTAATATGATTTTTATCTCAAAATTAATAAAATAATTTTATATTTTAGCTTGATAAGCTTATGAATAATGTTTATGTAGCTATAGTTCTTGAAATGTGACTTCTCATGAGCAGGTAAGTTTATTGCTCATTCTCTCCTTTCATAAGATGCAACGCCCTCAGCCTCCCACACTATGCTTTTATTGTCTTTCTTCTGCCTCTGAGATTTACCCCCTCAGTTTCAAAAGGAGTCATTGTCCATGGGTTGACAACAAAGGAGCTTCCTGGAGCTCTCTCCTCATTTTTGTTACAGTGACATAACCTCCTATAGAGTCTAGGCTACATCTCTGAGTCTCAGACCTTTTCAAAGCCTTAGTCAAAATTCTCACTTCTTTGAAAATTTCAGCATCATACAAAGTCTGATCACTATAAGGCTAATATCTGTGCTGTAAATGTCACTATCAAACATACTATATATCACACTTATCAAATATTATTCATGTGTCTTTGATTTATCACATTCAATCATGGAACCCAGCCCACAGTTTATATGTATTCCCCTCCCATCCAGTTAAATCAGCAAGTCTAAATTCAACAACTCCAGTACATTTCCTAAGTACATTTAATTACTTCTCTCAGAGTATACCCCAATATTGACTTACAATTTCTTCTCCTCCCAGTTAAGGCAATAACTTGTGGTCATGTCTCCTAGTGTCTACAGCAGATCTTACCTTGCATATATTCAGATTATATCTTCTGTCTATGCCCAAAGCATATTTCAGATAATTTTGCACACTCCACTAAATTTATTACAGTTATATTATTATTTTTTCATTGTTTTGGGGAAAGCCTATACTTCGTGTAATTATGACACATTACCCTAGCTTTCAGCCACCTGCTGTGCCAACCTTTCTTGCCAAGCTTATTTCTTGATGCTCAATGTTTCTATAAATATTAATCTTGATAACCAACTGGTCTCTCTGTTAACAGATTTCTAGAGAACAGAATGCTTGCTTCTGGGAGTGGGGAAGGAAGAATTTGTAATGAAGTGCACACGGAGGCAGATGAACCAGCTATCAATGTAAGGTGCACCATCCAGTAGTTGGGGACTATATGACATTACATGGAGAAGGAAAAATCCAAGCCATATAAGTTTTATCCCTGGTTCCTGTTCCCATGAAATAAGCTAGTCTGGTCTCTGCTATGACCAATTGAAAATAGCAAACACTCGAGCCAATGAGATCTCTCCCACGTTGTTTTTCTCACATCAACAAAATCAAAACGATGAGGGGTTCTTTTCTATAGCTTCAGTCTCCTCACATTTGCTGGACTCAGTCTGGAACACTCTTACCATGCTACTGTTTTCACATATTTTACCCACTGCCTCAGTACTGAATAAAACAGCCTTTCTACAGAATATACTTGCTCAGATAACCTGGTCTGTGAAGGTTCTTTAGTGAAACAGACCACACAGACAATATGTTTTCACCTCCTTAAGCTTGGTTATATTTGTGTTCCTTCTTGCAAAGTTATATCACTGGTTTTTGTCTACCTTAAGTGAATTGAAAATACCATATCTGTTCTCATTCAATAGCAGGTCCTCAGGCAGGGCTCTGGGTAAAATCATTGACATCAGTGAAGAGCTTCACAATGCCAGCACTTTCCTATGGGGTATGTTATTCACTGTCTGTTCATCTGTTCTTTTGTTCACATTCTGTTTCCTAATTAACATTATTGTTATTTGGAACTTACCTTGTGATGGTGTTTTATTAATGATAGAGAGCACATATGTAAGCTGCAAATAAATATATGTGCAATGTTTTGCCTAAAATCTCCAATGTTCTTTTAAAAAGGGCATTTAAAAGAAGAGTAGCTTGACTTGTATTGCATCCAGGATGTTAGAAAGAAATGAAATACCATTGCAGTGCCTTGTCCTTTAGAGTTTATCAGAGAACATAATCAATATCACCATTAAACCAATTATATATATATATATATATATATATATATATATATATATATATATATATATATATTCTGCTCTGTACATGCTGTAACCTATATTTTATATATACTTTCTGAATATTTTCCATCTAGAATTATGTTATAATTGCTGCTGAGCTTAGTGGAATGATAATAAAAGCATAATATATGACTCATATAATGGAACATGATTGTTTTGTTGAAGTTTGGGTTTGGTTGTAATGGTTTATCCTGGATCACAGTAATAAAATCATGATTCCAGTGTGCACAGCAAGATTTATTGTGGAAGAATTGACCCAGTTATCTAGGAAAAGAGCGGTACATTGGATAGACTTATTTGTGAACCACTGGAATAAGACAAAATTTAAGAAAGACAGAATTTTGTGAAGTCTGTTGAAGGCATAAGAGTGCTTTATGAGAAGTGCTTGGGGAAAATTAATAAATGGAAATAGATGAACTAGGTCATAAAAAAAGAAAACATAAAAACCAGTATTTTACAATGATCATTTCTCATCAAAGGGAAGAATCCTAAATAGTGAAAAGAATATTGTAAATATCTCTTTCAAATTTTAAATGAAAAAAAAATCATAGAGACTGAGAAAAGATAATTTCATAGTTTAAAATGTTCTATAACAACAGATCTATCTCCAATCATATGTGAGAGTAAATTAATGAGTCTTAAATACTAAGTATGAGGCTCTGGCTTACTAAACTCTTCTGATAGATGAGAGTCATATGCAGTCATAGGCATATTAAAATTTTCTGACAAGGTCCATCGCAAAACTGTACATGGTTGCCTTTCAGAGAGAGACTTAATTGGAATATTGCTGTAATGAAGTAAATTAATGAGGTATTCAAAATGTGTTAATATGAAAATACATCAATAAATAATAGAAATGACCATATCACAAACTTAAATCTTTTCTTTGATTATTATTGTTACATATCTATGTCTATGAAAATAACTGAGTAAAGCAATCTACTGAGTCCATTTAGTATTGCTAGCATGTATGTTTTAGGGTCTGACAGCTTAAAGTTGTTATAATTCCTTTACTATCTAAAGATGAGGAACATTTTTGAGATTTTTTTTTTACTATTTGTATTTCTGTTTTTATGAACTCTGTTTATATCAAAAATCATTTTTTTGAAGAAAAACATTGAGCATTGTGGACTAGTGAACTATGCTGCCTCATTTCTGATTTCAATGGGATGGCTTTGACTTCTCCATTCATTGTATATAAACATATATGTTTAATATGTTCAGTCATAAGTTGTCTTGATTCTTTGCTTATGAGGTTCATTATACATTCTGGATCTCATTGCTGTTTCAGATGCTTAGCTGTCAAATGCTCTCTCACTACAAGGACTTCCTCTTCAATCAGTTGCTCCTTAGCTGGATGGCTTTTAACTTTTATGAGGTCCCACTTGTCAGTTGTTGGCCTCAATTTCTTAGCAAACAGAGTCCTATTCAGAAAGTCCTTTCCTGTGCCTACATCTTGAAGTGTACTGCATTTACTTTCTTGTGACAGTTTTCAGTGTTCCAGGTCTCATATTGAGGTCATTGATACTTTGAATTGATTTTTGTGTGGTATGAGAGATACATAACCCTTTTATACATCTAGACATACAGTTTCCTCATCGATAATTTGAAGATACCTTTTTAAATCAACCAAATGTTCTGCTATCTTTATCAAACATGAGAGTGCTATAGTTACCTGTACTTACGTTTGGATATTGTATTTTTTTATTGGTCTACATATCTGGTTTTGTGTCAGTCTTAAAGTCCTTTTATTATGATATCTCTGTCATGTCTCTCCAAGTTTGGAATGGCAGTTGCTCCAGCATTATTAATCTTACTCAGAAGTACTTTGGCTATCTCTGGTCTTTTGTGGTTTACAGATAATTTTATACATTTTTTCTATTTCTGTGAAGAATATTGTGACAATTTTGATTGGAATTTCATTGACTCTGTATATTCCTTTTGATAAAATGCTGTTTTTAATAATAATAGATCTATATAATCATGAACCTGGGAAATCTTGTCATTTTCTAGATTCTTATTCAAGCTTGTTCTTTGAAAATTTAAGGTTTTATGCAAGAAAATTTTCACCTCATTGGTTATGTTTATTCCAAAATAATGTCTTTTTGCTGAGGCTACAGTAAATGGAATGGGTTTATAATTTATTTATGTGTGTATTGTTACTATATTAAAAAGTCTACTAATTTTTGTAAATCGATTTTGTATCCTCCCATTTTGAGGAAATATAGATGTCTTCTGGAACAGTTTTGGGAATCTTATACATAGTATATTTTATGCAAATAGGGATAATTTGACTTTTTCTTTCCAGGTTTGTATCCCTTTAGTTTCCTTCTTTTGGATTATTAATTCATATTTGAACAATATAGTGAAAAATGGTCAGGGCAGTGAACTTGTAAGCTATGCTGCCTCATTGCTTTGAGTTCTTCTTCACACATCACATATGTGTGTGTGTGTGTGTGTGTGTGTGTGTGTGTGTGTGTAACAATTATGTATATGTACATAAACATATAATTGTTATGTATTTTTACATTGTACTTTAAATTACATCTATATGTAAATATGCTTTTATTCTTCAGTGATTCATGGGCATCATGTGAGTGCAGAAGCCTGATTAGGTAAGAGGAGACATTGGACCTTAGAACTAGAGTTACATCTTGTTGTGAGCTGCTATGAGGGTTCTTGGAAACAAACCCGTGCCCAAGCAAGAGCAGTAAGCACTCATGCTTTTGTGCATTCATTCCAGCCAGTTTCACAATATTCAGTTTCTGTTATCTTTATCTAATTGCAACATTAACACTCTTGGGGACATAACATTTGCAAATATAGATTCTAATTCTACATGAATGTTAAGCCTTTCAGTTTTCAAATACTATTTAAACAAAATATTGATAAAAATTTAATTGTCTACGTTTGCTAGACTGACACATAGAACACTGTATTCACATGGTTCACCACTTTCTTCTCTAGCTTTCTCTTCAGGAGCTGGGTTCTGCTTTGTTATCTATCAGTGAAAAGGTAATAAATTCCTTGCTCAGTTCTTAGAGACTGAAATATAATTAATGGGTCAACGTTGGTTAACATAACAATAAAGAGTCACAGTACAAGCAGGGTCATTCAGCTAGGCTGCAAAAGGTCAGAAACTGTGCATGGGTGTGTGTCTGGGGCTACAACAGGTAGGAGAATGTCATTGGGATATTTGTGGTCTTAGAGTTTAGAAATAACATAAAGATGAAACACTACAGCAATATACCCAATGTAGATAGACACCCAGTGTAGAGTCTGCTTAATATGCAGTGTCTATGTACTCTTCGTAGGGCAGACACCAGGCAATGTAATTTAGAAGATGTTCAGTCGAAGACACGTCCCTTATTTCTCTATGAAAAATTATGGAAGTCATATGAGGTCCAACTAACTGAATGAACCAACCCCCCCAATTATAACTCAGAGATTTCCCAGTGTCCTTTCATTTAGTTCAATTTTGTAAAACACTAAACAAAGGGACTAAAGACAATAGTAGTACTTCTACTTGGTAAATAAGTACAGGTTTGATTTATTAATTAATTAATATTTCTTTGACTTATTTTGGGATAAAATACAAATTTAGGTAATTATTATTCTTCAGAGATAGGTGATGCTTTTTCTTTTACCTTCAGCAAATATTTATATTTGTTGTATCAAATAGAAATATGTCTTTCACATCTCAGTAAAACTTTGTATAATGGCTTCAGTAGCAGCAATTAAATACAATAATTATATTCAAGATATTATGCATTTCTATTCAAATTTTATATAATAATCAAGTGGCATACATTATTTAACTTCTTAGATTTTCTATGATATTCATGCATCTGAACGAAATAGAGCCAGATTTGAATCTTGAAATAAAAAACATAGAATTCATTCTTTCTCAGTGAAGAACAATCTAGGTAATTGGTTTTTCATAAATGTTTAAACACAGAAAAAAAAGAAACCCTCATGGCATTTGGCCTTCAAAAGGAACTTAGGAACTAGGCTTTGAATCAATTTCTTTTTGAAAATTGAGCTAAATGAATTCTATTCTAAACTTCAGCTGTGCTGTGGGGGAAAAAAGCAGCTCTCTGAAATAAGGTCAAGTTCATAGCCAACTGGTCAAAGGCAACTGTTCTTATGTTTTTGATTTATTCCTGCAAATCCAAAATGATAGTGTTGGCTGCCCTGCCTCTCTGATGCTGTACTCACTCATTATTTCATCATATCTCAGTAGAAGTCTAAGATGCAGGGAATGTGCTTTCTATCTGGTATTATTTTCAGTGCACTAGTACAACATCTCATCAGGTATGGTAAGTTAACAGGTGAGTCTGGAGTCAAAAATATCACATAAATCAGGACCACTTCTGAAAGGTATATGCTATCTTTAATGAGTGATATTTTGTGGATTCTGAGAAATGACTAAATCATTCATCTTGGGAATGATAGTGAATCTAACTACAAAGTCCTGTGAATGTGGAATAGAAACATCGCATGCTTCCCTCAGGAAGTCATGCATGGCAGTGATTTCTGTTGCCCTAGAAGGCATGTCTTTGGAAATGAAAACTGTGCTGAGTACTGTGATCAAACTTGTTAGTTATTTGTCAGTAAAGTTATCATTTATCCCTTAACCCCTAATGTTTTTCTAATTAATTAATCCCTCATGCTTATAAGCAGGCAGTTCAGCTCAGTCTTGACCTTAAGTTACATAGATCTCAGTACAGTTGAAATTTAGTTAGCATTTGAGATTACTGATGCTGTTTTTAAGGAAACTGCCCCTCCTGGGTGTCTGAGATGTAGCAGCATTTGGTCCATTCTGTGCTGTATTGATTCCTGCTTTCTCTCTTTCACCAGCTCTTCCCCTTTCCCTAATAGTGTCCTCCAGTAGGCTGTACTTCCTTCAAAGTCTGCAACATCATCTGTTCTTTTTCATGACTTATTTGACAAAAATATTGGTTGATGAAATTACTATAAAAATGTCTAAAGTTTTGAACCATTTTGTTAACTTGAAATCTCTTTATATTATTCTATGTTGAAATGTAAGGGAATTGCCTGTCAATGCATAATTACTCAGCCCCCTGGATATAATCAGAGGTTATTCCTCAGCATTCAACTACTTTAGTTTTTATCATCCCTACTAACTCTATTATACATCATTTTAGAAGATTTATTTTCATATAATACACATTATAGAAAAACATGCTTTCTGTGACCTGGGAAAAGCCTTGTGGGTAAAGTCTTCTCTGTGTTCAGCTATGGTTCCTCCCTTCAGTATTTCTCACTAATCTGCATTAAAGTGGTTGGCATGACCGGAGAAGGGACAGGAAGATGTAGTGAAGGAGGCTGTTGAGTTGGACAGCAAGTGACAGTGTAAAATATTAGAGATATTACAAATGTTTCTGCTTCTGTTAGCAAATCTACATCAAATGTACACCAAAAGAAGATCTTCTTTCACTGGGTGAAATCCTAACTTTTAGAAGGAAAATCTCTGTGGTTGGAATACTCCACAGTTTGAGAAATTACTGTTTCAATATTTTGGGGCCTCTGATTTACCAACCAACATGGACACCTCTACATTTCTTTTGACTTTGGAGCTTTATGGGTCTGCTCATCATATTTGCATGCAGAGCACATGGCCCAAGACAGATTCTCAATAACCCGATAGGACCAATGACTGGCAATAACCTAAGTTGCATTGCTCCCTGGTTATGGCTGCAGGAGCCCTACCTCATTGTCCAGATCACTCACAGACCTGCATGTAGATTCCATGTACCTTGGTGTACTGAGCAGAAGTAGGAAGAAACATCATAATTTGTTCTACAGATTTGAGAGAAATAAAGACAGATAACTAATAGATCTTGTTAAATAGAAAATGTCTGAGTACTTATTAATGAATGGCCCAATTTACTCTTCATGAAATATCTGATTTTCATTTTTTCTTTTGATTTAAAAATACAATGTTCAAATAGTATAGTGGATGATTATTTAGTTGTCTTATCCTAGGTAGAATGATTTAAGAGTAACTTGTTCATAATTACATGCATGTTCACATACATGAGCTTGGGCACACGCAAAAAAAATATAGTATCCCAAGTTTTCTGCAGTTACTTTCATACAAAACCACACTGATTTTGTTTTTTTTAAATATACAAATGATTCTCTTCAATTTTAATGTGTTTAATCCAGAGTGTCTTTTCAGTTTGAGAAGCAAATGAGCATAAATCTTACTGATTTAATTCTATGTCAATATTGGACTTTTGAGCAGCTATCTCCTGAGAAAATGTGAAGTTTTCCCATGATGGATTTTAAAAGCATTCTTCTCAGACTATATTCACTATCCTACAAAAGGGTCTTTTTATTAATTATATGATTAAGCATACTTTCAGTTTCATTCTGCCTTATTACTATAGAAACCTTTAATACATTAATTTTATCTAAGAAGAACGAGACATGATTTGAAATACCTGCAGAATGCTATTATAATTCACATTTATACAATTAGAAATTATAGAATGCATAAGGCTAGGGCAGCTTGGCACTAAAAACACAAGTTGAAATGAGAAAACACATTCATACCATACTTATTTTTCTCATGAAGGAAGCCATGTCCCGCTGTAGGGATGTTGGGGGTTTGATATGATATGATGTGGAGGTGTCAGTTCTCTGTCCAGTGTTATGTTTAACATTCCAGCAATCCTTGTTGCAAATGGAATTATCCTCTGATCGCACATATGCTTCACCTTGTAATCGATGGCGATACGTTGCTTTATTCCTTTGGAATAAATACTAGTAAAGACAGACTTCTGCAATCAAAGTATGCAAGGTCAGGGAGCCACTATAATTCATGAAAAAATAAAGTATGAGGGGTGTCTTCATAAATGACAGTGGTTAACAATATTTCTGTCAGCTTGTCAAAACACTAAGCGATAGATGGGGGTCACCTTCTAATGTTGAAGGCAACTGAGACTGTGCTGTTTCTTGTTTCTCATTTATCTTCCCTTACCATGCCACAGTGGAAGCGCATTCTGTTTCGAGAAGGCATTCTGGGTATAAAATCAACCTGAATGCAACTGTGTCTTCTCAAAGGCAGTGCAAGCAAGGGCTATTGCAGAGGTAGAAGTTTCAGGGACCCCAAAAATAGCAGTGAGGAAGCACCTAAGATCCTGGAAGGAATAGATTAGGGGTAGGGCATGAACTCTTCAATCGGATTTTCTCACAGTATTATAATTATAGAGACATAGAAGAGTAATACCTTTCCTGTTGCTCCACATGTTGACTGAAATTGAAGCTTCTGGTTTCCTTTGAAATTCAGTTATGTCAAAGGATGTTTCCCAGAAGTGGATACTGCTGAAAGGATGTGCTAACATAGACACATAAAGGGATGTTTTGCTAAAACAGACATGATTGAAAAGACGTGTCACTAAGGCAGAAATGTAAAGGAATTTTTGCTAAAGCAGATACAGGTGGGAAGGTGTTTAGATAAAGCAAGTTTGTAAAAGGACACATGATGAAGGATTCCTTGCTAATGACACACATGTATTTATTGGTTTGGTTTATACTGCATTGCTGAGCCCTGGTTGACATGACTCCAAAGAGATTAAAAACTTTGGGTGGTGTTTTAGCATCTTCCTGCCAGTTTTGCGGACAGATTGACAGAGTGATGTCAACTGATGAAAACAGACTCACAATGTGTTTTGCTGAAGCAAGACCCATGGAAGGTCACATGGTATTTGGAGGAAGTAGAGCTAAGGCTCAAGAGGCTTGCATAGTTAGCTTTACCATGCTTTGATGGTCTCACTTCTGTGTCTTCAACGATCTTCACTTCCTTCAGAGAGGCACAGCCAGGGACTTCTATCATCTTTTCTGGTCTTAGTCATGCCTGCTGACTCATGCTGATTTGGCAGAGGCCTGGCTGCTCTACTAGGTCATGCCACCAGGACTAATTGGTATTTTCTATCCAGTCACTACTAGACTATTGGTATATTCATGGAGTATTGTGCTATAAAATCTGTTTGAGTTTTTAAGCATGGAAAATAATAAGAAATTCTTGATCAGCATGTCTTACTTCTCAATTGCTATGACAAAACATGAAGACCTAGTGAGCTTAGAAGAAAGAGTTTATTGGGAACTTTGATATTGTCTCAGAGAGTTAGAATCCATGATTCTCAATACAGTGAGCATGACAGCAGGCAGGCAGGCAGGCAGGCAGGCAGGCAGACAGGCATGTCTAAGAAGGACTGAGGCTTCCACATTCTGGCATTTCTTCTTTTTTGAGCTTCATCAGGTCTGAGTTGCTTCTTAGGTATTCAGAGCTTTTTAGAAAACCACAAAGTCCACACTAATGACATACCTCCTACAACAAGGCCTTGCGTTTTAACCTTCCTTAAACACTTCCACCAACTGTGGACCAAGTATTCAAATTTATGAGACTATGGGGGTTGTTCTCATTCAAAAGCCCACACATGGCTTTCTTAGTCTCACTTTCCTGTCATTCCACCCCCAAATTCAAAAAGAAGTGACTATATAGGAATTACCACAAGCTTATATTTAGGGAAACTAGCAGGAGTATGCTGTCTGAACATTCTTTTATACCTAGATAAATGTATGATGTATGTAAAAAACACTTGGTAATAACACAAGCCTCAGAGAGTAGTACCATGTAAAGCATCATTCTCTAACATCTTTAGATACTCACCAATATTACTTTTATGAGGCCTGACCAGATTTATAGACACATTTAATCATCCTGCTAGTGAATATCTTCTTCCTAGGTCTGGAGAAATGTGTTCTGATTTTGGCACAGTGATTTTTGTTTGAGATCTTTTATGATAGCAAATATAAGAACCATAGAATGTAAATGTCCAACTCCAGAACTTGGGGTATAATTCAGCATATGAAATGCATTGTCTTTGATAGGGAGTTTACACTCAAATAGTAGACCATAGGGCAGTTCTCAGGGTGGCCTTGAACAGTAGAATATGTTATGACAACTTAAGCCCAAGCTCTATCATGTCCTCTACACTAGAAATACTATTTTTCTTCAGCATTATCCATTAATTCTCCTTGTTTCAAGCTACAAACCCAGGCTAACCTGCATTCACATACAACTAAACTCTAATACAACTGGAGTATGTGCATACAAGACTCAGTTCCCCTGGATCATCCTATTTTGACTTATTTTCAATCCCAGACCTTTTTTTTTTAAACCTACTTCCAATTTATAAGAAAACTTTTTTACACAGTGGAGGATGGAGTGTGTGTGTGTGTGTGTGTGTGTGTGTGTGTGTGTGTGTGTGTGTGTGTGTGTGTGTGTTATTGGATTCTGAAAAGTTGTTAAGCACTGCCTCATGCCTACTTCACACATACAACTAAAGGAAACTGGGATTTACTAAATGGCAGTGTTAAAACATACACATACATTTGTTCCTGTGAATTAGGTTTCCAGATACTTCTGTTGGCTTATAGCAAGGCCTCTCAAGATACAGTTCTGGCAGGGGATTACCATGCAAGTCTGAGAAGAGCTGACTTGAATAATGAAATCAGGAAAAATTTCACCAGTTATTCTGGTTAAGTAGAAGAAAGCCCAGAACAGTCTGCTCTGTCAGTGGTGGGCAGTGCCTCAAGTTTTGCCTTAAAGCACACATGTGGTATGTATAGATCAAATTGCCTCAAGATCTATGCTTCTTTGAGAAACTTCACCTTGAGTGGAAAGTAGATGAACAGGGACTATAACAAGAAATAAACCTTCCAAGAGGCGAATCCAGTTTTTGGCTAAGCTTACCTGAAACCACTCTACTGACTTCTTTCAGTTCTGAAGTTGACTGGAATTTGATATTATTTTAGTCTCTTGAATTTACAAAGCAGCTGAAAGTGCCTTAAGTTCAGAAAATCAATGAAAGTTCACCAAACATTTCTTCATTCATTTACAGCTCTGGAGCTATTGAAGGGCTGAGAGTTGCTTGCATTTCATGGCTGGCTTTTCATCAGAGCACAGATCAGGTTAGCCACCCTCCAACAACGAATGATGCTTCATTCTCAGAGGCTTCTTTAAAATCTGTTTCAGATAGAGAAATCCTTTAACTTAGGCAAATTGATGTGAACACAGTATAAGCCATCCTGTTCAAAGAACTTTAGAAACTGCAAAACTGAAAATAAGAATCAAAATTAAAAAGCCCTCCTGTTTAGTCACACGTAAAGAACAGCATTAAAGCAACTATGTATTAACCATGTGCTATAAGCCCAGTGCTCTGGACATATTATAAGTTATGGTCAAACTTCATAATTTGATAATGTAGACACTATTGTCCAGTTGGGCTGCTTCTGAGAAGAACAGAGACAAGGAAGAAAGCACACAATAAGAATATCTACATTAACCTTACCAGCCCTACTGTCATACACTTTAGGGAATCTGTAAAACTATTTAGTCCTGTCTACATAATAGTTTTTGAAACTTCTTGAGAAATTGTTATTTTTTGAGCATTCCACCCAGTATTTTCTCTGACAAATATTAAACACATTCCTCAAGTGTGTATAATGGCGGTGGCCTAATTAAGATCTTACTATGGTATTGAAAACCGTGACCAATCTCCTGCAAAACTGAAATGATGACATGCATTTAGAGACAAGATGCTTTGCTGTGCTTTCGCATGGGTATAGAAAATAGGCAGGGCATCTAAGATAGCGATGGGGCACAAATAGGGTTTGCTTAGAAAAAACAAACAATACTTTGTATTTAACACCATTAGTGATAAAATTATGATCCAGGCAATGAAACAATAAGGAAGATTAACATATCTTCGGGGTATCTGAAGATAATTTCTTTTACGTTTTATCATATTAAATAAATGAATAAAATAGACATTTATCATTCCAAAGTTTAAAAAAAAAAGATGAGGGATATATAACCCCAAAAAACCTGAAGAAATGTTTGAGTTTATAAATGAGGATACATTTAGTGGCATTGTTTAGGAGTTTCCCACAATATAAAAATGGAAGCTCCTTGAGACATTGACTGTTCTAAAGGGAGTTGAAAAAACCCATTCTTTAGGAAAGCTTCTAAACACTTACTAAAATTGTGGTACATTTACACAATGGAGTACTACTTAGCCATTAAAAACAAAGACTTTATGAAATTTATAGGAAAATGGATGGAACTAGAGACTATCATCCTGAGTGAGGTAACCCAGTCACAAAAGAAAACATATGGTATGCACTCACTGAAGCAGATACTAGCCAAATAAAGCGCACAATACCCAAGAAAAAAATTCAAAGAACTTATGAAACTCAAAAAGAAGGAAGGCCAGAATGTGGATTCCAAAGTCCTTCTTAGTAGGGAGAACAAAATACTCATGGGAGGAAATACAGGAACAAATACTGGAGTCAAGATTGAAGGAAAGATCATTCAGAGACTGCTTCACATGGTGATCCATCTCATAGGCAGCTACCAAACCCAGTCACTATTGCTGATGCCAAGAATTACTTACTGGCAAGAGCCTGATATGGATGCCTCCTCAGAGGCTCTGCCAGAGCCATACTGATACAGATGAGGATCCTTGCAGCTAACCATCGAACTAAGCACAAGGACCCCAATGGAGGAGCTATAGAAAGGACTGAAGAAGCTGAAAGGGTTTGCAACCCTATGGGAAGAACAACATTATCAACCAACCAAACCCTTCAGAGCTCCCAGGGAGCTCCACCAGCCAACGAGTACATAAAGAGAGACCTATTATTATAGTTGCATATGTATCAGAAGATAGCATTTTCTGGCATCAATGGGAGGAAAATTCTTTGGTCCAGTGAAGACTTATTTTCCCAGTGTAGGGGAATGCAAGTTGCTGAGGTGGGAAAGGATGATTTTGAGTAGGAACACCTTCGTGGAAGCAGGAGGGGAAGCAGGGGTATAGGAATGGGGGGAAAGGGAATAACATTTGAAATGTAAATACAGAGAATATCCAATGAAAATAAAAAAAATAGCCAACAAAAACAAAAATGTTTTATACCAATGGTTCTCAACCTGTGGGTCATAACACCTTTGGGAGACTCCTGAACAATTTGCAGTGGTTGCCTAAAGCAGTTGCCTTTGGAAAGCACAGATATTTACATTTTTATTATTCATGAAAATAGCAAAATTGCAGTTATGAACTAGCAATGGAAATGATTTTTATGGTGGGGGAGTCACCACAGCATGAGAATCTGTAATAGCTGTAACATTAGTAAGGTCAAGAACCAATGTTCTAAAGGGTATCCCATTAAAACTCAGCAAGTAAACAACTCTAAGGTCACAGATATTCATTCCCTGACACTGACCAGATACACAAAGCTCCTTCCCACCTCCCTAAGGTTACATAAGCAGTAAGGACTGCTTAGATAATTTGAGACCAACCACGATCCTGTAAGAGGCAGCTATAGGCTGAGTTTTCTGGGAGGGAAAAAAGACCAGTTGCCTGGAAGACAAAAAAACTTTTGGTAGAAAAATTTCTGACCCATTGATATGCTTATGGTAACTAGTGGAATTTCGGTGCATGCTATCAAACCTCTAAAAGAATTAAGTACTGACAAAAAATATTCATATAGTGTTATGCCAAAATGCCTTTAAAAATCTGTATATGTATCCCTCCTTTTTTAAAATAAAGTTATAAGAGAGAAAAAAAAACAAAAAACAAAACAAACAAATAAACAAAAAGAGCAACAGACTTGTCTGAAAGAAATGCCAAGAAGTAGAGCTGCCCAGAAGGGGCCAACTAGAGCTGAGATGCCAAGAAAAGATACTCTCATACCGGTCATATGGCTTGCAAGTTGTCCAGGGACACGGATATCATATGCTCCATCTTTGAGTGGGATTTGAGTGACATACTTCCTTTGTGTCATTTCTGCTTTTGTATGTGAATCCTCACGTGTATGCTGTAAATCCAATAAACAAATTGGTTCTACCTCTTTCCTTTTGATGTGATCTGTACTCTAATATGTCATTTGTTCCCATCTAGGATGAATAGACACCTGTTCATGTGTCCTCCAAAATAGGGTCATACAACAGATGTATATCACAGGTTCCATCCATTCCTTTTTATTATATCAAACTAATTAGCATAAGTTTATACTCAGTAGGGGCTGAGATATAATATTGTAATTTTGAAAGAACTAGCAGTTGTTTTATTTATGTGTAAGATTTTGGGGTTTCATACTTATGACAAACTGCTTTTATCACAAAATTTCCTTTAGTTTTATACATGTAAGACAAAATTGTTAATATTTGATGCCAGACTCTAACCCCATAGCTTGCTCAGAAACAATACAGTTTCAGTGATTTTAAAATGCTCTATGTCTTTTTTATATACAATTATTAAACATGTACTTCTTTAACAGTTATGCATAATACTGAAGAGAGCATATTTTTTACTCCATATCTATTTAGATTGTATTTGTTTAAAAACATAGCTTTCTTCTTATGTATGCAACAGTAAACCCTATTCCAGTATTTAATCAAGGGGGATTGATAGTAAAGCAATGAAAAACTAGAGATTTAGTGCAGGCTGGTATCTCCTTTTATCCTTTGCCATGGTTACAAATGGAAAAATCACTACCTAAGCTTCATAATTTCTTTTGGTTTTGAGGCTTAATAGTCCTAATTATTGAAAAAAAATGTTCAGCTCTTCTGATATCTTTATGTCTAGGGTGATGTATTGACTGTTGTTCATGTACACTGATGAATTTGTGTTTCTCCTGATGATACTCCACGTTGCCACTCTCAGATCTAGAAAAAAAAAAAATATGGTCAAGTAACTGAAAATAAAGTAACCCCGAGGAAAAATGGAAAGAAGTGTCCCTTATCTTTTGAGACCTCGGGGAAACTGTACTAGTGATTGTAATAACCTCCAAATTTTGAATAATTATCTGAGGACAATTTGGTGGAAATTAGCATCCATTGTTTCTGCTGCATGAAGAAACCATAGTAGAGCCAGACACTCAGCAATTGTTTGTCATCCCTGGGTATAGACACTCAGCAAGTGTTTGACATCCCTGGGTATAGACACTCAGCAAGTTTTTGTCATCCCTGGGTATAGACCAGTGTTTGTAAACATAAAATTATTTTATACCTTCTGAGAGTTATTCTTTCCCTTTATTAATCTACGATTTTGGATTGGTCATTAGCAGCTTATCCAATGATATGCTATTTGCTCATTTGTGATGCAGAAAATTAGGTGGGATCCTTGAAAAAATGAGAAAAGAAAAGCTGTTTCATATAATATGAATCTTATCTATTTGTCTTATAACTTGTTTTGTCCTTTAAAAATCTTTCACATTAGAGGAGCCATTAGAAGAATAGAAATCTATGTTGCTGAAGAGTATATTTATCTTCCCATACAGAGCACATGCAGATATTTGCAGGCTTTTTTTTTTTTTGTATAAAATTTGGTTATATAGAGTTTCTTGTTTTAATGACTAATCTTTAGAATCTAACTGAGCAATTATACACTAAGATGATTGTATTAGTTTCTAAGTTAGAACAAACAATTTATTTCACAGTTTTTATGGAAATTTAATTTCAGCCCCCTCCTCATTACACAGTTTCACCAAAATTACAATTGAGTTATTCATCCTGCTCTCTGTCTGAGGAGTAACATCTGAGACAGGAACAGCCAGATTAAATGGGGACTGTGGGTATTTCACAAATATATCTCTATACACCTGCAATACTGGGACATGAAAATGAATTTCCCAATTAGGAGGGTCAGACAGAGATTCATTCAGATTTTTTAAACATTTGGAAGAAAAACTTACAGGGTGGTAATACTATGCATTAGTATCAATAGATGAGGAAATATAAAGCAATGATAAATGCAAGACTTACATAAAGAGAAGTAAAGAGATGGAGACATCACTCAGCAGGTAAGAGCACTTAGATTTTTTTTATTGCAGAAAACTTGAGTTCAATTTCCAACATTAATATCAGCAGGATAACAAACACATGTGTATCCATCCACTGGCTTTTTTATGGCCACTGTGGGGACCTTCATGCATGTAGTACACATATATGTATTCAGACACATATACACAGCATATAAACAAAACAATCTTAATAGAGAGAAAAAAAGGTAATGACCATTAGTTGCAATATGCATTTCAATGTATTTCATCTTTGAAAAAAACAGACAAAGCTTTAAGAACCAAGTGAAACCTGTGCCCTGATAATGGATGCTGTATGGTTGTCTAGGAGATGGATACTAGAGGATGGAGGTAGAGAGCAAATACAACACCACAAAATATGAACATTTATTTAGATTGTTTAGGCTGGGAGTGTAATGTGGCAGACTGAACATCCAAGGGTGAAAGTGCTTTAAAATCACATCAGAAAGTGGGGTAGTTCAGGCTATATAAATAATTATGGGAAGTGTTTTAGCCTATGAAGCAATTCATGTTTTAATAAGCACAAACATGGCATTTTCAGCTTTTGTTTTGCCATCAGCTGTGTCCATTGTCTGAGTTTTAGTATGTGGAATTAAAGAAATGTGTGAGAACAGATATCTCCTGGGCTTGATCCTCAGGATCCTCTCTATGTCCTAACATGAGACATAAATTCAAGGACTGTCGAGTCATAATCTCAGAGATACAGAACCTTGACATTGAGGTTGTATGATTGAGTTACTAAGGGAAAGATAACAAACTAATGAAAAATTATAATTTATTACACTTGATTGAATATATATTCCTTTGTAATTTAATTTAATTCTTACTCTCAAGATTTTATTTTCTTCCTAGTCCATCCAGCAATTTTTCTATATCCTATATCTCTTCTCCACCCTTCTATCTCCACAGGTTGTTCCTACCCTACGTCCTCCACCAGACCTCTAAAATCCCTAGACTCTCCAGCCTCTTGAGGGTTAAGTGCATCTTCTCTGACTGAACCCAGACACTGAGGGTCCTCTGCTGTATAAGTGTTGGGGGCCTCATATCAGCTGGTGTATGTTGTCTGTTTGTTGATCCAGTGTCTGAGAGATCTCAGAGGTTCAGGTTAATTGAGACTGCTAGTCATCTTACAGGATCACCTTTCTCCTCAGCTTCCTCCAGCTTTTTCCTAATTCAACCACAGGGGTCAGCAGCTGTTGTTGGTTAGTTGGGTGCAAAAGTCTGCATCAGACTCTTTCAGCTACTTGTTGGGTCTTTTAGAGGGCACTCATGATAGTTCCCGTCTAGTAAGATCTCCATAGCCTCAGTAATGGTGTCAGGCCATGGGGCCTTCCCTTGAGCTGGATGCCCTTTTTTTTTTTTTTTTTTTTTTTCCCGTAAATCTTTTTTCCTTAGGCTCTTCTCCATTTCCATTCCTGCAGTGTTTTTTTTTTTTGTTTGTTTGTTTGTTTGTTTCTTTGTTTTTTGTTTGTTTGTTTGTTTTGTTTGTTTTGGATTATAAGATCATGAGTCAGAGTTTTGACTGCTAGAAGTGGGCTCTACATGTTCCCTCTCCTCAGTGTAGGGCATTGCATCTAGGGTCTGAACCCTTTGATTCCTAAGTATTTCACTTCCCACGTCTCTGGTACATTCTGGAGGGTCCTCCCAACTTTCTATCCTCTGAGGTTGCCTGTTTCCATTCATTCTTCTGGTCCTCAAGTCTCCAGGCCTTTTCCCTCACCCAATACCAGCTCATGTTCCCCTTCCTCCCCTATCCCCTTTTCCTCCCAAGTCCGTCCCTCCCTCCTTTTGGTCACTTTCTTTCTCTGTCCCAAGTAGTACTGAGATATCCTCACTTGGGGCATTCAGCTTGTTGATCTTTTGAATTCTGTGGACTGTACCTTGGGTATTCTTTACCTTTTGGGGGCATTAATATCCACATATTAGTGAGTACATACCATGAGTGTCCTTTTGGGTCTGTGTTACCTTACTCAGGATGATATTTTCTAGTTCCATCCATTTGCCTGCAAAACTCAGGATGTCCTTGTTATTAATGGCTACGAAGTAATTTACTGTGTAAATGAACCACATTTTCTGCATCCATTCTTCTGTCATGGGACATCTGGGCTGTTTCTAGCTTCTGGCTATCACAAATAAGACCAATATAAACATAGTGGAGCATGTGCTCCTGTGGCAGGGTGGGGCATATTTTGTATATATTTCCAGGAGTAATATTTCCAGGTCTTTAGGTAGATCTATTTCCAAGTTTCTCAGGAACCTCCAAATTTATTTCCAGAATGGTTGAAAAAATTGGATCAATTTACTTTTATAAATATTGAGCTGTTGAAAATATTGGCTGATTCTTAGAGAAAGGAAAGAAAACCTTTGGAATGCATTTAAGAGGTAACCAAAAGCAAAACTAATGCTATTTGTATGAACAAGAATATAGATGTGTTTGGGACTTTTGAGTTTACTGTTTATTTTGTATATTTAAAATATAATGAAAGATTAAAAAAATTAGAATAAAGATGTTAGATAAGAGTATAGAAATTTATTGAGAAAGATGCATGATAGTTACTGTCAAGGAAACAGATATTTCCCTTGAGAAATGGGTAGGATCATTGGGTATTACATGAGTTCCATTTCTTCATGATGAACGTCACGGTGAGGTAAGATGCCGAACAATGTCATTCTCTACAACATATGCAACTGGAGCCATGGGTCTTTTCATGTGTACTTATTGTTTTTTGGTTTTTTTTCAGTTTGCTTTTTTATAACACCATGGACCATCCATTCTTGAATTATACTTACTGTTCTTAGCCTGCTGGAACCTCTCACATCAGTCATTAATCAAAGAAATATGCCCACAAAATTAGCCACGGGATGTCTGATGGAGGCAATTCCCCAATTAAGGTTTGCTCATCTCAGATAACTCTGATTTTGTGTCAGGTTGACAAGACTAAACAGCATACTTCTTTTTTCATATCTCCTATCTGCTGTCTTTACTGCCTATTTCCCATTTAAATGTAAATAACTTGATTAATGTGATATTTAATTATGATTACCAACTTCTCTTGATTGAAGGGTTCATGGAAATCAGATAAGGCATCCATGGGTATATCTGTGAATGCATTTTCAGAAAGGATTTATATGTAGAACAGTAATTGTGTGCAACATTAACTAATAGGCTGGAAACTTTACTGAATTTAAGTGGAGGAAGAGAAAGGCAACTGATGCATGTGAGCATCATTTTTTTTTTTTTTTTTTTTTTTTTTTTTTTTTTTGCTGCTTCCACCATTCAGCAATAACAGACTTTAGCTTCCTTAGCCTTTTACCATCAATATATTACATTAGAATCCAAAGGAGCAGTTTCTATGCCCTCGGCCTTAGACTGGAAGTAATAAGGATTCCACATATTTTGAGTTTTCCAAATTCTTTTTTTTTCAGTTAGGAACAAAAAAAAATTACTTTAAATTCAAGCTAATCTGAATGAGTGAGTCTCATGCTTGGAGGCATAAACCAGTCACCAGACTTGACATCTCATAAATGATAATGTGTATATGCTGATTCAGGGGCACCTGGGTGTGGTCTGAGCTCTTAACAGGCTCTAGGCTGGTCAAGGACCACTCTCTGAGAAACAGCCACAGAGGATAGATGATGTCAAATCATATTTTCTTTTTTATTATTTTTATTGGACATTCTCTGTATTTACATTTCAAATGTTATCCTTGTCTTCCTCTCTTATTCCCTCTCCCCCTCTACTTTTCTTCAAGAAGGTGCACTAGCTCCAAATCACCATCTCCACCTCAGTGCCTTAACATTCCCCTATATTGGGAAAACCAATCCTCAGTGGACCATAGGTCTCTCTTCCAATCGATGCCAAACAATGTCATTCTCTACAACATATGCAACTGGAGCCATGGGTCTCTTCATGTGTACTTATTGTTTTTTGTTTTTTTTTTCAGTCCCTGGGAGCTTTGGAGTGTTTAGTTTGTTGATATTATTTTTCTTTCCATGGGTTTGCAAATCCTTTCAACTCTTTTAGTCTTTTCTCTATCTTTTTCTTTGGGGTCCCCATGCTCAGTTTGATGGTTAGCTGCAAGCATCCTCATCTGTATCGGTATGGCTCTGGCAGAGCATCCATATTAGGCTCCTGCCAGTAAGCTCTTCTTGGCATCATCAATAGTGATTGGGTTTGGTGGCTGCCTATGGGATGGATCCCCAGGTGACAGAGTCTCTGGATGATCTTTTCCTTAGTCTCTACTCCTCTATTTGTTCCTGTATTTCCTCCGATGACTATTTTTTTTCCTTCTAAGAAGAACTGAGCTGTCCATATTCTGTACTTCCTTCTTCCTTATTCTAGAATTTAATAAGGTCTATGAATTATTTCTTGGGTATTCCAAGCTTTTGGGGCTAGTATCAGTGAGTGCATGCCACGAGTGTTCTTTTGTGACCTACCTTACTCATGATATTTTCTAGTTCCATACATTTGCCTAGTAATTTCATGAAGTCATTTTTTAATGGATGAGTAGTTCTCCATTGTGTAAATGTACCTTATTTTTTTGTATCGATTTTTTTGTTGAAGAACATCTAGGTTCTTTCAAGCTTCTGGCTACTACAGATTCTTATACTGAATAGCTTAGCTTTCCCTGACACTTCTGAATGAGATAATCATAACTTGGATACTCATCCTCCAATTATATAGTCCAAACCAATTATCAAATTTTAGTTAATATGTATGCATATATAGACATATGCATATATGGAGAGTAACAGACAATAAATTCATACATTCTTACATTGATTCTAGTGGTCATTTCTCTAAAAATATTTTGTAACACAATGCTAAATATTGTATTTCTAACAAACAATAAAATAGAAACTCTATAATGCTTAGTTTAAAAAAATCTAATGGCTTTTTAGATCACTGAGATTCATAGATTGTCATTTTTGTAAATAATATTTTGAGATATTCACAATTCGGGCACGGCTGTTTCTGAAATAATAGGTTGTCAGTAGAGGGGCAATCACTGCTATACCCTTGATTGACTGACTAATTGATTGAAAGAAAAATACATGCAATTTTTGATTGACTTTTATAAGTTTCTTCACAGAGAAAATGATTGCCATTGTGTGATTGTTAAATATTGATTGATATTAGACCTATATTTTTGTTAAATTGGCTTTTAAATGTACCTATTATTGATTATCATGAAGATGATAAGACTTGTTTACAGGAAAAGCTACCAGGATAAAAGCAAATTAAGACAAGTAGGCTTATTTTTTACTCTAAGTTTAAAGAGTAATCTATCATGATGGGGAAGCATGCCTACTTTGACCTTTGTGTTCACTTTAGACATCTAGATTATGACATGTTATAGGCAACAGAGGGCATTTCACCCACTATGTCTGGCCTATTCAAAACAATTCCTCAAAGGCTATTCTTATCTAAATATCCCCTCATTTGTGGTTTCAGAGGCTTATCTTTTGGATGATTCAATATCCTGTCTACCTGACACTGAACATTAACCTTCCTAATTCCACTCCTTTTCAATTTTATAGCAGAGTCTATTATCTTTAACCACAACCTTGCAGAAAATTCCCATATCCACATAGCAACATAGTATATAACATAAGACGTTTATTCAATAAAATTATCAAAGTTCCTATCATTTTTAACAATTCTCAAACCATTTAAAAGTCCAAAGTCCACATCACATAAAAAAAATTTAAACATAAACTTTTTACCTATAATGGCAAAGTAAGTATTCCCATTTCAAAAGGGAAGAAGAAGAATCGCTGTACCAGGAAGGAACTGAACTATAACATTTTATATGTCAAAGACTGAGAATCCATAGACAATATTTGGAGTTCATGAAGGAATTCATTGGGTTCCAAAGGCCTCTGGTAGCCTGTTCCCTCCATCTCTGCTCCCTGCAGTATACAAAGACATTCTTTAGACCTGCTTTACCCCATGTCTATAGTTTCATCAGTAGCCAACCAAAGGGCATTTTATCTTCAAAATCCTGGGGTCTCAATTGCAATATCTGCCTCTTTATAACTTTGTATTTTAAAAGAGCATCTCAGACACACATTTCTTGGCTTCGGATGCTCTGTGAAATTGTAAAGTAGGTTCCATAATCCCATCGACTTTATATCTTTCATGTCTGTATTATCAATAGAATGGGGGTATTGCTGTCAAGCTCAGCCATAAGAAATTGCTTTGGATAATAGCATATGCTTAGGTTATACTATTTTCAAATCATCTACTCTTTCACAAAAAGTAATTGTTCATAGGTTTGATATCAGTGTGTTTCCTACTCAGACAGCAAAGAACAATGTGGTTCTCCTTAACAATCAGATTATTTTGCAGCATGTAGTTATGTTGAAAAACTCAACTTGATCAAGCTTTTTCATCTTTGAAAAACTGCATATTATTTAAACTTTTTTGCCATTTTGGACTTTTTCAATGTAGACATAGACATGTACAGTAGACAGCAGTCATAATTAAACATCTATCTTGAAATTTTCTTCACCAAATCAGTCCATTATCTTTGAATTAAACTTAATTTAAGTTCCAATGACAGAGGCAGAATACTGGGCTAAAAATGCAGTAAACCACTTCTAAAGAACAAGAGCAGCGTTGTTGAGTTTATGACAGTAACAACCCACTTTTTGATATGGATTTTCTGTGTTACTCATTGTGTTGATGTGATACCATGCCATGATAAAAGCATTTTGGCTCTCAGTTTGAGTGTAGAAGCTTTTCATAGCAGTAAAGTCACAATGGCAAAAGCTCGAAAAGGCAGTCATTCATATATGATTGATGGTCAAGAAACAAAGAATAATGAATGCTGGTGTGCAGCTACAGTCTCCTTTCTATTTCAAAATGGGAATTTAGCCTATGGAATGATGCAGCCCACAATAATTGGTTTGTTACTCCTCAGTTGACCTAATTAATTAGTATTTTACCAAAAGACATTTTATTAACAAACTCTTTGCCTTCAGTTGAATATCTTCTCAGCTATCACAAAAATCCTGCTACCACCATTTCAACAATGGGGCATACCATTCCAGAGTACACTGGAAAAAATAAATATTATTAGAAAGTATCCTATTAGAATGCACCACACTCAAATAAATTCACATCAAGTGCATGTGTCAGCACTTATTGCAGGGACCATGCAAACACTCCTTCCAAACACATTTTTGATTCTCTTGATCCACATGAGTACCAGATGAAAATATTATCAAGTGAAAATATCCCCAGAAAAATTGGACTAACCTCCTCCAATACGAGATAAGGTATATGGGTCAAACCAAAAAAAAAAAAAAAGATTTAACCCAAAGTAGATTTATAGAAGAAGAAAAAGAAGAAGAAGAAGAAGAAGAAGAAGAAGAAGAAGAAGAAGAAGAAGAAGAAGAAGAAGAAGAAGAAGAAGAAGAAGAAGAAGAAGAAGAAGAAGAAGAAGAAGAAGAAAAAGAATAGTTTTGCTGGAACTAGTTGCAGGTGTACAGGTGTATGCTTAACATAGGTTCCTATTAGCATTATGGATCACTCAAAGGCTGCTGAATTATAGAGATGCCACCCCCATACTCTAAGGTGCATATTGCTACACAAGAGGTACAACACTAAAACACTGTGTACAGTATAAATGTATCTCAAGATGTTAGAAAATGTTGCATACACAGTCCTTATGGCTTATATAACTTTGAGGGAAAGATACTTGTGAATTTGATAAATTTCATAGTCTTCCTGATACTTGTGAATTGTTTATCTTCTTAATCTTAATGAAACTCTCTTAAGCAGTTCATTTTAGCATTTTCAAACTTCTATCCTAGATTGAATGCTAAATTTCAGAGGAAATTGCTACATAACATTGACAAAGATGCCAACAATTTTCACTGAACAAAAGAAAACTCCTTTAACAAATGGTATAAGAAATTGTATTTCTTTTAAGGTACACACATAGGTATGAAGTTTCTGAAATGAACTCCAGAATAATAATAAAGAACACAAAAACTTGACAAATAGGATTATATTAACATGAAAAGCTTCTGAACACAAGGTATCTAACAACATAGGGAAGATATGTCTGTAGAAAGCATGACAATTTTATTATGCTGACCTTTAAATTGAATATTGCAGAGCACTGTTATCATAAAACAGAAAGCTTAGCCTATTTGAACATATAAACTATACCTTTTGAAAATTCACATAATGAAACATTGAGGAATCTCTGCCTATATTGCCTTCAAAGCAGCATAATTTGTCCAATCCTAAATATTTTCTCCCTTTAAAAGTGATATACTTAGCTTTCTTCCACTATCTTTTGTTTTGTTTCTTTGTTTTGTTTATTTCTTCCAAACAAAGACTTTATGGTAACAGTTTTTTAGAGGTTGACATTTTCAAGTTTCTAATTCTTTAAAGACAAAACACAAACAAAGAACAACAAGAAATAAAACATAAAGCAAATACCCAGAGGTTATTTATTCTTTGTTTTATTTTCAGAAATCTATCTTTTTATCTTCTGTGCCAATAGTTAATTTTTATTTAATGCTTGTTTACTTTGTAAATCATCTTTAATTTTATTCACTTACATGTTGGCATTTTCTTGATGGATAATATTTGAAGTTGACTATTTTAGTTCCCTAGTTTTGTAAACAATAATTCTAAGAGTCCATTTACTTTAAGTTATTAAATCCAAATATCAACACAGTCAACTACTGTCAATATTGAAAAATTTTCAACTTATTTCCTCTCATGATTTTTACTTTTCACAATGAAATGGACATAGATTGATATTTTTCTCTTGATTTCTTTTTAGTGCAGTATAAGAATATCAATTAAGAACTTCACCATATTGAAGATCGCCTGTATTCCTTCATAATTTTATATTAGTTTTAGTTCCATTTATCTGTGTCCCAATTACCTACCCACCTGTAGTTAATTAAGTTTCATAGTTCAAACACTGAACACAATTGAAATCTGAAATTCTGAAGTCATCTTCTATCCACAGTCCTGAAGTTTATGGAGATACTCAATCAAAACATTTTAATTAAATACAGTAATGGATATGAATTAAACTACTAAATATCTGTCTTGCAGTAGAGCCATTTTGTAATTGGTTGCGAGGTTTTGGACATATGATATAGAAAAACAATCCATCTTTATATATCCAACATAAAGAAGTGCTACTAAAACTAAGAGAAAGGGCAATGAAACTTATACATATAATGCAGAGCAGATCTGTTCTAAGCTTAGTCTTCATTGTGGATTTATCTAGCACCATTTATTGAATAGCCTGACTTTTCAAATATGTTTTCAACACTATGTCAAAATTTAGGAGGTTGTGATCTATTGAAGAAGCTCCAATGGTATTGTGCTTGTCTAGAAAGCAAAACACCTTTGATCCAATACAAATAAATATACAAACAGGAAATGGTTCAGGATGCTTTTAATCCCAGGACTAAAACTGTGTAGTCAAGAAGACCAGAAGTCAGTGTCATCTCAGTGACAAAGAGTTTTAGCATCTGGCTTGAGCTACAGACAATAATAGGTATATGGTTTATAAAACTGCATAAATAAACAGTTATGTGCTGGTTTTGTTGCTAGGGTTCTGTAGTATAATATGAGATCGTCTGTTATGACTCTTCTCTCACTCTTCTCTCTGCTTAGAATTGCTTTGGTTATTACAGGACTATTGTGCCTCACCTTGAACTTTTATTATCTGATGAAAGTCATTGAGATTTTAATAGGAATTGCATAAAATCTGCAAATTATTTTTGATAACTTTGCTATTTAGATAATTTCTTCAATTCATAAAAAAAACAGGTTGCTGAATCTATTACTTTATTTTTTAATGATTTAGATTGTCTATTAGATATATTTTTCACTTCTCTATTTAGATTATTTCTAAAACAAATTAAAGAACTGCAGAAATTAACTGACCAGATCTGATCTTCTAGATAATATGCTGCCAAATGAATTGATCAGTTTGCGCTCAAAAAACAAGAACAAAAACTAAAACATAAACAAAAGACCAACTATAATAGAAAATAATATATGAAAAATCTCAGCATCTTAGTTATCAGCAAATTAGAAATTGAAGCTGCATTGAGAGTGCATTTCAACTTCAATCAGAATGGTTGTTGTCAAGAAAATGAATAAAACAAAAGTTGGCAGGTATGTAAGAAAGAATAACTCCCCTTATATATCTCAAGTTTTAATAGAGACTGCTGTAGCCACTATGGAAGTCTCTATGAAAATTTCTAAAAACCGAAAAATTATCTGAATTAGCTTCCCGCTCTTTGGTGTGCCCATATAGAATCAACATCAGCACCTCTCAGGGATGCTGGCAGCTCATGTGGATTACTGCACAACGGGAACCGGCTTTCAAGTCCATCACCTGAAGAACTGATGCAAATGCTTTGAGGTTTATTCAGTTCAGTGTGCCTGTGCATGTGAGTGTGTGTGTGTGTATGTGTGTGTGTGTGTGTGTGTGTGTGTGTGTGTAAGCTGATTTGTAGAGAAAACAAGATTTGAAGGAAACAGAGTAGGTGGAGAACAACAGAAAGTAATGTGTATATAACAAAGATAGCCTACCTGTTGCTTTCTTTTTTGGTGGAAGAAGAGAACCAGTTCAATATGGATGAGGGTGATGGAGTATGGGAGCAAATATAAGTAACATACAATGAAACATGTCTAGGAATTCCAAAGTAAAACCAATATACTGTACATTCATTTTGAAATGTATTTATTTTAAGTGAAAAAGTGTTTTGTCTGAATGTGTGTCCGCACACCAGATACATGTCATGTGCATTCAGAGGTCAGAAAGTGGTGTTAGATCCCCTGAAACTGTCTTCAGTAAAAGTTATGAGTGTGCTGGGAGTCAAATTCAGGGCACCCACAACCAAAAAAAAAATATTCTAGTTGGCTTAGCCATCTCTCTAGACCACTGGATTTCAACTTTCCTAATTTTAATATTCTTTAATACTATTCCTTATGTTTTGGTGACCCCCAATCATAAAATTATTTGTTGCTATTTCATAACCATAGTTTTGTTATTGTTATGAATTGCTATGTATATATGATGTATGACCCCAGAGAAAGGGTTGCTTGACCACCTAAAGGTCCCAACTCATAGATTCTATTCACCTGCATTAAAACCTACATTTTACACAGTTAAATAAATAAAAACAGAATAAGCCAGGGTCCTAGAAAAATGTTGAAATCGTGTATTGCCAGGTGACTTCAAATTTTTAAACAGTTTTAATACTGGTCTTATGCCTACTAGTTATCATTGCAAGAGGGGAATACAATTTTTTGCATTCACAGGTAAGATTTTGCCTTACCTTTATATGATCATGTAAAGTAGATTTGGATAAAATGTAATATATTAATTTAAGTTAATGAATATATATTTTCAAAGAGCAGCTACTGTTTATTTTACTATTAAAAATCTTCCATAGAAATAATATGGTCAACCAGAAGATAATTTGAAATTTACAAATTGTTTACATTTAAACAGAGCACCACAGTGGGTCTTACTTCACCAGTCCTAATAATTTTGTTCTTATTGATTTCCTATGTTCCCTTTGGTTATTTAATTTCTTACCACATGGAAATTTATAAGCAGTTCTTTAGAATCAATAGTTGTGAACTTTTAATTTTTCCTGGGGTACTCAAACACCCAGTAGATTATATGAATTATATTGTAAAAATATAGATGAATCTAGAGGAACTTGATATAGAGTTATTTTCTTTTCCTTCTAGAATCCTTGTACATCATGCTAACTAATGAGATTACTGATGGATGGGGAAGAACTGATTGTTTTTCAGTATAGTCTCATGAAAATAAAGAGCAAAAGAGTAGCCTTATTTCCTCTTACTTCCATGGGAAGTAGTGTGCCTTATCAGTAGAAAGAAGATATGGTCAAGAGACTACCTGGGCTGTATAGATTGCTTACAATAATTGAAAACATAATTGTAGATTTATGAACCACAATGCACTAGAGAACATCATATCTCCAATATAATTGTTAAAACATTAGATAGATAATCCATCACTGATATAGCTCCTTCTGTGCAGCTGATGTTTCCTAGGAAGCATTTTGAATGTCTTGAGTAAAATATGGAGACTCAGGAAACTCAGGGGTGTCTGCGTTTTACCTCTGTTTTCCCATTCTATGCATAATTTGACTGCTAATAAAGTCACAGGCTGAGAAATATAGCTGTTGTCTTGAGTTTTTCTGGTAATAATCTTTTTGTTTATTCTCAAACTGTGCTCTATTAGTTTTGTTCACTTTAATCTATTGTTGATTAATGAATAGACTCATATTCATATACACCCTGCATACTCCCATTACAAAGACTCATTTGGGGTAGTTCTACAACAGACCATTCAGTGAGTGAATGTGCAGGCCACCTGAGCATCTGAAAAGAAAAATTGTGATCTTCAAATTAATTTTTATGGCCATGTATGTTCTTATGTGGTTTTGGATATTGTTACCTGTTTGTCTATACAATACATCTTTTAGGTTGTTAGTCATGTGACTATGGAAAAACAAAAAACAAACAAATTTTTTAAAAAAAATCTGTCAATATACTTAAGAAAGTGTTGTTTGTAGCTACATGGATATTTAGGGAACAGGAACAGGAGCTAGGGTGTCTAACTGCTTTAAACACTTGTAACAAAATATCTGAGGTAAGCAACTTAAAATGATAACTTGTTTCCCCATACTCAGCCTCAGAGCATTTGTGAAACACAAAATGGAGGATGCCACATGATGGAGACTCAGAAGATAAAACAGACAAAAGTTGTGAAATGCAAGACAACCTCCCAAATACCCAAATTTAATGGTTTGCTCTCTTCAGCTAAGCTACGCCTCCTAAAGATTCCAAAACCATACCAAGGCTGAGAAAAAAAAAAAAAAAAAAAAAAGACAACCTGGATACATAAGTCATGGGAGAAATTTTCATATTCAAATCATCACAGATATTAACAGTGTAAATTTTAGAGAGAATACCTTTTTATTTTCAAAAAAAGATGCTGAGAGTGGGATATGTAAAGTAAAGCCAGAGTGGTCATCAATGACTCTGAAAGTTTGAATCCAACATTTTTAAAACGCAAGCACATGCAATTCTACAAAGGAAAAAACATGGTGCTTAGCACTCTGATGTGAATTCAGGAATCCTAAGAGAGCATTTGATGCAAACAAAATGTAAATTAAACATTTTCCAGAGAGGGTTTTTATTTTTATTTTTTGTAGCATTTGCTGTCAGTAAGATATACCGGATATGATATTTGTTTGAAACTTTAGAAATACGGTACAGCTGCTTATCTCAGCACATGGAGCAAGAACATCATCATCTTCACAGATACACTGAATTCATAAGATGACAGAATTATCTCTAACTATCCCCCTTAGATTTTCATGTAAACTCCCTACAACCTTCATCTTGGACTTTATTCAGCCATCCAGTCATCTGAAATTTATTGTACTTCAAAGATGGTGATAAGTAATGAGAATTGCTGTGACTACCAAAATGTAATTATCCATGGGCAATGTATTGCACTGACTAAAGAGATAAGATTTTCTTCAAAATAATACTAAAGTCACCTTGCAATCTATTTGTAAAGATGAAAGAACTTGTTCTGCATAATGTGCAAGAGTTATAATTAGAATTTTTGCTTTTACTTCCTTAGCTAGTGAAAGTCATAATCCTTTACTGGATAAGGGATATATTGAAAACACAATTATTAGTTGAGATAACTATAATCTATATTTCCTCTTTCCATGTGATGTTATGGATTATGTTTGGGAAGTCTATGCAGGCTTCCTTATGAAAGATGATTCAGTATTAACATTATTATTATTTTATGATACATTACACTTCACAGTTAGCAAATAACATCATATCATTGCATTTCAAACAGATCAACATTTTACATGTATTTTATAATTTATTTTATGAGATACAAGCCTAGAAAAAAAAATTCCATTTGTCCAGCTCAGGGAAACTCATTTTAACTTAAAACAAACATATTGTAGAAACCATTAGTAAGTCTGTCAATGTTCTTAAAATGGCCACTTATAAAATACTAGGTACCCCAAGGCACTTCATTTAAAGCCATGCTCTGAATTTCAGGAAAAGTTCTGCTTGAATACACAGTGTCAAGGTATGAGTCACAGTTTATGCACTAGTCCTGATTGACAGGGCTCCAAAAATGTCACCTGCTCTAAGCTGCTCACTGAGGAATGCAGAAGCCATAATTGTATTTCTAATGCCAAAGGAATCCCAAGGGCAAGATTTCCCAAGCATCTCACGATCATAAGACACAAAATTTGATAAGGCATTTGTAACACTCAGGCAGAAATGGGCCTGGCTGCCTGTGTCTGGAGGTGATCTATCTCACCTGGCTGCCTCACTTTCTGAGCAAGACATCTTCACCAAAAGAGTATCTAATTCAACAATTTATCACTGTTATATTGATACACATTCACAGGAAGAAACCATGAGTTGACAACATATTGCTTTAAACAGATGAACATGAGATGCATCTCTGGTTAGGCTGGACCAGATCAGGTAGTTTCCCTCCCTTTACCTTTTGGAAACAATATACCGAGAGGAGAGCCTGCCTGAGTTAGGTTTTGCTAAGAAACAAAAATCTAAAGTGTTTTTCAGAAGCCTTTAATGGCTGGATGAACATTCCTAATCGCTTCCTTCTGAGAGTCCCCAAGCTAATCTCCTGACTACTCCAGCTTTGAAGCTGCCATCCCCCTGAACCCAACTAGCTTTTACAACAGGGCATCATCTTCCATTATCCAGGCCAACACATCACCCATTTTCTCTTAATGAACTGCTTTTCTATCTACAGAGTAGTTTTGTTTGGTGGCTTCCCATTGTATCTTCTTACATTCTGCAGCCAAACCAGGAGGTGTGTGTGTGTGTGTGTGTGTGTGTGTGTGTGTGTGTGTGTGTGTGTGTGTCCTTCTTTAGGAAACTGGTTCCTCCTTCAACTGAACCATACTGCCAACTCAGCTTTTCTGTTGTATGGATCATTTGTTTCTGCTGGCCTCTGATATAGATCAAGTTCAACTCTGGATTCTGAATCTGTCTTTCTCACCACTTCTCACTTCTGCGTGCCTCCTCACCTCTCCACTGGCTTTTTCCAAATGTAGGTGCTGTTGTAGTCTGTCACTCTCTCGGCAGATTTCGACTCAGAAAAGGAACATTATCCAGGAATCTATTTCAGCACTCCCAAGCCAAAACCAGGTCACCTCCCACAGCCTTTGTAGTCCTACAAAATTGAAGAGTTCTTGACTTGGTTAGTGCCAAGAAAGTAGGACCTTGTCTTTTTCTTAATGAATAATGCTGTTACTATGTAAACCAATCTGGCCAAGTAGGAGAATGAAATAAAAACCTACAAGAGCTGAAATACAGAAGTAAATCCATGGGAACTGACTTCGGTACAGGTCTTGAACTATGATCTTTCTGGGCTCTTGCTTTGTGTTTCTCTTTGGCTCTCTAATCTCTTGTCTCCTCATAGTAATGTTTACCCTCTGTCTTGTAATTTTTTTCAGGAAAGAATGAGTGAGCTGACCCAAGTGACTAATGAATCAGATGCTTCTGATGGAATTTCCTTAGGTCTTTCAACATTCTTTGTGGCTTGGGCTCTTGGTGCAGACCACTATTTCAGAACCCCCTTTAAAATCCCCTCTCAGGTAGAAGTAACCAGAGGAATACTGTTACTATTTATCAACAAAAGGCTGGGACGTTATGCCACAAGGTAGGTCCCAACACTCAGCAGTGCTGCTGGCAAAGGTTTAGAGGGACACCCCAGTTCCAAACTGCATCTGCCAGCTTCCAACCTGTCTGAACGGATCCATGGTAACTACATGGCTATTCCAGCTTTCAGGATGCCTTATAACTAAATATCCATACAGCTTGGTGCTGTATTCCATTATTTGAGCAGTTTTTGCTCTTAAGAAATTACTTTTCTATTCATGAAGTGGCTTTGTTTAATGGCTTCTTGCTGTGCCTTCTTACATATGTAGCTTCTCATTTTTAATATGTTAACTATTACTTTTTTTGTGAATGTCATGTAATGACTGAATATCTGTTAATAACCACAGAGAAACAAGAGACAATAGGCATTAGAAGATATATTCAGTGTGAAGTTGTAACAGTGCCCTGTGACACATTTGTCTAAGTTTTATATAAACACACAAAGTAAAATAAATTTAGTACTATGTGTTAAAGTCAAAAGAAGGCTGAAAAAACAGCAGGAGCAAAATTCTAATGGCACACCCTAAATTGAATTACAGCTTTTTGATCTAGTTTGTATTTGTAGTATATTATCTATTCTTTCCATGAAAACAACTCCCAACCTTTGCATCTCCCATGAGAGCTAACACAGTGCATTTCATGTAGTGTGAATACACAAACTGGTAACAACTGAAAGTGGAGTTGAAGGTTTTTTTCTTTGTACCAAGTTCTTGTGTGATTTGTACATGAGAATTTGTATGTGATGTGCACATGAGTGCTTGTGTATGATGTGTGTGTACATGAGTGTTTTTATGTGATGTGTACATGAGTGTTTTTATATAATGTGTACATGAGTGTTTTTATGTGATGTGTACATGAGTGTTTTTATATAATGTGTACATGAGTGTTTTTATGTGAAGTGTACATGAGTGTTTTTATATAATGTGTACATGAGTGTTTTTATGTGATGTGCACATGAGTGTTTTTCTGTGATGTGTACATGAATGCTTTTTAGTTCACAAGTGTATCACTGTATATGAATGAGAGTACTAGTGTGTTATCTTAAATGTTCATTTGCATGATTATATCTTTTCTCACATGAAATCCATGAATTTCTAGAGAAAATAGTATTTTTACTTCACAGCTATTTATTATATTTTACAGAGTTCATGAATCTCTTCTCAGCTTTGGAAAGGAATTGCAGTCAGGTACTTGACCTTTCAGTACCTACAGTATATTGGAATTGACATCAAATATCAACACTCTAAACAGAGGCTTATGCTGTGACTCTTACTAGGAATGTGAACTTCCATTAAAGAGATTTACTAAGAGGATCCCAACAGTGAGAAGGGTCACTGAATTCATCTCTGAGGAATAGGTGTTCAGGTACTCATAACCTTGGTTCCTGTGGGA
This sequence comes from Micromys minutus, assembly GCF_963924665.1. Classification (NCBI taxonomy): domain Eukaryota; kingdom Metazoa; phylum Chordata; class Mammalia; order Rodentia; family Muridae; genus Micromys; species Micromys minutus. The sequence continues at coordinate 25,686,740 of NC_137956.1, read as the reverse complement.
CATTTTATATCAAGGAAAAAATAACAAACACTCAAACTAGTGAACTGTGAATTGAGATGATCATGTAAAGATACAAATATATTAATTGGCCACCTAACACTGCATATTATTTAATAGTGAACATAATTATTCAATGCATGGTATAATATTCTAAACATTAAATTACTAATGTATTTGTAAGAATCAAAATATATATTAGGGGCTTACATAAATCTCAATATTCTATTCTTTCAGTCTATTTCTTTATTTCTCACACACACCTACATACCTTCTATGCATGTATTACACACACACACACACACACACACACACACACACATATATATACTTACTGATTAAAATATATTGTATTAAAACATCTACCTGATTTTTCTATGGATTTAAAAACATAAATAAATATTGCCTTTTATTTAATGAACATCAGCTATCTAACCTAAGTAGTTTAATATCAAAAGATATCAAGTCCATTAGATTATTAAGTGTTTATACGTTTTCCATTTTTTTGTGCTACTATTTATTCTTTTGCATGGCTAAGGAGACAAACCAAAAAGAATTATTCCTCAAAGCCTACATTGCTTTCTTAAAAGTCCTGATCTTGATTTAAGTGGGTATTGACCCTATAAGTTTCATCTTTTCCATGAAAGCTGACACTTCCAGTTACATCACTCAGATGTTTTCTACTCCAAAAAAACTATCTTCATAGAAATAACAGCTCAGAGTACATATATGATAAATATCAAGCATGCCAAATAAATTGTCTTGTGATTTAAAACACATACCCCCTCCCTCACAGTAAAATGCCAAGTAAATTAAAACATACTTACAGATAATCATAATCAACATGATATTCTATTAGCCCAATATTAATAGTTATCTGATTTATGGTCATACTGTTATTTTTTGCCATTAAATCAGAAAGAATGGGGAAGCATCACGATAATAAAGTGTTATTTCCTACTTCCTTATATTGGAAAATGTCAGTTCCTCAACTTATGACTTTTAGTGGCACATGAATTAACTGCACACACCTCATGTTGCAAACTCAGGATCTTTTGTTGGTGATGCCAGCAGCCCATATGAGCCATTTACCAACTATACCGGCAAGTACAATCCTGTATTTTATTCACAGACATATTTTCTAATTTTCTTTAAGCTTGATCCCTAAATCCAGAGCTCTGTAACTTTGATTTACTTATTCTACTGCTCATGAAATTTCTTGGGTTTCTGCTTTAAATAAGCTCATGTCTCAAAGTCCAGTATAAATAAAATTATTATTTAAAAATATTTCTTGGATTCTTTAATAGACTATAACCAATTTCTCCATAATGTTCCACACTGGAGTTATTTTTTATGCTTCAAAATATGCTCATATTTTCTTACTTATTTTAACACTCCTACATGATTATCTTTTGCTAAACTTAAAATTTGGTTTTCTGAGCTTTGTAGTCAAGTGCATTAAACAGATAAACTCATCATTGTTTGAAATCAACTTCAGAAAAACATCTAAGGTCTACTTTTGGTTACAAACTTTGAAATATATGTAAATCATTATTCCTCACATATAAATTTGGTCCACTTTGGGAATAACTACTCTCCAATCTAAACAACCACCACCTTTTGGAGTTCATCATCACCTCCTTGAAAAAGACATCAATATAGCAGCTTGGCTTGTTGACAGTTTCTCCCTCACACCCTGGAAGGTATGGTCGTTAGACTCTTCCCTGAATATCGAAACATGAAACACCTGCTGGATGGGGCTATTCCAATATTCCACATGGCCTTGAAAAGTGACTGGAGTATATAAGACAGAGAATGCTAGGAAATAGGAGTTCCATTTATGTGGTTATGGGGGAGTTTGATTCCTTTTGAGGTGTATAATTTGGGGGGATTAGCACCCACAGGTATATAAGTCACCCCTCACATGTGATCTATAAGGAAGGCTAATTATTCGTTCCCCAGAGTGAACATGAACAGAAATGTGCCTCTGTCATAGAGAGAATAGGAGAAAGTTCCCATGGAAGGAAGTTTATCTGACCTTGAAATAAAAGATAGAATATGAAGAAAAGTAAAAACCTGGCATGAGTTTAAAGACAGGGGTTGTGTTTGATATGAACAATGAAGGAAACAGCTGAATGTGTGTGCATGTACATGTGCCTGTGTACTGCGAAAAATTTCACACAGAGGTTTGTCACTGGGGAAGTGTGGTGGATGTGGACAGTGAATAGTGAGGTATGTAACTAGGATGAGAAAACTCAGGCAGGAATTGTTGACCAGGGATTCCCAGGAAGATAGTCTGCTTCTATGCGGTATGGAGTGGCATGCCTGCTTGGTGGTTTTGTCTGTTCCAGAGTATGAAGATTTAATTTTTTGAAAAAATTAACGGACATCACCAAGACTGAGAATAGCACATTAAGAGCTTACATTTCGGCAACAGAGGCAGGATGGATGCTCTAATGGAGAAGAGATATGTCCAAGGCTGAGAAGATAGGCAAGATGGCTTACTAGTATAAACAGAATTGCAGCAAGAAAAGGATGTGAGGGTGGTGGACTCAATACTGGATTCCCAGTTACCAAATAAGAGACACAACAAAATGGAAGTGTTGGCCTGTTGACTTTTATAGGTGGAGGGGTCAAAAGGGAAAGGGGGCTTTTATTAAACCAATAATCAGAGTACATCCTGGGCTCCCAAACCCTGGAATCCCTGGGAAAAATAATTTAGTTTTGAGGAAAAGAGTGACCTGGTGGTAATCACAGACGTCCTCATCCCTGACCTTTATCATAGTGAAAGTAAAAATTTATAATCCAGGCAGCTGATGATGGTCTTAGCAATGTTTCAATGCAGGAAATTATAGAAACAGAACATTTATCTTGAGAGTTGTTGAAATTAGGCACAACTTTCTAACAACAGACAAAGAAGCCCTTCACCAAATGTCCTGTGAGACTAAGGGATAGGGAGCACATGGGATCAAATAGAGTTCTGCAGAATCAGGAATGCTGAATAACATAACCATCCCTAAGTTTTTGAGACAAAACTTTAAATCTAGAGTGATATGAGTTTACTCAGTCTGTGATGAAATCACTCACAGAAGCCATCAGGGCACCTAATTATCACCTGCTGAAATCCCTGTTAATGTTGGAGACTGGAAAAACATCAGAAAAGGAACAGCTGAGCTGCATGGTGATCATTACCTATTTGAAGCAAGAACGATCATATCTGTTGTATCTTAGCAAGTTCTTAAAGCAAGTAAAAGTAAAGAAGTGAATGAGGCGGGCGTATAAGCAGGCAATGGGGCTTCTCTGTGTTTCCCAAATACAGATGTGGACAGTTCAGAATTTCTAGGAACGAAGTTGATGGGCAAGCAACTGATGAGCCTCTAGAGAGCCTAATTTCCCCACCATCAATTCACCACTATATAAACCTGGATATATAACCAGGATGTAAACATAATTGCTTCTGCTCCCCTTGATACAGAGGAAGGCCACTTGGGAAACTCTTTACCTTTTTCTTTTATACAGTTGTCAAGTTTATCCACAAGTAAGAGCCTTACAAATAACAGGAGGCTTTATATTGAATTGAAGATTCATTGGTCTCTCACTAATATAAAAAATACCTTTGTCCCAGTGGGTACTGGAGCAGAATGCACATCGCTTCACAGTAACCTTCAAAAGCATTGGTATCAATGGTTGATGGAACAAGATGAAAACCATACATGTGAAGCCAGCTAAGCCCATTCTTGGTGTAGGTAGTTATTGCTCCCAGGAGAATAATATATGCATCTCACTAGTAAGAAATGACATTCTGAAGGTGGATATTATAGTGGAAAACATTCTGCAGACTATTTTTGGGGAAATCCAACTGATGGTATGAACGGTAAAAGCAATAATGGGAAGGATATTTGTAAAGTTCTATATACCTCCAAAGATAGTGAATATCTAACATGTATGCTTCTCAAGGCTTAGGTGAAATTTAAGAACTAAAGAAGCCATCCATGAGCTAGATGGCTCCCCAAGAAGGCCTGACTCACAGAGAGCTCAAAAAGATGAAAACATGCCTGGCTGATTAACAGATAGGTTATCTCCATGCAACTGTGGATCCTGTTAATACATGGTTTTCCTGGTTTAGTTTTGATATTGTAATTTAATTATAACATTTCACTCTTTCTTTTTCTCTTCAAAATCTTTCATAGACTTCTCCTTACTTTCGTCAAAATTCGTACCCTCTCTCCCTCCCTCTCTCTCTCTCTCTCTCTCTCTCTATATATATATATATATATATATATATATATATATGTGTGTGTGTGTGTGTGTGTGTGTGTGTGTGTATAAAGCCCTAAATGTAAGCTCCAGCTTTATTCGGTTTATCTGGAGCTCTTTCTGTAAGGTTGCCTCATGGGCTTTCCTCCTTAGACCTGTGCATGTTTGCTGGTGATGTCTGGATGGTCATATTGGTGAGAATTTATGGGTAGAGCTTCAAATGTTATTATGAGACACAATTTAATAGTAAACTCCTTCGTCCTGTGGTTTTTACAATCTCACTGTCTCCTCTTCTGCAATATTCCCTGTATGATTAGTGTCAGAGGCTTTGTAGATTTATATAAGGAAATTGGCCTCCAGAACCTGACATTCTTATTGGTTGAGGATTTCTGTAATGGTCTGCATCTTTTACAAAGGGAAGGTTCATTGATAAGGGATTGAAGTCTACTTTTATCTGTATGTATAAAGAAAAATGTTTATAGATTATTGTTAGATATTATATTTAACCAGCACTGCGTAGTTAGCTAGTTTTCTAGTACCAGATATAGTATCCCTCTTAAGCTTGCCATGATTCCAAATACAGAACAGCTGGTTTCCTCCACAGCACTACTGTACAAATAATTTATTACACTATGGTGATTATTGGATCATAGGCATTATAACTAAGTGATATTGTTAGTTGCCTGGTTGCCTGCCTCTTCTGGAATCTTGTATAACACATCTGGTAAAATTAAAGCAAAACTATCTATGTTCTACAATTAAAAGGATAATGAAAATGTGGTACATAAACTCCATGCAATACTGCTTAGCTGTAAAAAATGAAATCATAAACTTTTCGGATATATAGTTAGAAACAGATACAATTATATTGAGTGAGGTCATCCATATTGCTTTCTGCAAAACATAGAAACAAATAACAACAAAAACAAAAAAAATCCCCAAATGTTCCATATCTTCAGGTGTGATTACATAGATAGTAGTAACTATAGCAACCAAGAAAATTAAATATTAAATAAAGTTATTACCAGGATAGGAAGACTGGAAAGCATCAGAGAGAGAGAGAGAGAGAGAGAGAGAGAGAGAGAGAGAGAGAGAGAGAGAGAGAGAGAGAGAGAAATTATCGTTTTTTCTTTAGTTTATCCCCAGCAATGTTTTATGTTTTGGGGAAGTTCTTAGACATCCTTGGCCCACAGTTCAAAAGAAGAATTTTCGTCTGTGAATTTTGTTAAGTACTCTTGGGCTCTTGAGGAGCACACTATCAATACAGATAAGAAATGTTTATTACTCACATTTTAGTTTTTAAAGTCAAACCTTACTGTGATTCTTTGTGCATTTCCAGACAAGCATATTGTTATTTTTATCACTTCTATATTTCTTCTGTATTTATTTTCCATCCCATTCCTTACCAAGCCTCTTTTATTTTCTCAGTTTCTTTATCAGATCACTGGTGTCCGGCCCCTACCCTTTATCCTCTTCCTATCTCCTTTCATAGTTACCTCTCTTGCCCTTCCTAAATAGCCCACCTTTCTCTATTTCCATAATGAGATAGATTACTATACCTCTTTAAGGGGAGTGAAGAAGTTAACATGGCCAGATCCTGGGCCATAATTTTATGGCAAATAAAGATAACCTTGGGGGAGTACTCTAAAGATCTGTTGTCCTTTCTTTACTGTAACATCAAACTGATCTCTAGAATCAGCATCTAGAAGATATTTGACTCTATTAGCCCTACTTTTTAAGTACATGTTGTCTTCAGCAGGAGAGAAATTAGAGTAAGAAGATAGTCTCCAGCTGTTGCCTTTGGATCAAGATGTAGAACTTTAAGCTCCTTCTCCAGAACCATGTCTGCCTTAATGCTACCATGCTTCCTGACTTAATGATAAAGGAATACACCTCTGAAACTGTAAGTTAACTCCAACTAATTGTTGTACTCTATAAAAATTGCCCCTGTCAAGTGCCTCTTCACAGCAATAAAACCCTAACAAAGACACCCATAGTGGGATACAAAAAAAGCACTCTGGCCAAGCCTCTTTCTGGTGTTTTACATATGTAAATGCTACAAAAGAATGCATGCATTTATACAGAGTAAATGGTAGAGTAAGGAAGCCTGATTACTGGTGATATGCAGGAGCTATCCCCATACTTCCAAAGATAAAGATCATTTATAATTACTTCTACTCATCAAGATTTAGGATCCTAAGTTTCTGTCTTCTCTTTCCATCTTTAATCTTTGCTATTTTCTTTTAGGTATTGCTTTTGAAATTACATATTAAACTTGAGTGTACACATTGACATCATGACTAAAATGCAGGGTAGAAACTACAAAGAACTGAGAGAACATGACACTCAAAAAAAAAGTGTAAAAAGAAATGGAGCAGATTGCCCCTCCTGAATATAGAGAAGGCATGGCAGCTATAAGAATGAAAAAAGTTTTTTTTGTTTGGTTTTTTTTTTTTTTTTTTTTTTTTGCCTGGGGTTTTTCATGGAGAATTTGCATGAAAGAGCTTGATTTATTATTCTATTAAAGATGTTATATTTTATTTGCAGACCTTATATTGCTTGATCTTCCAATTTCTCAGGGACAAAATCTGGCTTATTTAGATAAGAAGTACTACTGACTAGTGCCCTAAAATATATCATAAAATTTGTAGTGTTCCTATGGAAATAACTTAATACATCTTTGGACAGCCAATTGCTGATAAAACACCCTATCTGGATAAGAAAAAAATAACAAGTTCTTAATGAATTATCAGGTATATTTATGACCTGTAATTCCAATTGCATGGGATACACATTTTCTCAATGCAAAGTTATTTCAAACATATGTCTGCTTTTGAAATTAATAACCAATTCATTATAATTAACATTTTATGGAAAACACAGACTTAGGAATATAAAGATAGTAGCATGCAAAATATGATGAAATAATTGTATTAGCTCATGGTCCATGTAACTGTCCACTATTGCTGGCCAAGTATGACACATGAAGACCTTTCTTCCTGTGTCTAGGTTATCATAAGTCATTAATGTCCTATGCTGAAACATTCACTCAAATAGTGACTCCTGAATCAAATTTAGACTCCAGGAAGAGCAAATTAACAGAAGGTCCATGAGGCATTGAGAAAAGATGTCTTACATATTTTTACTGTAACTAAAATGACAGATTAAGAGTTAAATTTTATCTTAGTTAAAATTTTCTACTGCATGATGATTAATATGGTGGTTCCCCAATATACTTGGGCAGATGAATACTTGGTTCACACCTGGTGGCCCCTGTTGAAGACGTTTAGTAGCTGTAGCCTTCCTGGTGGAAGTGTGTCCCTGGGAGTTGATTTTGAGAGTTTAAAATAGTTGCCATAGTCAGTTTGTTTTCTCTGCTTTATTCTTTTTTTTTTAAATATATTCCTTCCTGTTATTTAATCTTGTTTTCTTACACTCCAGATTTTATTTCTCTTGCAGTCTACCCTCTGACTGTTCCACATCCCATAACTCCTCTCTGCCTCCTGTCTTCACAAGGATGTGCCCTCCCCACGCACACACACGCCCCACTCCAACAGACATCTGCACTCTCTGGGGCCTCCAGTCTCTTGAGGGTTAGGTGCATCTTCTCTAACTGAAATCAGATCCAGCAGTCTTCTGCTGCATATATGTTGGGGGCCTCATTTCAGGTGGTGTATACTGCCTGGTCAGTGGTCCAGAGACTGAGACACCTTGGGGGTCCAGGTTAATTGAGACTGCTTGGCCTCCTACTGTGTTGCCTTCCTCCTCAGCTTCTTCCAGCATTTCCCTAATTCAAACACAGAGGCCAGCATCTTCTTTTCATTGGTTGGGTGCAAAAATCTTCATCTTACTCTCTTAGCTGCTTGTTGAGTCTTTCAGAGGGCATTCATAGTAGGTCCCTTTTTTTCTGAGCACTCTATAACCCCAGTAATAGTATCAGGCCTTGGGGTTTCTTCCCCTTGAGCTTGAACCCACATTGAGCCTGTAGCTAGACCTACTTTTCCTCAGGTGCTTCTCCATTTCCATCCCTGCACTTCTTTCAGAAAAAAACAGTTATGGGTCAGAGTTTTGTGTATAGAATGGTATCTTACTCAGGGTTTCTATTGCTGCACAAACATCATGACCAAGAAGCAAGTTGGGAAAGACAGGGTTTATTCAGCTTATACTTTCCTACTGCTGTTTATCACTAAAAGAAGTCAGGACTGGAACTCAAGCAGGTCAGGAAGCAGGAGTTGATGCAGAGGCCATGGAGGAATTTTACTTACTGGCTTTCTTCCCCTTGGCTTGCTCAGCTTGCTTTCTTATTGAACCCAGGTCTACCAGCCCAGGGATGGCACCACCCACAATGGGCTGGGCCCTCCCCTTTGATCACTAGTTGAGAAAATGCCTTACAGCTGGATGTCATGGAGGCATTTCCTCAAGAGAGGCTGCTTTCTCTGTGGTCACTCCAGCTTGTGTCAAGTTGACACAAAATCAGCCAGTACAGATGGCAACCCTATTCCTCATTTGATGCCCAGTCTTTCTGCTGGAGGTGGGCTCTACAACTTCCCTCTCCTCACTGAAGGGCATTTCATCTAATGTCCCTCTCTTTGAGTCTGGAGAATCTCTCACCGCTTGGGTCTCTGGTATGTTCTTTAGGGTCCCTTTATCCTCCTATCTCCTGTGGTTGCCTTTTTCCATTCTGTCTGCTGGTTCTCAGGGATTCAATCTTTTGCCCCACCCAATACCAGATTATGTTCCCCTCTCCCCTTCCATCCTTTTTTCCCCAGGTTCCTCCTACCCCCCCAGGTTATGATTACTTTCTTCTCCTTCCCAAGTTGTACTGAGATAACTCACTTGAGTTCTTCTGCTTATTGAACTTTTTGGGTTCTGTGAACCCTATCTTGCATATTTTTGGGGGTGTTATTATCCACCTATTTCTGAGTATATACTATGTATGTCCTTTTGAGTCTGAGTTACCTCACTCAGGGTGATATTTCCTAGTTCCATCCATTTGCTACAAAACTCAGGATCTCCTCTTTCTTGGTAGCTGTGTATTATACTATTGGGTAAATGAACCACGTTTTATGTATTCATTTTTCTGCTGGGACATCTGGGTTGTTTACAGATTCTGGTTATAATAAACATGGCCACTATGAACATAGTAAAACCTGTGCCTCTGTGACATGGTGGGGCATCTTTTGGGAATATTACCAAGAGTAGTATTGCTGGGTCTTCAGGTAGATCTATTTCCAATTCTCTGAGGAACCTCTAAATTGATTTCCAGAGTGGTTGTACCAGATTACAATCCCACCAGCAATGGAGGAGTGATCCACTTTCTCCACATCCTCACCAACATGTGTTGTCACTTAAGGTTTTGATCTTGGCCATTCTGATTGGTGTGAGGTAGAATCCCCTGGTAATTTGCATTTGCATTTATCTGATCACCAACTACTTTGAACATTTCCTTAGGTGCTTCTCAACCATACAAGATTCCCATTGTGAATTCTCAGTTTAATTCTATATCCTGGTGTTTTTTTTTTTTTTTTTTTTTTTTGTTTTGTTTTGTTTTGTTTTTGGATTGGTTTGTTTGTTTGTTTTTGGTGGGTTAGCTTCTTGTGTTCTTAATATATTTTAGATATTATCCCTCTATCAGATGTGGGGTTAGTGAAGATTTTTTCCCCAATTATAGGTCACTTATTTGTCTAATATACTATGTCTTTTGTCTTACAGAAGCTTTCCAGTTTCATGAGGTTCATTTATCAATTTTTCATCATAGAGAGTGAGCCACTGGAGTTCTGTTTATGAAATTTCCCCTGTGCCATTGAGTTCAAGGTTCTTTCCCATTTTTCTTCTATTAGATTAAGTGTATCTAGATTTTTGTTGAAGTTTTTGATCCACTTGGACCTGAGCTTTGTGTAAAGTGACAAATATGGGTCTATTTTTCTACATATAGACAGCCAGGTAAAACAGCACCATTTATTGAAGATGCCTGATAGCAAGTGCTACTACAGAGCAATAGTGATAAAAACTTCATGATATTGTTACAGAGGCAGACACATTGATCAATGAAATAAAATTGAAGACTCAGAAATAAAACCACTCACTTATGCACACTTGATCTTTGAAGTAGAAGCCCAAAAAATATACGAAGGAAAAAAGAAATCACTTGTTTCATTCTTATAGTTTGAGATGTGAGTCTTTAGCTTCTTGCCACTGCCTACTTCTTCCACTCCAATCCTCTGGAACTATAAGCTAAATAAGCACTTTTATCTATAAGTTGCCTTGGACATGGCATTTTTCCACAGCAATAAAATAGTAACAAATACAGAAGTTGGCACAAGAGAGTGGGATGTTGCACTAAAGAATCAGACCATGCCACTTATTTTTGTTTCTTCATTGTGAAATGTTTGTTTGTTTTGAACAATACACTAGTTTTTGGATCTTTGGGCTGGACAAGTACCTGAATAATATAAACAGAGCTTAGTGGGCTATCTTAATAGAAGTCTGGAAGACAGAGTTGAAAACAATATGGACTGTGGGATTGTAAGTTTGAGAGGAAGAACAATTTTAGTAAAGGGGATATAAACTATGAATGTGATCTTTTGGCAAAGGATGTTTGCTGTTTGCTATTGTACTAAGACTCTGCCTGGGGATAAGTTTAAAGTAATGGACTAATTCCCTTTTGTGCAAGTGATTTCAAGATACCCTAACACTGTTAAGGCTAAACGAAACTCCAATTCTTCAAACTCCAAAGGGAAGTCAAAATATTCATAAATAAACATGACCTAGACAATACAAACATTCCTCAGGAACTTGTGAAGCTGCTTCCCTGTCTGCCAAGAGGAGTCTTTTTCCATATCTTTGCTAAAAGTAACATGGTCTCCAATTAACATATTCCAGCAGATCATTGTCCATGTTAATCTCCATGTTCCTTCAGTGCTTACAAATACTTGTTATAAGTTTCAAAGCCTGGTCTCCTGGTCTTTCTGTGCCCACAGCTACTTATCCTTTTTATAAACCAGTCATTCTCTCTGTTATCTACTCTTGTTCTTCCTGCTCTGCTCTCCCACTGTCCTCCCTTTTCTTATAGTCCTATCCATGCCCAGTCTGCTGGTCATGCTCAGCTTACATCTTCCTCTCTCTGCTCTGCAATTGCTCAGATGCTCCTGGCTATTCTCTTGCTTATAATCACAAAATAATAATTAAAAAAAGCCAAAACAATAACAAACAAAACAAAGCAGAACAAAACACTTTTGCTCAACCATAACTTGGAACAGTCATGTCAGTAGTTTCGTTACTGAACCGCCTTGTATACCGTTACTAGTAATTATTCCAATAGAGGTCTTTAAATGTTTAAAGAGCAAAACATATTGGGAAGAAATACAAAACTAAGGTTTCAGATAAAGGTACACTGGCAAGGCTCACCTTGTAGCGAAGACTAGTACTTATAAGAGAGGCTGTATTGATAAACTAATTAGCCACAGTAAACAGATATCTGCTTTACTCTGGAATATTAGGAAAGGGTCACTCAGGATAAGACCCCACCCAGATCAGCCTATAATGTTTTAGAGAAGACAAAAGATGTTTTCTCTACCTGAAAAGTAAATAAATCAACAGCTACTAATGTGATTCAAGGGTACATCCCAAATTTAGCAGTATCATGTACATGATATCAGCTTTAAAGTCAGGAGAAATACAAGAGTAAAGGGATTTTGAATTTCTCTACCACAATTACAGAGGATTGCTGAGTCCAGGCAATGTATGTCAGGAAATCTCTACCTGAAGACCTTTTGAGGGCAACAGACCTTGTGAGGCAATTGCAAAAGACTGTGGATGTTAAGCATGGACTGAGTTAGAGACCACAAGATGTTTGAGTTACCAGAGCGGTAAGATATCTGCTCATGAAAGCTTCATGCAGAGAGTTGAACCAGTCTAAAAGAAAAATGTATGTTGAAGGCACAAATCTGGAATGGCAGAGTTACCTAAGCATCTATAAAATGTGGTGCTATAAGATTGGATGTTTGTCATGCTGTTTAATTTTCATGAACCTAATATTTGAACAATTGAACACACATAAGTGAATTTTAGATGTGTTATATGGTCAGTAGAACTATAATAGCTTTTCTGTATTCTTGTTAAAAATCATTGAAAGGGATAAAATGGAGTAAAACTCTCTGTTTGTGTTATTTATAGCATTGCATTTTGGAACAGAAAGGAGTAGATACAGAAGCCTGGGATATGGAAGTTCTCTCTTCAAAATATTTCGGCTATATTTTAGTGTATGAGTATTGCTGCCCACATGTACATATGTATACTATGTGTATGCAGTATCTACAGAGCCCCAGAGAGAGTGTATAACTGTGTAGAATGGGTTTCAGATGCCATGATCTGACATGTGAATGCTTAGAACCAAATCCAGGTTCTATGAAAGAGTATTGGATACTCTTAACTGCTAAGCCAACTGTGTAGCTGCCTGGGAAGTTGCTTTACCTGTCAAATGAATATCAACTGAATGCAGTCATATTATTTTTAAACCTTGAACAAATTATAGGGTTGAATGCATGTCTGCTCCAACAATTTCTGTTTGGGAATGGCAAGTCATTCAAGAGGAATACTTACTGAATCACACCACTTCAGTCCTGACAGGAAGCAGGTTTCAATACATCTATTGTCACCAGGCCTGCTGGGATCTTGATTAGAGGATATAGTTGAACAAAAATAAGTCATAGGCTATCAGAATTTTGATTGGAAGCTGAATACTGTAGTCTGGTACCAGAAGGGCATTGTGAACATCCATATAATTTGTGTGTGTAGGTTGGAAAGCTTTATTTTAAGATCTAATAAATAGAATTTATGTAGGAGATATGAGATAGAAACATTAATCCATTCCTAGCTAAAAGTGAAAAAAAATAAAAGCTGCTATTTTTAAAAGCCATCTTATTTCCTGCATTTTTCTACAAAATTGCTGTGCTTACTGCTACAGTTAATTTTCAGAAATGATTAGAGCCCAACAATACATGCAATGGATAAATGACCCATTTGTGTTCAAACTACTTTTGTTTACAATATACAAAGTTAGTGAATCATAGCAGCTAGTAGGGCTTTGTAAGTTCGTTTAGCTACAAGCCTCCCACTGTAGAGAATACATGCTTATTTATAAGGCAGAAGAACAATAGGATTTTTCCATTAATGTAGTGCAATATTTCATCTGAAGGCAATGAATAGTCAGTGGTGTCTTTAATAATTTCAGTATGAATTTTAGCCACCAGGTGTCATGATGTAAACCTATTATTCCAGTACTAGGAAGGCAGAGTCAAGATGTACAAGATTGAACTACTAAGACTTTGAGTTTTGTTGTCAACTCAACACAACACAAAATCACCTGGGAAGCTAGCAACAGTGAGAACTTGTTTGGATTTGATAAGGTTGCTTATGAATGTCTATGAGGGATATTCTGAATAAGGATGATAGAGGTGAGAAGACCTACCTTGGGTTGGCACCATTTGATGGTTGGCTTGACTGAAAAGATGAGGACAAATTAAACATAGCCATACATGTATTTACTCAGTGCCTTTCACTCTGGACTAAATGTGCCCATCTGCTTTAAGCTTCTGATGCCTTGACATTACCACAACGAAGGACTGCAACTAAAATTGTGAGCCAAATTAATCTTCATTTCTCCAGTTGTTTTTTATCAAGTACTTTATCACACTCATTGAAACCAGCAAAGCTACATACCAAGCTCAAGACCAGCTGGGGCTATGTAACTATTCAAGAACATTCATGTACTATGTAGTCCATCCTCGTTCAAATGACCACATTTAATTCATGAATTTATAGTCAAATCATAATGCTAAGTGCACAAAGTCCAATATAAAAGTCGCCATTGTGTATCATAGCCATGGCATTCAAAGTTCAAAGCTTCTTCTGCATCTCCATGTCCGATGTCAAAGCATTCTTCATATCTCCAACTCCTCCTTCCTTTGTTGCCTACAAGAAAGTAACACATGTAGTGGGAAAGGACAGAACTAGGACCCAGATGGTATGAAAGAAGGTGCTAATGATGCAGGGGTTAAAATTGTAAGTGAAGATGCAAATCGGAACTGAGAAAACAGGGCTGTAGGTGATCTATTAACCAAACCAAAGCTGTCTAATGAAGTCTTATGTATAACCACCAATTTTTAATGTAATTACAAACATAATTGAAAATTGTGTCTGAGCAGACCTTGGAAGTGTCAACAATGTGCTTCCAGAAAGTACTTATTAAATAGGTTATTAATGAATGTCTCAGAGAAATAAACTGGTTACTATCTTATAAGTAATTGGCTAAAAAGGCCCTAAAGGCAGGTGAGGCAGTACATGAAACTATCTTTGCTCTTAGATGTCCATTTGAATGAGAAAATAAGACCATATTGATGAAGAAATCACACGTTTTGATGTCAGGACAGACGCAAATAAACCGTTAACTGACTAGAAAAATTTTACCCACTAAGTACCTTCTGTTTTTTTTTTTTTTTGTTGTTTGTTTGTTTGGTTGGTTGGTTGGTTGGTTTTGTTTTGTTTTACATTTTTATTGGAGATTCTCTGTATTTACATTTGAAATCTAATCCCCTTTCCCGCCCCATCTCCCTCCCCTTGCTTGCATGAAGGTTCTTCCTTTCCCAACCACCCTTTCACATATCAACATCTTGGAATCCCCCTACATTGGGAATATGCACCTTCGCCTTACCAAAGGCATCTTCTCCCTTTGATGCCAGACAATGCAATCCCACATATGCAACTGGAGCCATGGGTCTCTCTATGTGTGTTCATGGATTGGTGTTTTAGACTCTGGGAGCTCTGGAGGAGTTTCGTGGTTGATAATGCTGTTCATCCCATGGGGTTGCAAACCCTTTCAGCTCCTTCAATCTTTTTACTAGCCCCTGTATTGGGGTCCCCATGTTCAGTCCAATGGTTAACTGCAAGCATCCTCATCAGTGTAAGTATGACTCTAGTAGAGCCTTTGAGGAGCCATCCATATCTGGTTCCTGCCAGTAAGCACTTCTTGGCATCAGCAGTAGTGACTGGGTTTGGTAGCTGCATATGGGATGGATCCCTAGGTGAGGCAGACTCTGGATAATATTTTCTTCAATCCCTGCTCCTCTATTTGTTCCTGTATTTCCTTTAGTGAATGTTTTGTTCTCCCTTCTAAGATGGATTGAGGCATAGATATTATGGCCTTTCTTCTTTTTTGAGTTTCATAATGTCTGTGAATTGTTTCATGGGTATTCTGAGATTTTGGGGCTAATACATGCTTATCAATGAATTCATACTATGTGTATTCTTTTGTGTCTGGGTTACTTCACTCAGTATGATAGCTTCTAGTTCCATCCATTTACCTAAGAATTTCTTGAAGTCATTGTTTTTAATAAATAAGTTGTACTCCATTGTTTTTATATGCAACACAATTTTTGTATCCATTCCTCTGTTGAAGAACAGAGCTTCCAGATTCCCTCTGTTATAAAAAATGCTGCTATTGACATGATGGAGCATGTGTCCTTGTTATATGTTATGTGAGTGTATTTTGGGAATATGCCCAGGAGTGGTATAGTTACAATCCACGGAATGAGGAATGTGGTGAAATATTGTCTCCTAGAGAGGACATGGCTGTTGCACACACATCCATACAACTCAAGAACATTTTAGCACAAGATCAAGAAAGTTGAAATTCCAAGGTACAACCTCTGGCTAAGGACAACTGATAAAGTATGGTGGTTAAGGTGATGAGGAGAATTAATTTTCCTTGGTTTCTCTGGCTATTGGCAGGTTGATTATTTCCCAGTACATGTTTCCATACCATGCATTCTTTGACAGTAGTAGTCATTCTCAGTGAGTTATTAAATCAAAGACATCTGACCCAAAGTTGAAAGGGAGATGAATTGAATCAAGTGGAAATCTTGGGAAGAGTTGGAGTCAGAAATGGAACAGTAATAGGATCTTGAAAGTAAAATTTTACAGAAAATATACAAATTTATAGTAAAAATATCTGTAAAAGTAAAACATTTGATGGGCTCACTTTTATAAAACACACAGGGGATGATTCATCCACATAAACATGCCTCTCCTAAGAATGCTTTATCATTGATGTGATATGATTATATCCTATGATAGTAGATCACTGAGCATATCATCACAACCAGAGTTTAAGTGAATATACAGAAGAACAAAGCCATTAAGGATGCTTTCCTGAGAATGTATCAGAGTCACTAGGCAATAGATGACTATTTTACAAAGATGAGATAGAAGTAGTTTTCTTCAGGCACCTATTATGCTTAAAACATCTAATCTGTCACTTAGCTGGGACATTGTGAGGTAGATGAGGTATTATTGTCATTGTATTAAAAGAGACTGTGACTGATGAATGTGACAAAATAGATCTCCAATTTTTGTAGAGATATAACAACAGTTAACAATTGTTTCTACAGCCATTCTATCTGAATTAAATCTAAGAGAAATATCATCAAATATGATACACTGAAAAAGCTAGAGATAAAGTGATCACTCATAAACATTCATCTGTTATTGTTGTTAGTATGTAACATATAACTATTTATGCATGTGTTCTTGTTGGCAATACAATTAGATTTAAATTTTATATAACATGACATCTAAATACCAAAATGTTTGATAATATTAAATGCTCAAAGAACATCTTATGACCATCTGCACTCCAGTCAATAATTTGTTCAATGCTGTGGCTTACAAGTGTCTGTGTATCTGTTTATGACATCATGCATATGCCTGGTTATTTAATCCTTTCCAGTAGTGTGAAAACTGATTTGAAAGATGCACGCAGGAGCCAGATGTGGTAAGCATTTCTCCTTTTACTTTCTTCTTATACAAGTTAGCATTAGTGAGCAATACAGACTTGGTGTATCATATTGGTGAGCATAGGCTGAAAGCTGTGAATGTGTATGGCAAACTGATAATTGTAAATATAGGTGTGTGTATATGTGCCTATGTGTATATGTGTGTGAATGTCTATATGATGAATGCATGAATCTATATTTTTTATTTTCTCATATAAAGGAAATGATCATGCCACAAAATGATTATTTTGTTTATATACCCTATGTTTATAAGTAGAATTTGAAATTTCACTAAAAGTGTATCCATAAACAGCAGAGAAGTTTGAGATTAACTGAATAAGATCCTCTGATAGACATCCACTGGGAAAGGAGGAAAACTCAAATAAAGTTAATACCCGCAATTTAATTTTATAATCATTATGAATGTGAAAATCCCCAAGTCTTTTCTTAGTATATTAATGAATGCTCTTCTGTGTAAGTAATAGACCATGGTTCCATAGAAATTTCATATTAATTGATTTTTTTGTGAGTAGAATCAAAACACAAATATGAAGCTATAAAATGTTTGAATTTCCTGAGTATTTTAGCAACATTCTTATTACTATCATGTTATTCATGATTTCAAATGCAATTCCAATGCACTTTCATCCTCATACTTTAAAAAAAAAATCAAGCATTTCCAGAATAATTCCGACACTTTTTAATGTTCTGACTTTATACTTGTACGTATATATGGTAAGAGCATTCATGAGTTCATGGTAGTTTTGGCATAGAATAATAATACTACTATCTGATGTAGTCATTTAGCTGAGGTACAGAGGAAGGCTGTGTCTTAAAAACACCTAGAACAACAGCAGTGTTTATATTTTCTTTATTTCATCCTTCAAGTTCTTAAAAGGTTTCTTAATATCAAAGGAAAACATTCAAGCATAGATAGCAAGTGGATTGCCTATTAAGTTTAGAAAATAGAAAGTGTTAGGTTCTGCACAAGGAAGGTAGTAAACAGTTATGTGAACTTGAAATTCTTGGAAAAAATATGGAAGATCAGGGAAGTGAGGATAGCACCACGACTTAGTCATATGACAAATTTTTGAAAAGGAGATGTTGCTACAGAGGAAAATATATTAACATACAATCATAAAAAATATAACCAAAGGAAGATCCTATGTCAGGATGGTCTTGTATGTTCAGAAGATAATAACAAGTGTGGAAAAAGAACACATCAGAGATAGTGGGGTCTGAGAAGTCTGTGGTGATAGTCCTCAGGGTAAAAATGCCAGCTGTCCTGTACCAATTGCAAACCCATGGTGATAGCTCTCTCCAACTTCATTAAGTATAGACTTTAATGAAAGGAATAGAAACTCTGGAAATCAGTCTGGCGATTCCTCAGAAAATTGGACATAGTACTAACTGAAGACCCAGTGATTCTACTTCTGAGCATATACCCCAGAGAAGCTCCAACATACAACAAAGACACATCCACCACAATGTTCATATAAGCACTATTTATAATACCCAGAAGCTGGAAAGAACCCAGATGTCCTTCAGTGGATGAAAGGGTACAAAAATTGTGGTATATTTACACAATGGAGTACTACTCAGCTATCAGAAACAATGACTTTATGAAATTCTTAAGAAAATTGATGCATCTAGAGAATATCATCCTGAGTGAGGTAACCCAGTCACAAAAGAACAGACATAATATGAAGTCACTGATAATTGGATACTAACCCCATAAAGCTCTGAACACACCCCAGAAACAACTCACAGACTATATGAAGTTAAAAACAAACAAACAAACAAAAGGCTAAAAAAAGCAAATGAAAAAACATTATGCTTAATCTTTACATACCAAGAAAACTTTGACTAATTCCAGGTTACATCTTGTTTACCATGTACTTTATGCTCATTGTAACTAGTAAGATTTTAATGCATACTATCAAATCTTTAAAAATAATCAAGTACTGATAAAAATGTATTCATATATTTTTATGCAAAAATGTTTAAAATCTGTATATTTATCTTTGCTTTTTTAAAATAAAGTTGTTCAATTAAAAATAATAAAAATAAAATAAAAATTACAAATGAAAAAAAAAAGGATAGAAACTCCATGTTTGAAATACACAGTATTTTAGACCTCTACCCAATATCCAGACCTTTAGGAGAAGAGGTTATTTGCCTTCATCTGTGTACTGCAAGATATTTTCAATATATTTTTTTGAGAAAAATGTGGACTCATTTGCAGAGCTTTGATAAGAGTAGGTTTTGACAATATTTGTTTTTTGCTTTGTGACTGAAATAAAGGCTTTGAGAGTGGAAGGCTCAGTTGACGCTGGTCTGAAGACCAGGTGAGAAATCTAGGACATAGAACAGAGTTGCTGACAAGCTGCAAGCTGCAAGACATGCTGATGTAGAAGACAGAGACATGACCACCATGCTGACAGAAATATTTCCTGGAAGAGCAGTAAAGAGAGATGCTCTGTGCTGGAGAGGTGTTTCAGGGATTAAGAGCATTGACTGAATTTCCAAAGGAGTAGGGTTCAATTCCCAGTACCAACATGGCAGTTCATAACTATCTTTGTAACTATGTAACTTCCAGGACTCTCTCTCTCTCTCTCTGTCTCTCTGTCTCTCTGTCTCTCTGTCTCTCTGTCTCTCTCTCTCTCTCTCTCTCTCTCTCTCTCTGTCTCTCTCTCTCTCTCTCAGACACACACACACACACACACACACACACACACACACACCTGTATTCAGCCAAAACACCAGCGCATATAATAAGCATAGAAACAAATACAAGATTTGTCTTTAAACATGATGCTCACAGAAATTAAGGAGCCTGTCCAACAGGCATGACTCTCTTTCCTCCACCTCTATTTTTTTATCCTGAAGACACATTCATGACCATATATGAGCAAATAATGGCACTTCTGATAGTAATTTAATATACTCCATATAAATTTTCATTCTGATTTTATCTCATTTTCATTAGGAAACTAATTATGTTAATTGTTGTAATATCAATCCTATAAGGAATATATGGCCTATAACTGTGATTAAACTTAACAAAAAGATATGTCTAATTTTAAGACTATATATCTTATAAATATAAACACACACACACACACACACACACACACACACACTTCCAGCAACACACTTCTATTTTACCCCTGTACCACATCATTTCTATGTTGTGTTTGAAAAACATCATTTCGTCATTGTGTATGCATAAGTAAATAGTACAATGTTTTATTTTTAGTGTTTGAAACTAAATATAATTTTGTTGATTTTAGGCTTTCTTAAACATCTCTTGTTAAGCAGCCCATACCATTTGTGTTACTGTTAAATTTCTACCAGCCAGTAGAATAGTTATTGTATTAATTAACATACTGGCAAGAAAGTTTTATGCATGTGCTTGTGTTTGCTTGCACAGGCAGGAGAGAGAAATAAAACAGGGAGACAGGCCAGGAAAGAGAGAGGGATCATGTGATATTAGGGTGGCCAAAATTTCCACCATTAGCTTTGTGCAAAAGAGAACCAGGTAGCAGGTGGTAAAATGAAGTCTAAAACCCTGAAGCATGAAGCCAGCAGCTAATCCCATGAGTTCTGATGCAGAATTAAAGGAAGAAACATCAACCACAGGACCAGGCATATGCTCAGGATCAAACAGCAGTAGATTTGCCCTTTTGTGAGTCACTGAATTAGATGATGCTCTCTCAGGCTGCTGAGGATGAGTCTTCTTTGATCAGCCTACAGACTCAAGCACTAGTCTGCCTTGACCCCTCTCACAAACTCAGAAGCAATGCTTCACCAACTTTCTGAATAGCTCTTAGCCCTGTCAATCTCATTCACAAACTTGAGCATCATGTTTCAATTCTGAAGCCTTTTCCTCAAATATACTGTAACTTTTCAGACATTTTAATTGTTATCCCCTTTTCCAGTTTTATGCCATCCCACCTTATCCTGCTTCTATGAGGGCGCTTCCCCACCCATTAACTTCTGCCTCACCATCCGAGCATTCCTCTACACTGGGGCATCAGGCATCACAGGACCAAGGGCCTCACCTCCCATTGATGCCAGATAAGGCCTCTTCAGCTCCTTCAGTCCTTCCTCTAACTTCTCCATTGGGGTTCCAGTGATCAGTCTGATGGTTGGCATTGAGCATCCACATCTTTACTGGTTGTGGTCTGGCAGAACCTCTCAGGAGACACCTGTATCAAGCTCTAGTCAGCTTGCACTTGGCATCAGCATTAGTGTCTGAGTTTTCTATCTGCAGGTGGAATGGATCCTCAGGTAGGGTAGTCTCTGGATGGCCTTTCCTTCAGTCTCTACTCCACTCTTTATCCCTGTATTTTCTTTAGACAGAAAAAATTCTGGGTTAAAAACTTTGATGGGTGGGTGGCCCCAGCCCTTAACTGGGAGACTATGCCTAACCTCTACATATGATCTCTAAACGTTCTCCCTCCCCTTCATGGGGTATGTCAGCTAATGTCATTCCCATGGGGACCTGGGAAGCTCCTGCTTTTCTGGCATTTGGGACTTTCTGGTTGCTTCCCCCAGATACACACCTCTATTCACCTTCTAGACCCTCTGTATATCTTTTCCCACACTAGATTCTTAATTCTGATGATTTTGACCATAATTTTTGTCTAAACCCTAAAACAAAAACCATATGCTTTTTTGGTTCATTATTTTATACATTAAGGTTTGGAACATATTCAATCCATATCTATCATATTGGTATTTTAATCATAATGTGCCTTGTAGTTATTTAAAAACAAAGAGACATTGTAAGATTTTGTAGTACAAACCTGAGAACCCAACATGGGGATGTTGAGTCAGGTGTGATGCTCTGAGGTCCAAGGCCAGTTTAGTCTACAGCCTGTGGAAAGGATGGAAAGGAGGGAGGGAGAGAGGGAGCAAAGAAGAAATATTGTTTACATTTTTAATATTTAGTACTGCAGATTTTCTAAGGGTTCTAAAATATACATTTAGTTTTGTTCAAAATTATATTTTGTGTTCAAGGAGATGGAAGTTGAAGACCCTGCTCTCATTCCGTAATGTACATCACACACATAATTCTCAGAATAAGATACCAGTTACTGAACATAGATGTTAAGAATAAAAAAAAATGACAATAAAGTTAATGTAGGCTTGGTGCAAAGAAATAGAGGAGTATGTTTGTGAGAAGACTGTCTATTACAGTTTGAGAAAACAGTTTTAGAAGGGGTTGTGGTGACTTCTCATGTAAAATTATTCCTTCTAACACTTGTCAAAATGATCTCACTTTAAAATTCAAGATCAAAGCTGAATGTAAATGTACTTGCCTGCTGCATAGGAAACAGCCCATAGCAGTGTGTTACCACTGAGTCTTGACAAGGTCCACATCTCAGTTGAAGATTTTTCCAGATAAGTTCTGCCAGCTGTTCCTTTTTATCAGCTAATATTTTGACAGACATGAGTGCCTAAGTTGAGTATGTCAACACTTTTAATGACTTAGCACAAGGTGTTATGATTTGCTATCATGATGAAATAAAAACAAGAGATGACCTCATTAAATCACAAAGCATTTTATAATGCCTTTAAGTGTACCGAGGCAGCTGAAGTGAGCAGGAGGCTGACGGGTTCTATATACTAATGGTGAGATCATGAGAGGATAATCTCTCTGTGATGCAGTTCATAAAGGAATATGTATGGATGTTAGGAAAGCAGCAAATAACTTCTATACGTGAGCTTTTGATGCAATGGTACCATCATGTTAAATAGGCTAACATAGGGTCTAATCTGATTATTCATAATAGGCATCTTAATTCATGGGGTTAGGTAAAAAAATGAATGAAAATTGTATGATGAAAATGACAAATTATAACAAAGCAAGATTAAAGCAAGTAAATTCTGCGATGAGACAATGGGCTGGGTATAGCAAAATTTAGAAGACAATTAATTATTATTAATTCCAACTATATTTTATTTTTATTTTTTTATGTTTTTATTTTTACACTCCAGATTTTATTTCCCTCCCAGTTTCTTACCTCCTCTCCCTCCCCAGCCCTGCTCCCTACTCCACCCATGCCGCCAGACCTCTAAACTCACTGGGGCCTCTAGTCTCTTGAGGGTTAGGTGCAACTTTTCAAACTGAACCGAGGCCTGAGAGTCCTCTGTTGCATGTGTTAGGGGACTCATACCAGCTGGTGTTTATGCTGGTTGGTGATCCAGTGTCTAAGAGATTTCAGGAATCTAGGTTAATTGAGACTTCTGGTCCTTTTACAGGGTCACCCTTCTCCTCAACTTCCTCCAGCTTTTCCCCAAATTCAACCACAGGGGTCAGCAGCTTCTGCTGATTGGTTGGGCACAAATATCTGCGTCTGACTCTTTCAGCTGCCTGTTTGTCTTTTGGAGGGCAGCCATGGTATGTCACTTCTGAGTATTCCATAGCCTCAGTAACGGTGTCAGGACTTGAGACCTCCTGTTGAGCTGGATCCCCTTTGAACCTGTCCTGGACTTTCTTTTCCTCAGGCTCTTTTCTATGTCCATTTCTGCAGTTCCTCAGACAGGAACAATTATGGGTCAGAGTATTGACTTTGGGATAGCAACACTATTCCTCACTTGTTGTTCAGCCTTTCTCCTTGAGGTGTTCTCTATGATTTCCCTCTCTCCACTGTAGGGCACTTCATCTAGGAACTCCCACTTTTGAGTCCTGAAAGTCTCTTACCTCCCATGTCTCTGGTAGACTCTGGAGGGACCTCCCAACTCCTACTGACTCTTCCTGTTTCCATTCTTTCTGCCTGCCGTAAGGGCTTCAGTTCTGTTCCCCCACTCAATACCAGATCATATTCCCCTCCCCCAGCCCCTTTCCCTCTCAGGTCTCTGCTCTTCCCCTTCCCACCCCTTTGTCTTCCCTTGTGGTTGCTTTCTTCTCCCTCCCAAGTGGAACTGAGGCATCCTCACTTGGACCCTTCAGCTTGTTGTCCTTTTTTGAGTTCTGTGGAAGACAGTATCTTGGGTATTCTGTACTTTTTTTGGGCTAATATCCACATATTAGTTAGTACTTCCTGTGCATGTCATTTTGAGTTTGAGTTACCTCACCCAGGATGACATTTTCTAGTTCAATCCAATTGCCTACCAAACTCAGGATGTCCTTGTTCTTAAAGGCTGAGTAGTAACCCATTGTGTAAACGAACCACATTTTCTGTATCCATTCTTCTGTCTTGGGACATCTGGGTTGTTTACAAATTATGCCTATCACAAATAAGGCCGCTATGAACATAGTGGAACACATGTCCCGGTGGCATAGTCGAACATCTTCTGGGTATATTTCTAAGAGTGGTATTGCTGGGGATTTGGGTATATCTACATCCAGTTTTCCGAGGAACCTCAAGATTGATTTCCAGAGTGGTTGTACTAGTTTTCAATCCCACCAGCAATGGAGAAGTGTTCTTTTTTCTTTACATCATTATCAACATATGTTGTTGCCTGAGGATTTACTTTTTATTGGATTTTGTTTAAACTTACATTTCAAATGTTATTTCTTCTGGAATCTTCCTATCCCATCTCCTCTCCCCCTGCCTCTATGAGAGTATTCCCCCACCCACCCACTCCCTCTCATCTCCTTGCCCTAGCATTCCCCTATACTGGGGTATTGAGCCTTCACAAGGCCAAGGACCTCTCTTTTCCTTGATGTCTGATAAGGCCATTCTCTGCTACATATGTTTCTAAACCATCAGTCTCTCCATGTGTACTCTTTGGTGGTTTTGTCTCTGGGAACTCCAAGGGGGCCTGTTTGATTGATATTGTTTTTCTTCCTGTGGGGTTGCAAACCCCTTCAGCTCCTTCAGACCTTTTTTCGATTTCCTCCATTGTGTTCCCTATTCTCAGTCCAATGATAGGTTTAGAGAACCTAACTCTGTATTTCTCAGGCTCTAGTAAAGCCTCTCAGAAGACAGCTATATCAGGTACCTGTCAGCATGCACTTCTTAACATCTACAATATTGTCTGGTGTGGTGACAGTATATGGGATGGATCTCCACAGTCTTTAGATGGCCCTTCCTTCAGTCTCTGCTCAACATTTTGTCTCTTTGTTCCCTCCTGTGGATATTTTATACTTCCTTTTAAGAAGGACTGAAGTATCCCCTCTTTAGTCATCCTACCTCTTGAGCTTCATGTGGTCTGTGGAATGTATGTTGTAAGCTTGTACAATTTGCTGAAGGAGGCAGAAGCAGGAAGATCAAGAGTTCAAGTCCAACCTGGGCAAATTATCTTTTATTTCACAAAGTTTATTATATTATTATTTTCTCGAAGGTTGTTTTTCAAAGAAATATGACTAAGATTTTTGCTTTAATTTAATTTTATGTTGGATTTTTATTATCCTAGTGGCCATCTCTTTGTCATCATGAAAGTTAATCACCTGTTTCAGTAAATATTAAAATGAAAATCTGGCTTATCTTTTTAGTGGCCCCTTGGTCTCACTCCCTGGGTGCTGCATCTAGTATGGAGCCTTGCACACAGACTCTGTCACTTGGTCCACAAGTCGTATTCTCCACACAGTTCCCTTCCCAGGCGGTTTACGGTGCCTGCCCTGGTGCTTCTACCACCCAGGTGTCTTCTTTCCTCCACTGCTCTGCACAAACATAATTCTAGTGCTGATATATTTTCATACAGGCTTACAATTACATTCTCAATCCACAAATCCTCTGCACAATAAGATTACATCCAATAGACAAAGATATAGACTGCCCTTTCATATGAGATAAAAGACCTATAAAATCCTTAAAATGCTCATAGCTTCTTAATGTCAATTAAGTCCTCCTGGATCCAGTTCATCCTTCCCGAGCTCCATCTTGATCCTTCTCTCTTTCCCCTCTCTCCCTTCTCCTCCAACCCTCTCCTTCCACCTTCCCTTCCCTGCCAAATCATCAGCTCTCACTTTTATTTTACTAATTACATTGGGAAGAAGGTTCTAATGAAGTTATCTGAGTATGCTACTAAGCAGCCCTTCTTCGAAAAGTAGAATTAATATCAAAATACAAACGGCTGCATTACAATCTACAACATATGCTACTAAGCAGCCCTTCTTGGGAAAGTGTAATTAATATCAGATACAAACGGCTGCATGACAATCTACAACAATCACCTTTATATACGAATTCTGAAACATTGCAAAAATAAGGAAAATCAATGTGCTCATCTCCATATAATGTGAGCTTTGCTATGGGATTCTTAAATATTGCATGTATTTATTGAGTATGTATAATCAGGCCAGTTCATATGGGAAGGTCAGTTCTCCCCTATCATTTTGAAACCCAGAGAAAGGTTCCAAAATTAAATAGTTTTATCTACTGACCCATCTCATTGGCCATTTAATTTTTTATAACATGTATAACATGTATAACATGGTACACACATAGAAATCAAAGAAAATTTATGTGAATGGGAACTTTCTTTCCCCAAATGGGACCCATTGATATAACTCATCAGGTTTGAAAACATGTGCCTTTACTGACTAAGCAAACTTCTCAGACATAGGATAATAATATTTATGCAAAATTATAATAATTATATTTGATAAAAAGAGATTTATTCAACTAGGTTTCTCCACTTAGAAACTCAACTTTGGGAACATTGGTCTAGCCTTCTTTAAAAAAAATCACTGTAAGTAAGAATAAACTCATGAGAACTTTTTCAGAAAACTATACTGCCATAATAAGATATCACTTGAAAACTTTCCAAAATGAATTAGTGAGAAGATGCATAAAACTGTCTATAGAAATGAGTTATTGGTGCTGATTTTCTGTATCAGAATGTGAATGCCATTTATCTGCCGACATTAATTACAAATGGCTTTTTATAAGCAAGTTAATAGATAACTTTTATTGGCTATGTCTTAGAACTTAAGAACTATCATAGTGGATTGGTCATAAGGTCTAGATTATTTGCATTTCAGGTGACAAGGTTACCTCAAGATCTTTACTGTATGAGAGTTGACACTTGACATTAAATTACTCTCAAGGGACAATGTGAAAAATGGCTTCTTGGTCTGCCTTCACAATTCCTTTGAAATATAACCAGCATTAGCACAACTTTCTCTTGCTTGTTGAATTATTGATCATTATATTTTACAGTTACTTAGATTTTAGTAGACCAGATAACCTTTCCCCTGTCTTACATTGTCTTCATTGTCTTTTTTTCTTCTTGATTTGGTTGGTTTCTTTGGCTTTTAAGACAAAGTACTGACCATGTAGAGTAGGCTGCCTGCACTCACTGTCCTATCTCAGTGTTTCTCTTATTCAATTACTCTAATTTCAACATTGCTCTGCTATAGTTAGAAAATATTTTGTCAAACAGCCTTGTTTAATTAGAATATGATTTAGTTAAAGTTTCCATTGCTATGGTAAAACACTTTGACCAAAATTAACTTGAAGAAGAGGGATGTATTTAGGCTTACATATTCCAGTCTACCATGAAATAAATCCAAGGCTGGAACTCAAGAGAGGAGACTTACATCAGACACTGAAGCACAGGCCATGGAGGGGCACTGTTTACTGTCTTTCTTTCCATGGCTTACTCAGACTGCCTTCTTGAACATAGTAATACCACCTGCTAAGGGCTCAAACCACCTACATCAATCATTAATTAGAAAATATGCCCTACAGATTTGCTTATAGACAATCTAAATAGAGATGTTTTCTCAGTTGTTATTCTTCTTTGCAGAGGACTCTACATGTGTGATATAGATAAACAAAACAAACAAAATAGAAAAAATATAAACACTACATTTCATGAATGAAGCCAGTTAGCATTCCTATAATTCATAAGTACTTGTATTTCAGATAACAATTTTTAACTTAAAAGAGATGTTGAAAGTAAATGGAAAAAGAAAAACAACCAAACAAATAAAACCTAAAATCAACAACATTATAGGTTCAACATGGACAAATCAATTACTTTTCTAATACACCAACAACATACAGATAAAAAGATTATTAACCTACTCCCTTTTACAATAATCATAAAGAAAATAAATATCTGTGAATTATCCTAAGAAGTATCTATAAATTAACCACAGAAGTAAAGGATATCTATAAGAAATCTTCACACATCCAAAGAAAGTAATAAAGTAAATACAAATGAAAAGACATTCTAGGAACATGGATTGCTAGAATTAATAACATGAACATCCCGATAAATCATATTTATTTGGGGGCAGATACATACTACATGAAGTCTATACATATTAATATGCTATTGTATAATGTTTTATGGCATGTATATATAACAATGTTTGATATCTAACATATTTATCCATTTATCATTTGTTGTACTTATTTTTTGCCTATAGTAAACTCAGAAGTATTTTCTGCTTTCTGAAATGTAGGTTATATTAGATTCATGTGCAGCCGTACACTGTAGAAATTCATCAGAACCCTGACCCTTAATTGTTGCTTATCACATGACATTCAGCTGTGCCCCATTGTACAAGCTCACTTTCTCGAGCCTCTGGGACCTCTCTTTGTATTCTCAAGTTTGATGAAATGAACTTGGCTTAAATATCTGTTGTGAAAAATACATGCAGCAACTATACTTCTTGTGCCTGGGTTATTTCAATTTTCAAGTCTATTTATTTTTGTTATAAAATATAAAATTTTATTCTTTACTATGGAGTGGTGGTTTGAAGATGCTTGGCCTAGGGAGTAGAACTGTTATAATGTGTGGCTTTCTTGCAGTAGGTATGACTTTGTTGGAGGAAGTGTGTCTTTGTAGTAGTGGGTTTTGAGACGCTTTTTCTAGCTATCTGGAAGATAATCTTCTCTTTTTGGCCTTCTCATCAAGGTGTGGAACTCTCAGCTCCACCAGTGCTATACTTGCCTGAATGCTGCCAAGCTTCCTGCCATAATGATAATGGACAGACCCTCAGAATCTGTAAGCCAGCCCCCAATTAAATGTTGTTCTTTATAAGGGTTGCCTTGTTTCATAGTGTCTCTTCACAGCAATGAAATTTCTAGCTATGACGTATGGATATATAGTCATTTGTTGCATGTATGTATCATGTTTTACTTATTTCTCAGCTTATCCATACTTATGCTGTTTTGATGGCATGTCAATTACAAAGATTGCTTAAATAAACATAGTTGTATCCTTTTCTAATATATCCTTTTTTAAAAAGGGTTTTAAATTAATCATAGATTTTATTTACTTACATCACAAATGCTGCCCCTCCTAGTTACTACTTCCAGAGTTCTTATCCCCATCATTATCATCTTTGCCTTTGAGACAGTAAACCCCTACCACACCTTCTCTGGAGTTTTAAGTCTCCATTGGTTTAGGCACATCCTCTTTTACTGAGGTCAGACAAGGCAGTCTTCTGCTACATAGATGTTGGGATCCTCATACCAATTTGTCTATGCACTTTGGTTTGTGGTTTAGTCTCTGGGAGCTCCCAGGTGTCCAGGTTACTGGCGCTAGAGGCAAATTATGGACAGCTACTGTAGACAATCAAAAGCAGTCCTACAGCCCCACACTGGGAATCAAAATGAAAATGAATTCCTATGTAAGTGATTATAATAGCAGCCATGTTATTTTGAAACTATACATATGAAAAAAAACCCCTGCTGTTTTGTAGATCATAGTGTAAAGCTAATGCAAATGAGAAACCGTGTCTATTACATTTGACAGGTACTCCCAATCCTTTAAGGATTGACTTGTTTTGTTTATGGACATGAATGGAATATCTATTGTTTTTAAACACCAAAATTCTCACTACAGATCTTCCTGAAAAGAATAACACCAGAACAGACATATGATATGTTGGTTGACCAACATATTAATTGAATATCCTTTGAGTGAATGATCAGATCTGAAGAAGATCTCTACTGAGAATTTTGTTGTCTTTGAACTGAAATAGGAATATGTTTTCTTTTTAATCCCAGGTATGAAGATGCTGGGCTGTTTATGACTATCGATCATAGCTGCCCAGAATTTGCCTCTAGTAGGGGCATGGATTTACCAGCTGCATATACCTTCAGTGATCATATGATTTTCAGAATTCCTGGGACTTTTCAGAGAATATATAAATACTGCAAAAGGCAGTGTATAGATGTAGGTGTGTTTAGGTGTGGGAGAAGATTGTTGTTTGTTTGTTGTCAGTTGTAGTTTGATAAGTTGTCATGAGTAAAGGAGAAGCCATAAGAAATTCAATATCATGATGTAAAAAAAAAATCAAACATGAAGAAGAAACTTGTTGTCCCTAATTATCAGGAAGCAGTCTATTGATAATGTCACCCCTCTCCTCTCTATCTCTTTTCCTCTCCTATAGTGATAGGAGGTTGAAAGGATAGAAAAAAAGTAGAGAAGAATGGAAGAAAAAAACCTGAAAAGTAGTAAAGTCTGGCTATGTAGATCCACATTAATTTTCCAAATCAGTGCTGCTTTAAAAGTCTACCAGTGGTGTCCAAGAATTTACTTTTGTCTATATTTTTGGCAACATTTTATAACCTTTGTTTATTTTTGGGTTTTATGTTTGTTTGTTTGTTTCTTGCTTTTTCCCCCTTTCTTAAACTGCTACTCCTATGGGTATGACCTGATATTTAATTGGTATTTGGATTTTCATTTTCATAATGATTTATGATAATATAATTTTTTTCATGTCTTTATTATTTAATTCTGTCTTCTTAAAGAAGACAGAATCTTGGGTTAGATTCTAACCTTAGGTTATATTTTTTCTAATGATTACATGAAGGTGCTCCCTCTCCCAACCACACTCTCCCAGCACCTTGGCATTCTTCTATACTAGAAAAACAAGCCTTTACTGGACCAAAAGCCTTTCCTCTCACTGATTCCAGACAATGCTATCCTCTACTACATGTTCAACTGGAGCCAATTGTCTCCCCATGTCAATTCATTGGTTGGTGATTTAGTCTCTGGGAGCTGTGGTGAGTTTGGCTAGTTGATAATTTTGTTCTTCCCATGGGGTTGCTTTGCAGATCCTTTCAGTTCCTTCTGTCCTTCCTCTAGCTCCTTCATTGGGGTTCAGTCCAATGGTGAACTGCAAGCATCCTCCTCTGTATCAGTATGGATCAATATGGCACTGACAGAGCTTCAGAGGAAGCATCAGTATCAGGTTATTGCACTAATAATGTCAGCAATAGTACCTGAGGTTAGTAGCTGCATATGGATGGATCCCCAGGTGAGGAAGTCAGGGGATGATCTTTTCTCCAATTCCTGCTTCTCTATTTGTTTCTTTATTTACTCCCATGAGTGTTTTATTCTCCCTTTTAGGAAGAACTGAGGCATCTACCTTCTGGCCTTACTTCAATTTGAGCTTCATAATTTCGGTGAATTGTTTCTTGGGTATTCTGAGTTTTGGGGGCTAGTATCTGCTTATCAGTGACTACATACTCTGAATATTCTTTTGTGACTGGGTTACCTCACTCAGCATGATAGCTTCAAGTTCCATCCATTTGCCTAGGGATTTTATGAAGTCATTGCTTTTAATAACTGAGTAGTACTCTATTGTGTAAATGTACCATAATTTCTAACAGGATAGCTTAATCAAACCTCTCTCTTCGGGAGTCAGGAAAGTATGCAGAAGAGGAGTATCTGTAATTGTCACACTCTTGAAAAGAATAAAACAGTTTCTTTAGTGGGTTGTCACCAAGTAGCAAAAGCACATTTCAGGTTAGGCTTCAAGCTTAAGAGTAGAGGGTCAACACAATGTGAACACAGTAATATTTTTGTAGACTATTTTTCTCATATTAATTTGTTTGATCACTTATTTTGGTTTTCTTGGTCTTTTGCTTATATACAATCTTTTATGATTTAGTATTCTGTGGGGTGTGTTTCTTGTAGTTTTGGTACTTTGTTGTTTCTTGTTAGTTTTCTAAAGTCAAAGGAAAGGTATGGTATTCTGATGGGTGGTAGGGGAGGGAGGGTCTGAGATGATCTGAGGATGAGAATAGGCATGATCAGAGTGTGTTATATAAAAAAAAGGATTTTCTTCAAGCAATAGATAACAAAATGTGGTACAGTTACCAAATTTAATTGTATTCTACAATAAAGAAAAATGATATTTGCTAGAAAATATTCTTAGATGCAGAAAAATAAATAGAGCCTGGTCTCTGTTCTTTGTCATATGTAAAATCAAGCTTCTGATTATAATTATACCCACACATGTATGTATATGTGTAAATATATGTGTATTTCCGTGTGTGTGTGTGCGTGTGTGTGTGTGTGTGTGTGTGTGTGTGTGTGCATGTCTGTGTATGTGTCTGGACAGTGATGATAAATGAGTCATGCAAATACAAAGGAGAATATGAGAGAGGAATAAATAGTCTTGGATGTTACTAGAATATATGGATGTGGGAAGCAGACAGCTGGTGGAGGAATAGCACAAGAACATGGCGAGCAGAGTGAGAATGAACGATCAACCAAATCAACACATACATAAAATGCTGCAGTGAAACTTTTTTGCTTTCTCTGTTAATTAGATGGGTAATAAATTAAAGTAGTATAATTTATTTCTCATTCTAAACTAATTTATTCAGTAGTGCTAAGTTGATTACATGAAGTAAAGCTGAGACAAATCCTGATGTGGTAATGTCTGTACTTCTTCACAATTTTATTACACATAATATCTGAACAGATAATGCTTCTAGTCAATTATTTTCCTGTAATGTCATTCCAGCAGGGAATGATGGGTGAGATTCCCAAGGGAGAGTTTACTGCTCCCCTTGACTACTATTAAGCAAGTTTCTCTATTTAAACTTTATTATCTCCACAAATGTTTCAAATATATTTAAAATTTTAAATGATTGAGTAGACAGGTCAAAGACTTTTAGACAGTAGAAGATTTTAATGGATTGTGACTTAGGGAACATGTTTTAAACTGTAGTATTATCCCTTTACAAAAGCATGTGAGTGTTCTAAGGGCTGTAATTGATAAGCCATAGGCAATAAAATAAATCTTATTTTTTAATGTTGGTTTTTATAGTGTCTAACCTGTTAATACATAGTTTCATAGGTATATGTTTACCTTATTCCAATATATTGTTTTCTTTTTTATTTTAAGCATTGTTTATGCAGAATAAATTATTTTTGTTTAAAAATTTAAGATTCTATAGAAGCAAAGTTATAAAAAACGTTAAATTAAGAATTTTATAGAGCTTATGTGTATCAATTTGCATTTATTGGTATTTCACAAGCAATTTCATAGAAATATATAGATAAGTATGCTATTCTTTTAGTCATCAATAATAAAATTTGAACTGACACTTGTATTAGAGACAGTTTTATTCCTTTCCTATTTTTCATCTTATATTGATTTTTAAATTGAAAAATCTGTGTCTTTATGTGACTCATGTAAAATTTTCCACAGGCAAAGCTTAATTCTACATTCCTTCTGGATATAGCATTTATTTATTGAACCTGTCAAGTACATTTTAAATAACTATGTTTATACCCAAAAAATACTGTTGCTGTCACCTTTGGTCAGATAAGCTTCTTTTTACAACTATTGTGATGACTATAGGCCCTCAAAACTGGTCAAAATTCTAAGAACAAATGACTATTGTGTGCCCAATCCCAAATAAACCATCCGTTTCACTCCTTCCAAGGCTCAAAGATCATCAAAGAAGTGTTTGAAAAAATATAATAGCTCAAGGAAGAAGTGGGCAAACCGTGTAGAGCACTACTTCTGTACTTCCAGACATGACAAGGCTGCTGCATCCCTGAACTCATAGCAGTTGTGATTATACTTAATGACCTGCATAGGATTGGGACTATTAGGACCCTCTTATGAAGCAGAGAGAAACTTAAGGGACCCATCCTTCTCTGATAATTTATATGGGTAGCAGAAAGTATGACATTTCTCCAGTGGCATAGGCAAGATCAAGGAAATCGAAGCCCTATAAACCAACTCCCAAAGATTTCATGTAAAGAACTCTAGTGACACTGATTGGTCACAAACAGACAGAAAGGTCATGAAGGCAGAAGCAATGCTGGCTAGAAAGAGGGGATAAAAGCAGGATTGAGTGGGTTACAAGAGAAGATAATGAGGTGAGGTTGAACAGGATTGCAATACATTACATACATAAACAAAATGTCATCATGGAGCAAATTGCTATGCCTAAGTAATATCATAGAAATAGTTTTAAATGACTGATCGATTATTGATTATTTTTGCTGTGTTTGAGATAAGACCTCACACAGTAGACAAGTACTTTGTCATTTAACTATATTTCCTGTGCAAGGAATTTAAAACACTCAACAATAAAAACTAATTTGAAAAAAAGTCAAGAGAAAGAGAAACATTGACTTCATTTATGCTCCTCAATGTTCATTAGGGTCAAACAGTCATTTTATGGTGTCACTTTTTGTTTGTTTTTGCTGTTGGGTATTTACTTACATTTCAAATGTTATTCCCTTTCTCAATTCTTCCCCTGGAATTGCCCCTATTCCTATCCCCCACTCCTCTGCCTCTATGATAGTGTTTCCACACCCATCCACTCCCTCCCATCTCCCTACCATAGCATTCCTCTACACTTGGGTATTGAGCCTTCACAGGGCCAAGGGCCTTGCTTCTCATTGATGCTAAAATTCTGTTGGAGCCCTGGCTTATTCCATATGTACTCTTTGGTTCGAGGTTCAGTCTCTGTGAGCTCTGGAGGGCCTTATTGTTTGATATTGTTGTTCTTCCTGTGGGTTGCAAACCCCTTCAGCTTCTTCAGTCCTTTTTTTAACCTCCTTCATCAGGGACCCAATTCTATGTCCAATGATTGGTTGAGAGCATCTGACTGTATTTCTCAGGCTCTGGCAGAGCCTCTAAGGATACAGCTATATCAGTCACCTGTCTGCAAGTACAACATTGTATCAGTAATCATGTCCAAGTTTGGTGCGTATCCATAGGATGAACTGGCCTAGTCACTGGATGGCCAATTCTTCAGTCGCTGCTCCATTTTTGTTCGAGCATTTCTTTTAGAGAAGAACAATTCTGGGCCAAAATGTATGAAGGTGTTTTGGTGAATCCATCTCTCCACTGAAGGATCTCTTTGTCTACAGGAGGTGGGTTCTTCAATTCCCCCCCCATACTATTAAACCTTTTGGCTAAGGTCACCCCACTTAGTACTGTCACATTGTGGGTCTCTGGGACTTTCTAGAGGTTCCCCTTCTTCTCAACCCTGCAGTTTCATATTTCCATTTATTCTTCTGGTTCTCTGGGCTTCTTTACTCTCTTCCCCCTATACCTGATCCTGCACCTCTTATCTCTTCCCCCTCCCTACTCTCACCTATATCTCTCCCTTCCTCTGCTCCCTGTAATTATTTTGTTCCCCTTCTAGGTAGAATTAAAGTATTCTTACGTCCTTCTTATTAAACTTTATACAGCCTTTGAGTTGTGTGATGGGAATTCTATACTTTTTGGCTACTATCCACTTACCAGTGAGTACATACCATGCATGCCATTTTGGGTCTGGTTTACCTCACTCAGGATGATACTTTCTACTATTATTCATTTGCCTGCAATACTCCTGATGTTGTTGGTTTTAATATCTAAATAATATTCCATTTTAGTGTTGGAGACCCCACATTAAGCTCCAGATGCTTGTGACCCCTTATAACAAGGAAGCAAAACCTGCTGGGGACACCGTGTTTCAGAGCATGAGGTTATGCTCTCTTGTGGGCCTCAGTATAAGTATTGAGAGGCCCCAAGGTCTGCTTCTTTGGCACAAGTACCTTGTGATGTCATCTCTGCAATTATTCTCATTACTTAGCATTCTCTTTATCTATTTACTTCTCATTCCTGCTTCCTTGATTAACCAGTATTGGGTGACAAGATGTAGTAGGAGCACACTTGATATTCAGAAACTAGATGTTACCAATAGTATTAAAGTGAAAGCTGTTTATGAATTCAAAAAAAATGTTTGTTATGGTCACTCACTGGAGATACAAATGAAAGTAACCTAGAGCCACCAGCAGAGATGAGTTAATCTGCAGCTCTTCCACCAGTCTTAGTCTCAGTTCTGTATAATAAAAACAGGACTCTTATATTACAAAACTAAGGATGGAATAACATAAAGATATTTTCCAGAAAGTCAGAAATGGTTTCCTTTGGTTCAGGGATGGTGGTGCCAACCCCTTAAGAAATCTCCATACAGGTTAAGTGGGGATGTTTTTTTAGAGAAAGAGAAGAGGTTTTTAAGACTGCAGGATTAACAGTATGGCCTTTTGTTTGTCTTTTTATGAAGCCATATTGTCTCACACATGTATGAAAAATATTGACTTTGTAATCACACTATTGCTGCCCCCAACCTCACTGGAAACTGGTGGTCTGGGGATATATGGAATTGTGTTTGCTACAAAACTTTTATGTTTAGGATTTTATAGTTCCCTTTTATTGTTCTAAATCTGTACTAATCTCTGTCACAAGAAAATTTTGGCCCTGGAAAATAGAGAAGCATTTACCTATGAACCCAACTTCTATGTATGATTTCAATAAAAGACTGAGGCTGAATCAAGTCTATAGAATACCTTGACCCCTGAGTTTAGGAACTCTCATGTTAAGAACAAGCCTGTCAGCATTGTATCTCAATTGTGTGTTTTATTGTTCTCCTACCAGGTATCCCTAGACCATGATGAACCCCATCTTGTGTCAAGGCTCTACTCCTGAAGTATAAATGAACCACATTTTCTACATCAGTTCTTCGGTAAAGGGACATCTGGGTTGTTTCTAGCTTCTTGATGTCATGAATAAGGCTGCTAAGAAGATAGTGGAGAACATGTCCTTTTGTTATGGTGGAGCGTCTTGTGAGTATATGCTCAGTAGCTATACAGCTGTGTTTTTAGTTAGAACTATCTAATTTTCCGAGGAACCTCAAGACCAATTACCAGAGTGATTGTGCCAGTTTGAAATCCCACCAACAGTGTAGAAGTGTTCCTCTTTCTCCACATCCTTGCCAGGATGTGCTGTCACTTGAGTTTTTGATCTTAGCCATATGATTGGTATAAGGTAGAATCTCGGGGTCATTTTAATGTGCATTTCTCTGATGACTAACAATGTTGAAAATTTCTTTAAGTAATTCTCAGCCATTCAAGATTCCTCTGTTGAGAATTCTCTGTTTAGCTCTGTACCCAATTATTGGATTATTAATTGGATTATTTTACTTTTGGAAGTTAACTTTTTGGGTTCTTTGTGTATTTTGGATATTATCCCTCTATTGAATATGGGTTAGTGAAGTATTTTCTCAATCTATAGGTTGCAATTTTGTCCTATTGATAATGCCCTTGCCTCTGTAACAGCTTTGCAGTTCCATGAGGTTCTGTTTGTCAAATTTTGATCTTAGAGCCTGATCCACTGGTGTTCTGTTCAGGAAATGTTCCCCTGTGCCCATATGTTTGAGGCTCTGTTTTACTTTCACTTCTATTGGATTCAATGTATTGGTTTTATGCTGAGGTTCTTGATCCACTTGGACTTGAACTTTGTGCAACATGATACATATGAATCATTCTTCTACAGACAGAGTGCCACAAACTGCCCTTTAAATCACTTCCGTACATGAATACTTAGTTTTAAAAAACTAATTTGGATTCACTGTTCTCTGTAAAGCATTGTCTCAGGAGTTGATTATATTTATATTCTACTTCAGCGTGCTTGTGAAATCACTATATCAGATACATTGAATAAATCACAGAATATTTTTTTGTAAAAGTTAAGTGAATAGGATCTTGGTCTTATTTGAAAGCTATATCCAAATACTATTGCATTTATCTATGAAAAAATTAACTTCAGACAGCTGACAATTTCAATCTCTTTTTATATCCAGGTTTTCTTTTAAGCAGGCCACAGTAATGTTTAAGAAGAAGCTTCTAGATTAGTCTTCTAAAGCATATTTCTATATATTTGTTAGTACTAAGACAGCCCCAAGTTATCTATTTCCTCTGAGCAAAGCTTGACATTTAAGAGGCTAGTTAGCTGGGGTAGAATACAGAGATTTAGTCCTTCTTTGCTGAATCTCATAAATCAATGTCTCATCTGCCTGTGTGCATAGGAAGCAGATGTCAGTGGAGATACAGTTATTTTCCAAGGAAGGACCAACTCTCTTGAAGGTCCTTTTTGTTCCCATGGAACTAGAGTCTGAAAAATCATTATATCATTTTACTCTCTAAAGAGTCAGTTGATGATTTTAAGTAGATTCCCTACTTGTGTTTGTATAGGTACTTGTATTTATGTGAAAAGGCATTTGGAACCCTTAGGTCATGCAAGATTTAAAAACTCAGCATGTGAGAATGACTTCAAGAGTAGTTCATTTAACACTAAGAGAAAAGGCAAGTGTGATTTATTTGTTCCAGTGAGCTTTTTCTTTTTGGATCAATTTGTAGGACAACTCAGGTAGTCAGGATAAGAATCCTCAGGAAGGAAAGAAAGTGTACAGAGCGCACCATACCTGGCCATCTATCGTGGAGATAAAGGCAGTAGTTTTTAATGAGATTATTCCCTCGGTCTAATTTGTCTCTTTGACTCAGACGTAGGGAGAAGGTCCTGAAAATATGAAGCAAGAAACTGGAAGCCATACATTTTATTCTGCTTTCTCAGGGGCAGTCACATAGGTGCTGGTCTGGTGAGGGGGATTGATGACTGTTCTTCAGGAGCCATAGAAACTAGACACACAGTGTTGGTATTACAGTTTAATCACCATATTACCTGGGCCTGTTATGTGAAGTCAGAATGATAAAAGAAGTGGGTGTAGGGAAGGCAAGATATCTAATGTGGGAACCCAGATGAATGTTTTCTGTACATACAGTGGGGCATGGACTGGAGGTTGGGATTCCTAGAACTGAAGATAGGGATAGAAACAGGAAAGAATTTTGGTGACTGCTAATGGTGTCAACATTTTAAGAGAACAAATGTAGGAAAGCAAGGGATATTGCAATTTGGTGGGAGTTTTGAAAGCTTATGTTTTAACTTTATAGTATTACACAAAAAAAAAAAGGTGGTGTTTGTGTTTTTGTTGTTTGTATTTGGGATCTGTTAATGCTCCATTCTGAAACTATCTGTTCCTGCTTGCTGGTTAAACATCATCATTGAAGTATGCATACATCCTACTTTCAATAATTTCTGTAATGAATTTCTCTTAAAAGACTGAGATCCTGTTTTGGTTTGAGTGTGTTCTATCTGCCTGCCTGTCTGTCTGCCTGCCTGTCTGTCTGCCTGCCTGTCTGTCTGTCTGTTTGTTATCTACCTGTATACTTATCATCTGCCTGTCTCTCTGTCTTACTAGTATCAATCATGTCTTTGGATATGTATGTGTGCATGTATGTGTTTGTGTGTGAGTGAGTATGTGTTTTTGTGTGTGTGTGTGGATGCACTGAATCATTCAGTTTAGTTCAAGAAACACTTAAAAGACACATATAGTTTTAAATCAAGGAACTGGAAAGATAGCTTTTAGGTTAAGAACCCTTACTGCACTTCCAGATGAAGTGAAATGTCTGGCTTCTTTGGAGACTCAGTAGTGTCATGTATGTTTTTTTTTAATCGTTAAACTTTTTGATGAGAGCATTTTCATGCTGAAGCAGACACGTGGGAGGGTGTTTTCCAGAGAGCAGACTTGTGGTGTTTTCCTAAAAGCTGCCTGAATAAAGGGCTTATGGTGTGTTGCTAGAACTGATACTTGAGAGAACACATGCTGTTTGGAAAGGGTATAAATATAATCCAACAGAGAGTGGATGGTGATGTATGGGATTGGTTTGCCTAGCACTCTTTGCTGGTTGTCATTATTCATGACCTTGTACAGAGAAACGTTAAATAAAAAAAAAAAAAAAAAAAACCTTTTGGTGGTGTTCTAGCAGCTTCTTGCTACTTCTGCGGAACTGGTGGATTGTCAGAGCCTTGAGGTTTCTTCTGGATTGAACTAAATTTGCCAATTTATGAAAGGTGTTTGCTACTACATCCAGTCATCACTGATGATTTGTGACAAATATCCTCCTGATATTCTGACAATGAAGATTGGATTCATCTCCAAAGAGCTATTTTTAAACAGGCCCACATCCTCCTTTGCCCTATTAACCTTTTTACCACTATTTCTGGTGGGTAGTGGGCTAGAAGGGAGTTTAAAACATTTAATGACCAAAATCACATGGTCATCTCACTAGACGCTGAGAAAGCATTCGACAAAATCCAACACCCCTTCATGTTAAAAGTCCTGGAAAAAACAGGAATCCAAGGCCCATATTCAAACATAATAAAAGCAATATACAGCAAACCAACAGCCAACATCAAACTTAATGGCAAGAAACTTGAAGCAATCCCACTTAAATCAGGGACTCGACAAGGCTGCCCACTCTCCCCCTACCTATTCAACATAGTACTGGAAGTCCTGGCTGGAGCAATTAGACAGCAAAAGGAGATCAAGGGGATACAAATCGGAAAGGAAGAGATAAAAACATCACTCTTTGCCGATGACATGATAGTGTACTTGAGTGACCCCAAAATTTCCACCAGAGAACTCCTACAGCTGATAAACAAGTTCAGCAAAGTGGCTGGATACAAAATTAACTCAAACAAATCAGTAGCCTTCCTATACTCAAAGGACAAACATGTGGAGAAAGAAATTAGGGAAAAGGTACCCTTCACAATCATTACAAAAACTATGAAATACCTTGGTGTGACTCTAACTAAGCAAGTGAAGGACCTATATGACAAGAACTTCAAACCTCTAAAGAAAAAAATTGAGGAGGATCTCAGAAAATGGAAAGATCTCCCATGCTCATGGATTGGAAAGATCAACATCTTAAAAATGGCCATCCTACCAAAAGCAATCTACAGATTCAATGCAATCCCCATCAAAATTACAACCCAGTTCTTCATGGAATTGGAAAGATCAATGTGCAATTTCATATGGAATAACAAAAGACCTAGAATAGCGAAATCCATCCTCAACAACAAAAAAACATCTGCGGGAATCACTATCCCTGACCTCAAGCTATATTACAAGGCAATTGTGCTGAAAACTGCATGGTACTGGTACAGAAATAGGCAAGTGGATCAATGGAATAGAATAGAAGATCCAGAAATGAGCCCTCATGTATATGGTAACCTGATTTTTGACAAAGAAGCAGTAAACATTCAATGGAAAAAGGACAGCCTATTCAACAAATGGTGCTGGTCCAACTGGCACTCAACATGCAAAAGAATGAAAATAGACCCGTTCTTATCTCCTTGTACAAAGCTCAAGTGTAAGTGGATTAAAGATCTCCACATTAAACCAGATACACTGAAACTATTAGATGAGAAAGTAGGGAAAACCTTAGAACACATAGGCACAGGGGAAAATTTTCTGAACAAAACACCACTGGCTCAAGCTCTAAGGTCAAAGATTAACAAATGGGACTTAATGAGATTGCAAAGTTTCTGTAAGGCTAAGGACATCGTCAAGAAAACAAAACGGCAACCAACAGAATGGGAAAAGATCTTTACCAACACCACATCAGATAGAGGCCTAATATCCAAGGTGTACAAGGAACTCAAAAAGCTAGACACCAGAGAATCAAATAACCCTATTTAAAAATGGGGTACAGAGCTAAACAAATCATTTTCAGTTGAGGAACACCGAATGGCCAAGAAACATCTGAGGCAGTGCTCGACATCCTTAGCCATCAGGGAAATGCAAATCAAAACAACCCTAAGATTCCACCTCACACCAGTCAGATTGGCCAAGATCCAAAACTCAGATGACAGCAGATGCTGGCGAGGCTGCTGAGAAAGAGGAATACTTCTCCACTGTTGGTGGGGTTGCAAGCTAATACAACCACTCTGGAAATCTGTCTGGCGATACCTCAGAAAATTGGATTTAGTACTACCTGAAGACCCAGCTATTCCACTTCTGGGCATATACCCCAGAGACACTTTAATACACAACAAAGATATATGCACCACAATGTTCATAGCGGCTCTATTTATAATAGCCAGAAGCTGGAAGGAACCCAGATGTCCTTCAGAAGACGAATGGATACAAAAATTGTGGTACATATACACAATTGAATACTACTCAGCTCCAGAAACAATGACTTAATCAAATTCTTAAGAAAATGGCTGCATCTAGAGAAGATCATCCTGAGTGAGATAACCCAGTCACAAAAGTACAGACATAATATGCAGTCACTGATAGTGGGATGCTAACCCCAGAGGCTTGCACTCCCCCAGAAACAACTCACAGACTGTATGAAGTCCAAGAAATAAAGAAAACAAAAAATATACATATATTCACAAAACAAGAAGAGTTTGACTATTTTCATGTTGCGTTTTGTTTTACATGTACTTTACGCTTATTTTAACTAGTAGGTTTTCAATGCATACTGTCAAGCCCTTGAAAAAAATCAAGTACTGACTAAAAAATATATTCACATGGTTTTATGTAAAATTTATTTTAATGTCTGAAAAAACAGTACTGACAAAAATGTATAATTTTAAGCAAAAAATGTTTAAAATCTGTACATTTATCTTTGTTTTGCAAAATAAAGTCATTAAAAAAAACATTTAATTACAGTTACTAAAGTTGTTTTTGTAATATAAGCTTCCATTCAAAGGATCCATGTTCAGTTGCCAGCATCTGTTTTGATGTGTCCAAGCTTCTCTAACTCCATTCCAGAGAATCAAACACCACTTCTACCCTGTTGCTGCACACACATGGAAATAAATAAATAATATTATTCTTGATCCACTTTTAAAATAGTTTATTATTATTATTATTATTATTATTATTATGTGTGGCATGAGTGTAAATATTTCACATGTTCTTTTCCATATCTGGAGCTCATAGGACATCTTTCAGATATTAGTTGCCTCATTCTGCCATGGCTGAACCTTAGTCAGTCTTACATATCAAGTGATTTTCCCCAGTGAACCATTCTCTTCTGGTCCTAATAATTCTTTAGAAAGTATGAAACTGATCAAAGACCTTAGCATAAATGCATTGCATTTAAAGAGTTCTCAGACATGTGCATTAGTTGCTTTTGAGTAAGGTGTGAAGAATAGTTTAACTTGGAATTCTTTGCATTTGTAGAGTTTAGCTTCATTTAGAATTCATGAAGGTCAGTCCAATTTTGAAAATAATTAAAAGCTTTGCTACCTTCATTTAAAATGTAGAGTTTTTCTAGTGTGAGTTCTCCAGTGTTTGCATGGATCTAAGGAACATTTAATGCTCTGCCATTCTATTACATCCACAGCTTCTATCTCAGGATGAGATCTCTAAGGAGAGTAGGAGCTCAGCACTTCGTAAGGATTTGGCATATTCTTTAATTTGTAATGTATGTCAGCAATATGAGTTTTCTGATTTTGATTTGGTATAAAGAACAGATAGATCAAAGATTGATACATTCTTTATGCTTGTGGGGGATTTCTCCAGCATATTTTCTTTGATACCTAAGTCTGAAGAATACTTTAAAAATTTACCACTTTGTACTTAAAGATTTTTCTCTCCACAATAGATTCACAGGTATTTATTAAGGTCTAAAAATAGTTATATATTTTTTTTCATATTTGTTACACTTATGTACTTTATTCCCTATAAGAACATGGATGCCAATTAAATGTTGAGTTGTTAATAAGAGGTTTGCTACTGATTTTGCACGTAATGTTTGTCTTTAACATGGACAACTTTTAACAATGATGAAAGATTTTGCCACATATATTTTATTAGTTGTTTGAAAACATTTTATTGTCATTATTCATTTTAACATCCCAACACCTCTCAGACCCACACAATAATCCCTACACATCCATCTTTCTGTCTATATTTCCCAAAACTCATAAATTTCAATATTTGCTACTCACTCATGCTTAAATGTGTGGCTTGCCACTCATGTAAAGATGAGTACATTCTTACAGAAAATTCATGGTCACTCTCCAAGCAGCTACTGATTGCCAAATTTTCCTTAGCTATGATTGTAGCTACATTTGTGATTTTTTCCCCAGGTTTTCATGTTGTCTAGCTTGGAATCACAGAACTCTCATTCATTTTACCACAACCTCTGTGAGTAGATACTTTTAGGAACCTTATTGTGTCCAGAACAGTGATTTTCCCAGTTATTCTTCACCAACCAGTACCCTCTTCTGCAATGTTCCCCAAGCCTTGAGAGGAAGTATGATGTAGAAGCCCATTCAGGGATAAGAAATAATTTTTTACACTTTTTTTTACAACTTTA
The DNA here is from genome assembly GCF_963924665.1 of Micromys minutus. NCBI lineage: Eukaryota > Metazoa > Chordata > Mammalia > Rodentia > Muridae > Micromys > Micromys minutus. The sequence goes on along the minus strand of NC_137956.1, from coordinate 25,642,473 downwards.
TTTAAAAAAGAAAGATAGTTGTACAGATTTTTTAAAGCATTTTGGCATAAAACTATATGAATATATTTTTTGTCAGTACTTGATTTTTTAAAGGTTTGATAGCATGTATTGAAATGTTACTAGTTACCATAAGCATAAAGTACATGTAGAACAGAATATAACATGGAAATAGTAAAAGTTTTCAAGGTGTGTATAGATTAAATATAATGATTTTTAAATACCAAAAATTGCCACAAGGCTATATTCTTAGTTCTTGAATTATTAATGATTTAAGGTCTAGGTGAATCACACTCTGAGAGGTTACTATACACTTATTTATTTTTTTCTAAGAAGGACTATGGCTTTCACATTTTGGCCTTTGTTTTTCTTTTTGTTTTGTTTTGTTTTGTTTTGTGTTTTGAGCTTCATATGACCTTTGAGTTGTTTCTGGGGTATTCAGAGATTTCTAGCAGTCTCTTATTCTCTACATCTTGTTTTGTTTCAGGTTTCTGTGTTTATCATTGTTTATTACAAACAGATTTTATTACATGTTTTAACATTTTAAAATGTTCTTTGTAAAGGAGTAGACTGATTTTCTACCTCAATGCTCAAAGATTCTGTGACTTTCTATTATCTTAAAAAAGATATGTCACCGTACAGATACATAAGCAAATGTTAAGATGGAGCCCTCACTAAAGTCACTTTACTGCATATGCACTTAATTTGCCAAATACACACATCCAGATTTTCATTTACAATTTTATTGGGATCCAAGGATGGTGGTACATTCCTTCAATCCTAACATTCAGAAGGCATAGACAGATGGAACTCTGGAAGTTCCAGGCCATCTTTGTCTAAGTAATCAGTTCTAGGACAGCCATGACTAAATAAACAATGATTCAAAAAATAAATAGTAAATAACTTGCCACACTGATTGAAATGGACTGTTTTTGTACAAGAAACACCTACTAGGGCATTGAAAAGTGATGGATATTTCAAAAATAACATTTTAATTTCATCACAATCTAAAATGTGTTTTAGTTTTAAATCTCTTTTCTATATAAGCGATTGAATAGAAACATGATGCAATGTTTCACTCAAATGTTCAGTTAATGAATAGAAACTTGAAATAGCTGCATTTTGTGATTTTTCATAGTTCCTTTGGAAAAAAGGAGTTACTTCCTAAACTTTTGTGGATATCTACTCTTACAAATACTAAGATTCTCAGCAGGATAATGGGGATTCATCGAGTTATAGTCTGAAATATTATAGGTTCATGCTCTTTGCACATAGTTTTTGTTGTGTGCTGTTTACATGTGTCACATGTTACACTTACCATTATGAATGCACTGAACTTCATGGTTACATGCATTTTCTATTTAGTCTTCAAGAAATGGTTACCTAGATCTCATTTCCATTGTTATCTCTATCACTTTTAAAAGTGGATACTTTATCCAAGATCCATTAACCTGGGTTAATTAAATCCCAATAAGGTTGCAACAAAGTTCCCTTGTACCTGGTTGTCTCTTCAATGGCTTTTCAAATATGCAAATATTCAAACATTATCATTACATAGTTCACAAAACTAAGCATTTTGCAGAGCATGAGTGGGCTGAGGCAATATCCCAAAACACCACATTATAACAAATAGCATTGTTTGCAAAAATAATCCTTGTGAGGCACTCTGAAAATCTAATGACATCTGTTCTGAGAAAGTGTCAGGTGATTTCAGAAGTTCCCAACGAGAAGAAAATAAAATATAACATAAATAAGGTCTACTATAGCATGGAAAAGTTCCATCCATTTAGATTGCTTTCTTTACAGATTAGTATTGGGCAAAATACATAAATAGGAAGTACTAACCTAATTACTTTCCCTCTCAGAGCTCAGGTATGGGTCCCCCTCCTATTTAGATAATCTTTCTCTACTAGAGTCTACATTCTAAGATGACTGCTTATTTTAATCCCACTCAGAAACCTCCTGCTCCAGCCAATAATAGATCCTACTCTCTATCTCTCAACTTTAGAGATGACATTTAGCTTAAACTTATTCCTATCACCTTCAGACCCTGTGGTCAGGACCTTATCTGGTAATCCTCATCATTCCAATGGTCGCCAGGCTCCAAGGTATCTCCAATTCTATCTACCTATTACAGCCCAAAAGAGTCAAACTTACATGGCCAGACTGTGCATCACTGGAAGTTAAGTACTCCTCCACCTCCCTGAGAATGCTTAAACTTAAACTCTCCCATGTCCACATATACTCCTCCTGTGTACTGGCACACAATACAAAAATTATTAAATTTTTCTAAACCTATCATAAGTCAACCACCAATATCCTGAGGCACATGGAATACAGGTAGCAATATTAGATGCTGGGAAGCAGCTACAACATCATCTCTCTCCAATCAATCTTGGAGAAACATACTGGAGTTATTCTGCAATGTCTTCTTGGAACTTCCCAAATAATTTAACCTGATCTCTAATTATACCAATTCCTTCCTCTGTGTTCCCTCCCAAAATATTCTAATGACAGAAATATTCTTAGATAATGCCCGCTATAAAAGTATATTGTTCTTCTCTGAGGTGTACTTTATGGGGTTTCCAATCTCCCTCAGTACTGTGGGGGTGAAGGGACTATTGGAACCCAGATATCAGTGAGTGTTGGCCCAATTACTATCAAAATTGTACTTTCTCTAAAAATAATCTCCCAGAAAGTATCTTCTCATGTGGATCCAGTCTGTTCTTTTGTGTGACCCTCAAGCAAGGAGCTCCATGGATTCTAGTAACTGGTGCCTGTGTCATTACTCATTAGCCTGGGGGAGATTTTCCCCTCTTGTTTACAAACTCAAACATTCCCAAGTTGGGCTGTCCATCTCCATGTGATGGGGAGGGTCAGGCTGTCTTCCTCTGTGATGGTTTCAGAGAATGTAGTGAGGAATTACACCATACTATTTCTTCCTATGGATAACTCTCAGCAGAAACAACAAGGATAATGAGTAGCTCAGCTAGGAGGGTCTCAAAGGCTGCAGGAACAGCTCTCTTTGCTGGCCTCAGTTACTTTTAAAAGCTAATGAGCCATGGATCTCCTGACACTAAAAAACAGAGAAACTGTTATTACATTACCCTAACATATCATGTGGAGGTAGAAATTTATAAATCCAGAACAAAAGCAGCAACAACAAAAAACCCAACAAAAATAAAAAGCAAGCAAACAAACAAACAAAACAAAAATCAAACAAAAATCCTACAAGACACAGCTAGCTGTCTACAGTTCAGTGGAGGCTTGTCACTTTGAAGGCCATGTAATGTCTTTGTCAACCTCCAATCCTAAATACTGCCTCTTCCAGGACTCCCTTTTTTTTTTTTTGTCAGTACTGTTTTTTCAGACATTGAAATAATTTTTACATAAAACCATGTGAATAAATATTTTTAGTCAGTACTTGATTTTTTTCAAGGGCTTAACAGTATGCATTGAAAACCTAATAGTTACAATAAGCGTAAAGTACATGCAAAACAAAACGCAACATGGAAATAGTCAAAGTCTTTTTGTTTTGTAAATATATGTATATTTTTTTGTTTTCTTTATTTCTTGGACCTAATTAGGATCTCTTTTCCCTCCTCCTCCTTCTTCTCCTCCTGCTCTTCCTCATGATCCTCCTCTCCCTCCTCCTCTTTATTCTTCCTCTTCCTTCTCCTACCTCTTGGCCTCCTGAAGTGAATTTAAAGCCAGTTAAACCAATTTACCCACTCTACTTTAAACAACACCTCCTGACTTGTCCACCTTCTTTTCTATACAAGTCATTAGATTACTTTGAAGCAGAGACTACTCTATAGCTTAAGCTAGCCAGACTTAGTTTTTCTACCCTCTGAATCTGCACCCTGGTCCAGCAGGAAGTAGCTAGAGGAGACCATCACTGCTCCCTAAAATCAATGAAAGCTGAGATGTTAGGCTTGCCAAAAATGGTGTTGCAAAATAGGCTGTGTTAAACTTAATGGCTTGTAGTATCACTATGAAGAGACTCTATGACAAAGGAAACTCTTAAAAAAGGAAACATTTAGTTAAGGGGTTGCTTCCGGTTTCAAAGGTAACTGTTATCATTATGGTGGAGACAATGAAGGCACACAAGGTGTTGCAGCAGTTGCTGAGAGCTACCTCCCAATCTGCAGGTTTCAGGATCAGAGGGGGTGGTCTAGCATGGACTTTTGCAATCTCAAAGCCTACCCCACAGTGACACATTTTCTCCAACAAGGCCTCATCATTCTAATTCTTCTAATTTTATGAAAGAATTTCATGCCCTGTTCTAATGGAATTTATGGGGACATGCTTTTTGAATCACCACAGACATCAAGATGAGAAAAATGTGTGGCAACTGAATGTTATATCTCAGAAGACATTTGAGCTCTATCTCAGCCTAGCAGCTTGACCACAACACCCTGATATCTTAAAGGTTTACTGAAAAGGGTTAAGCTTGATCTCAGCAGTTTATTTTTCATTAACACACTTCATCCCTCTCCTGCCTAACTAAAATCACCCTATAAGGTCCCAAACTTCCATCTTGGAAAGATTGCTTTTTCTTTTCTTGGTGACATCCCAGCAGTTCACTATCTAAATAAAACTTTGTATTTAATTCTAAGTGTAGCTATGGTGGTCTTGCTATCTTCTTAAACCTGAAGGCCATATAGGAAGAATGAGACAATATGAAAAACTCAAAATATCAGCGTGACTCACAAAAGAAAAGTTTCTTCCATCTTCTGTGTTTACAACCTTCTGAAGTCTCTGGGAGGTTATACCTAGGAGGTGTATGGTTTATCCTGAAGTCAATCCATTGTAGCCCTGGGGACAGACTGTCAAATCCAGCACAGCAGAAGCATCATCTTGGAAAGCAAAATAAAAGAGTACAGCAACTAGAATTCCTGACTCTTTGTCCAGTGGAAGAACATTAGGGAATCAATAGAAATACCTGAATGGAACTTCCCTTATAAAAAGGTGAACACGGTCAAAGATCAATTGTCAACATTTGACAGCAGCTTTACAAGACATAGTTTCGCACTGAGAACCCAGACAAGTAATCAAAAAGAATGCCAAGTCTTGATTGAAAGGAATCGTCATGCTTTATAGGAGACCAGGATACATTGGGAAGTTTAGATTCTGAAAATATTGAGCAATATGTTGAAATCCAATCTTCACATAGCTCCTACTGTAATCACTATTCTTTGTATTTAAATGACAAATCTTAAAAATCACATGGTTATTCTTAATTTAAATGTTATTGCTGTTATAGTACTTCCCATTATTTCTCTCTAATGTGCAATAAACATTCATTTTTTAAGTTGAGAAATATTTTATTATTTTATGTGTCATGGAGCTTTGTCTGTGCACCACATGTATACCCTTGAGGGCTAGAGGGGAGCATCAGGTACCACAGCAGTGAAGTTACAGATGCTTGTGCGATGTCACATGGGCAGTGGAAATAAAACCTGAGTCCTCTGCAAGAGGATTCAGTATTCTTAATCCCTGAGCCATCTCCCAAATCAGTTTTAACAAACATTTGCTGACAATTTTCAATATGCACTATTGTAAATGATAGTCATACCTTTGCATAAGCTCTGATTGTTGTATTATATATCCGTTTTAGAAATCAGATGCAACTTTTTCAAGTGGTTGAATTTTCTAAACCCATCTTTAACTTACATAAGCATGAGTTTTTGCAGCATTAAAGCATAAATTGTTGTTTTTATTATTTTGTGTAAATTTTTCTATAAGATTTATTGTTTGCTTGCTGGATTTTATGCCCATAGTAACCTATGCCTTGTTATTTTCTCCCAGTCTTCTCTACCTGCATATTGTTCTGTATTTTGGAACTATATTGATGAGCTCAAATGAAATTTCTTTAGCAAATACGAGAACTTAATTCTCATTCAGAAAATGACATCATGAGCTGAGAAACATGGTTCTTTTCTGCCAAGTCATAATTTATGAACACTGCTAATTAAAATTAGTCAATCATTGATCTGTTTTTAAAAAGATCTCAGCATTTAAATTTTGACATCTATCTCTACAAAGATGATAGATTAGAGCAGTGGAAATCAATTCATGCCAATTGGTACTTCAGAATCTCCCACACATAATGCATTCTGTGCTAGGCAGTGCCAAAGATATAAAAGTTTGTGTTATCCATTCATCCTACAACTATTTCTTTTGTCTGCACTACGTTCCAAATACTATTTGAGGTTTAAGGCTGTCTTCTGTTAATCAACAAGAGAAAAAGAAAGGCACTTAAAACTTATGTATATGGATATGTTAGTCTATGATGGAAGTGAATGTAATCAAGTTATATATGAAAATGCCTCCTCTTCGGAAAAGCATAGACCTCTTGTAGACAAGAAACAGCCCTGTGTGTGAAGTTGTAATAAAACTAGGCACCTCCTATCCTATCAAGGGTATACAATGCAACCCAGTAAGAGAAAAGAGTCCCACAGACAGACAGCGAAATCAGAGACAGCCCTTTCCCACTATTAGGAGTTCCATAGGAACACTAAGCTACACATCTGTAACATATGTGTGGAGGAAGACTTAGATCAGTCCCACGCAGGTGCTCTCATTGCCTGGCATTGTTTGTGTCAGCAGCCCCTGCTCTCTCAGGTAGTCTTCAATTAGGTCCTCACGCAGGAGAAGCATGCCCACAGGCATTTATGCACAGGCTACCACACTGTGTCTTCTCTAAGGGTAATTAATATAAAGTTTAATGTTAGGATCAAGAATAGAATATGCTCCTTCCTCATAGAATAGAAAGAGGTCCATAAGTGAGAAAAAAGAAAAGTACTGTGAGGTTTCATACCTTTCAAGTACTCAATTGTAGTACCAAATCTAGGCTTGGGACAAATTAATAATGATCAGAGAAAACATCCATTATATGTTGGGCCTGAGTTTCTTCATCTTCTATCTAGGATTATTGTGGTGGGCTTTGGTATATACTATGAAAATGAAGATCGTGAACAAGGCGTATGTAATTTTATTATGAGTGTAAGAATAGAGAATAGATGATTAGCCAGTTTAGCTTAACAAGACTTGAGAATAACACATAAGATAGATGGTGATCTGTTTCTGGGTAAGTAGAAGTTGTCATCAGCTAACCACAGGGAAGAGTGTGCTACACAACACACCCAGAAAGTCATGTATATAATATACAATACTGGCAAACTTCTGTCTCCCCAAAATTGTGTGTTTTCTTTTGAGAAAAACACACTATGGGATCAAAAGAAATGGAAGCTTGGTTTCAAATGATTTTAATTTCACTTGGGTTTTTATGGAAGTTCATTCTGAAGAATGATTAGGAAAATTATGACTTAGAAACAGAAGCTCCATTTTCTTCCCTGCAAACCACTATCAAACTATTCAAAACATGGCAACATTAATGCTGCCCGAACCACAGAATATCACCTCCTCTTTATGTTGGTAGAAATGCAAGTTGAGTGCAAATCTTTTTTGTGTTTGAAATGCCATCAATTTTTCACACAAACAGCACTTTCAAAGTGCCCGCTTGTTTCTTTGACCAAAAATAAAGAAGTTAAAACTTTGAAAAATCATGGCACCTTCTGGTCTCTGTGAGTACATATGCACAGCTGAAGCATGGTTACATGCCATCCCATTAAAATGCCAAGTGTCTAAGACCTCACAGCTATGAGATCACACAAAAGAAGAAATAGATGCATGCTTGTTATGTCTTGACTCTGAGTCAAGTTGTTCAGACAGACTCAAATCCAAATCAAACTGAATGATAGCACAGATTAATAAGATTCCAGTAACTGCACTCTTTGCCCAAGACATCAGCTCTCCAGCCTCTTCTGAGGGCTTTGCACATTCACATCAAAACTGGTAATTTTGGATTCTCTGCTTTCAGATTTACTAGTGGATCCTTCCTATCAACATATTCAGACGTTTTTAATATATTTTATTTTTAAAAGCTCTGTCTGAGCTCTACAATTTACATAAACTACTCTCCCATTTCCTTGTATCACCACCAAGTTAGAGTACTTAAGAGATTTCATAAAGCCAGCCAGGATTTCTTTTTAATCACATTGAGGGTTCCTTCTAATTTCCCTTGTCTAGTTCCTCTTTCTTTACCTGTAATTATTCTATCAAGAATTTTATTTGGGGCCCAGATCTCTGTTATAATGGAAGTCCCAAGGCACTACTAAATTATGACTTCTGGTCCTCATCTTGGGTAAAATGTTCATGTAATACCTCCATGTTCTGGCTAATTTTCCCATGTCTTCATAAGATTATCCCATGGCATTGCATGTGAAATTTGGGATTTTATCTCTCCCTTGTTCTGTCCAATTTTAAACCATGTTAATATGGAACGCAGTATCCTCCCAGGTACCAACTCCCGAATTATCTTCCTGTGCCAACCTTTGATCTTTCTGCAGTGCAATTTTCATAAGGCAGACAAGGTGATGTTTTAAAATGTAAAGTAGGTCCTGTCACTTCTCTGCTCCAAAGACTCCAGTGGTTCTCTTTTAAAATCAGTGCAGAAGCCAATCATTATAACCTTAAAGGCTAAATGATCTGTCACCTGTCATTTCTGTCCTGACACCCAATCCTCTACCTGCCTTGCTCAAGGAACCTTTAAACAGGATAAACAGGAACTTTTAAAGGAAGATGTTAAAATTGTTTTCTCTGAACAAAGTTAAATACTTGGAGAAAACCATTCCTTCCTCATTTGGCATATGTGTCTCTCACAGTTTTAAAAGTGAGTCTCAGCAGTAATGTTCAAATTGCCAGCAGAACTGAAAAACCTCATTTTTAATTCTGTACCTGCTTAGTTACTATGTCACATGGAGTGACAGATATGCACACGTCCTCTTGTGGCTGACTGGTTATCACTAATAGGTCAGCTAGATGGCTTGCCTCTAGGTGATAATGGGAACAAACGTTCTGTCATTCTCCACCACATCATCATTTCAAACCTTTCAAGTTATCACCCAGAATCAGTCTACTGTCTACTCTTTAATTATAAGTCTGCTCCAGGAGAAGAGCAATCTGTTTTCTTGTTCTTTCTATTCCCAAGCCTGATCTCTTTCTCTGTCTCTCTGTCTGTCTCTGTCTGTCTCTCTCTGACTCTGTCTCTCTGTCTCTGTCTCTGTCTCTCTCTCTCTCTCTCTCTCTCTCTCTCTCTCTCTCTCTCTCTCTCTCCCTCTCTCTCTCTCTCTTTCTCTCTCTCACTCTGTCTGTCTCTCTCTCTCCCTAGACATTTATATTTTGAGTAAAATGTCATAGCCCCCACAATTCTACTGTTAATGTTTCTCAACCATACCATTTTCTCACCAAGTTTTGGTATACAAAATTAGTCTGCAAAGGCAGTAGCATATAAGCCAAGTAACAAAATATAACACAAAGGCCCAGGTCATTACCCTCCCCTTGCCGAGTGTAAAGTATTAGTCTCAGATCTGTTCTGAGCCATGGCTCTACAATGTTATATTTCTCTTTACTTCTTCTTGCAGCAGCTGATGTAAAGAATGATTTCATTTTGAAGAAAAAAAAATGATAAAATGTATGTAACTGAAAAGTTCTGGTTATGACTTGATTATTACTATTGAATGGCTTTGTTTTCTGTATCTTACTTATGTTTAAATTTTTGTTTTCTTATAAATTAATATATTAAACAACATTTTCAAAACAAGAATATATATATATATATATATTCACCCATTTACAATACAAAAAAAGAGCATTAGTTAACATTCACTTACCAATAAGCTCCCCCTTTGTAATACCATTGTCTATTTAGTGGAGTTCAAGGTTCCAACATCTAAGAGTCTGAAAAACAACGTTTTAAGCAAACAATGAGGCAGTTTCCTCCAAAGAAAATGCTCTGAATACCCAAGAAAACAACTCACAGACTACATGAAGCTGAAAAAACAAAAGATAAAAAAGTGGAAGCCTCAGTCCTTCTTAGAAAAAAATATCAGTGTATAGCACCCTTTCAGAGTGGGGTACACCTAGACCTTAATCTATTAATACCTCAAGAGCTAAAAAGATAGCCTTGTGGCAATTTTTGGTAGTAAAAAATCATTATGTTTAATCTTTACATACCAAAAACTTTGACTATTTCCATGTTACATTTTGTTTTACATATACTTTATAATCTTTGTAAATAGTAAGATTTCAATGCATATTATCAAACCTTTTTTCAAAAATCAATGTTATATTTTGTTTTACATGTACTTTATGCTACGATAATTAGTAAGATTTCAATGCATACTATCAAACCTTAAAAAAATCAAGTACTGACAAAAATATGTTCATATACAAAATGCTTTTTAAAATATCAATATGTATCTCCCTCTTTTGTAAATAAAGTTAAAAGGAAAAAAAGAAAAGTATAAAAAAAAAAAACACATCAAGTATATCAACTGAGAAACAGTGCTTTCTGATTTAAAAAAGAAAAAAGATTGAACCTAAAACTACCAAGGAAAGTGGGAGCAAAATCTCAGGCTTCACCTTTTTTTTTATTCTTAGTACAGCTTCTTTGAAATAAGGCAATAATTTAACTATAACATTGCAAAATGTGAGCTAGAAAAAATGTATTATGACATTGTTTCAACTGGATATTTAGACATATCCTGACATTGGCTGTGCTTGGAGTTAAAACTGAGCAGTATAGCTCATAGACCTGTTGTCTGTGCCAGGCAACCTTACAGCTTCTATGTCAACTCACTGTCACTCAATGGAAGCATCAGCTCCACTGCTTGTGCTCCGCCCAGGCAGCCTTGGGATCCCCTCTGTCCACATCCTAAACAATGGAATTCCAGATTGGCTGCCATTCTAGCATTTGCAGCAGGTGCTTGAAGCACTGTAGCATATCCCCAGTCTAGAAGTTTCTAGATTTTAGTTTTGGAGGAAGACCAGTGTGCACAGCTGCTGCAGCATTCCCTACTCCACCATGTAGTTCACGACCTTGAGAAGGTGTGGTGCTGCTTGTTTGCTTTGATTTTACACAACAGCTCTCCTCCTCCAGGATGGCAGGACCTCTCACTGGTGTTTGTTTTGTCATTCCCAGATGAATGTCTTGTGTATGCCTTCTTTGAAAATATACTTTCTTAAAATTTTGTTCATTTATTTAAATTCAAGGGTTTTATTGTTTGTTGATTTTTCTCTTGTACTTTTTCTCATTCAATATTTTACTTTCTTCACTTACGCTCTCATACTCATTTCCATTTTGTGTGTGTGTGTGTATATATATATATATATATATATATATATATATATATATATATATATATATATATATACAATTATATATGGGAATATGCATATATATACATAATGTTAGCTATTAACTGTTCATCTACATACTGTGTTGAATAATTTATCCCAATATTTATGTTTTCTACTTTTTTATTATAATGATTGTTTTCCTTTCCTATGAAGCTTTCTATTTTTTTTTGAATATCAGTATCAGTAGAAAAATTTATTAAAGTAAGTATGCATATTGCAATATTATGCATTCAAATAAGGAAAAAAAACAGGTGATATATGGACTTCCATCTGTAATCCCAGCCCATAGGATACGGAGTTAAGTGATCAAAGGACAGAGGTTGTGCTTAACTATAGATTGCGATCCTGGATCAGAACAAAGCCACAAGTTAACAAGGAGAAAAATGTTATTCTACAGAACTACACTGACTTATGTTTTAGAAAGACGCACATGGCTCCCCTCCACATACAGGGTAGAGATTGTTGGAGTCAGAAAGCAGTGTGGCTGCTCAGGGGAAAAGGCAAGCTATGAACTCATCATGTGGATGAATTGTAGGGGACAAATGCTTGGAAATTCAGGAAAACTGGCACACCCTCTAGAGTAACCGGCCCAGTGGCTAGATGTGTTTAAATGTTTCCACAGTCACTATATATGATTTGTAGTGGCTATCAAGTTACATTGTTTAAAAGATTTAAAAAGTAAATAAAATATTTTCATAGACTTATTTTATTTCTAAATAATCTTTTTGTTTGTTGTGTGGTTTTCTTAGGTAAGATCTTTACTCTGTAGACCAGGCGTGCCCCAATGTTTTTGTTGGCTTTGTACTTTAGTCTCCCAAGTGCTAGGAATATAGGAATAACCCAGAGAGCAGCGCTAACAAACATTTCCTTAATAAATAAGACTATAAGATGGTTTATGGTGTGATTTGACATTTTCACTGCCTGGTTTTAAAAAATAAGTAAAAAAAGATGGAAGGAATTCTTTCCATACATAGGTCACCAAGAGAGAATTTAAACCTTCACTAGAAACAAGCTTCATATGTTTGTTTTTGAGATTCTTAGAAGAGCATAGATTCAGAGACAAGAATAGAATATATCCAAAAACCATACATGTGCTCGTGTTAAGTATAATTCGTTGCATTTTAACTTTTTTATGTAGTTCTAGATTTCTAGTCTCTAACAAAGCATGGAACAATGACTCCTCTTTATTTCTGTGTTTCTGTGTCCTGCCTCAAATTGAATCAGTTCTAGATATATAGCATCATGCCTATAGTTAACAAGATTGAATATTGCATTGAAGAATGTAGCAAAATTACACGGCTCATTCTACATGTTATCACATACAAACACACACAGAACTTAACACAAGGCTTCTTCTGCACAAAGACAAGGACATAGGTGCCATTTAGCCACATTCTCTTCATATATACTAAAATAAGGATTTGGTAGTAAAGATCTTGTTCAAATATGTATACTTGATAGGGCTATAAAATGATGTGCATGTGAATACATATGAGTAGTGACAATGGCCTTTGGAAATGAGGTCTGATCGGAGATGACTCCAAGTTTTTATTGACAATCTGCGTTACCCCACTGCATTTATTTAGAACTTTGCTTTATTTCATTGATTGCAAATATACATTTTTCTTTCAGAATCAGAATGCTGAGTCCATATTAATCAATACAGACTATGCTAGTTAAGTTGAAAGACTGATTCACTGTAAATTCTGATTGACCCAGAATATGTTACTTAAATGTTGATCAGAATTTGAATATCTCTTCAATTTTGTTTTTCCATTAAGTTCAGTGGGATATTATAAACTCTTTCGTTGAGTAGTCAAAGTAGTTTTCTTCAAGTTACTTGAGCATACCTTAGAAATATTTGTTTTTCTCATGTATCATATATGAAATGCTGATCCATTAAAATATGTGCTATTTGTATAATGTACTTTTAACATAGCAAGGCAGTTGGTTCTTCCCTTCATCAGTTGGGCTTAGATGAAGAGATCTGGGCCTCAGCATGAGCTCATGCCTTGCTGAGACCACATGATGACTCTTCATTGATTTATGAGCTTTGCCTTTTTAAGGCTTGGCACTGCTAACTCCATTAAGCTCATCCTGGGCCTAACTAACCACAGCTGGCTAGAAGTTTCCTCTTCCCACACTCTATAGGAGGTCTGGTTGCTGAGGGCAATTCAGTGCCCAGAGTTCATGGTTTAGATTCCACTGTTGTTTAAAGGGATTCCCACGGTCTGTTTGCTCTTATTTAACAGGATCATAAATTTCTAAAACCACCTGCACCAATATCTAGCATTTGCTACTATGATATGTCTATAAACCTTTCTGTTATCCTGACCATCGAGCATCTCACACACTAAATATTATAATTGTACTGAATGTAAGTACAGAAGATGTTATACTTGACCTCAGAACGTTCATTGAATTGAAATGTAAATTCAATTCAAATGTACAGAACGTTCATTAAATTGAAATTGAATTTCTTCATTTTGTCCTTCCTATTGTATATGGTCCAATACATATTTGTTCAACATATATCATTATCTTCTTGTTTTTATGGACTGGCAGATTTCAGCTGTCTCTTTTTAAAGGTTTGTCAGAGATTATGTAACCTACTTAAAGACATCTAAAAGTAATTATTTGGTTTTCTTGCATTTTCTCAGTTCTATAGTCTGTAAGGTTTTACTGCTTTTTCTTAAGTCTTCCTCCCCTACTTTGTCTTTTATTCACATACAAGTGAGATATTCTACTCTTGGGAACAATAATAAAATGTTATTTGTTTTTCCTTGATTTATATATTTGATATATTATATATTTACCTTTCAAATCTTATCCCCTTTCCTCTCCCATTCCCCCTCCCTTATCTCCTTGCTTCCATGAAGATGCTCCCACTCCCACCCATTCACTCCTACCTCATCACAATGGCATTCCCCTCCACTGGGAAAACAAGAGTTCACAGGACCAAAAGCTTCTCTGTATTGATGTCAGATAGTTCCATCCTCTGCTTGAGTTTAGAAATAGAGACTTACTTTATAGCCCAAGCTTGCCTCAAGCTCATGGCAGTCTACATTCTTCAGCCTCCCATCTACTCAACATTTAATTGCTTTTTTAACATTTTAGATAAGACTTTGGGAGACTGGTTATTCTGTGTGGCATTTCAGGATATCTGATGGAGTACTTTAAATTTGTCATTTTTCAGATGGTTAGAAAAAATGACACCTACAAGTAAACAGTAAAGTATTTGCATTTCATCCTCTGCTTTAAGGGAACCTATAACACATACCAAAATGAAAAAGTGAATTTTAATAGTCTAAAAATAGATTTTTTTTCTTCTCTGAAAGTAACAATCCAAGCCACCCTGCCTGCTCTGGGTTATTCCTGATTCTGCCTGCATATAATTCAGGTTCAGAGTTATGAGAGAAGATCCAAACTTAATGTAAGTATACAAAATAGGTCAAATAAAAATGACTTAGAAATATGGTAAAGGGAATCCTCCAAATATGTAAGAAATTTTTAATTAAATGTTGATTAAACTAATACAATTTTCATTAAAGCTAATTGCCAATGTTTTTTTTGTTTATTTTTTCTGAAAACTTCATTTACTTGAACCTAATACAAAACACAAAACCTTATATATATGAGAGTTGAACATTGTGGTATAATCTGATGCCAAGGCTTGGGAATCATGAGTTTAAGTTTGGTTTGAACAATAGAGCAATTTCTAGGCCAGCTTAGGCTAGAGGGTAAAATATTGATGCATACAAAGAAATCATATTTAATAGAATTTAAGTGAAATTAAGTATAACATTCGATAACTTGTTAAGATTGGAAATCAGGAGCTAATACCATAAGCTACTATATTTATTTGGGTTCTTAAGGAGAACAGAACAAACAGAATTAAATACATACCTATGTACATGTTTGCAGGCATATATAGTAAGTTTACATTTATATTAAAATACCAGCAGTAGATAAATCCCACCTGAGAGGCTGAGATCTCAATAGTTGCTCTGTCCTTGAGACTTTGTGTCAGAATAGCTCTACTCTGTCACAGAAAACTACAAGGTTCTTTAAAGCTCCTGGCTCTTAGTCCTGACCCAATCATTGAAAGTCTGGTCCTAGTATTAGTAAAGAGCTAAACAGCAGTAGGAGCAACACAGTAAGTCAACTTATTGCCAAGAAGTTGGTCAAAGGGCAGCACTGTAGACTTTGTGTGA
Source organism: Micromys minutus (assembly GCF_963924665.1). NCBI lineage: Eukaryota > Metazoa > Chordata > Mammalia > Rodentia > Muridae > Micromys > Micromys minutus. Next base: position 25,626,997 of record NC_137956.1, on the reverse strand, counting down.
GCAAAGATCTCAGTGAGCCTCTTTAAACCACCTGTGCCACCACTTTGAGCATGCAAAAGGATCTTCTTTAAAACACAATTTTATCAGAGGCCTGTGGCTTGTAGTAGCCTCATCTGTAGCTGAAAAGCAAAAAAACCAGATATTTTTATTCTTTTAACATCACAGAAGGACTATAAAGTCTTTTGTCTAACAAAACTAAAACTACAATCTGGGATCATCACATAAATCTAGAGCTGTTAAAAGATAATACTTTATATGAATATATAGCTCCAAGTCACACATGCACACAACCATATATATGGCTTTATCTTTAAAGGAACGAAAAGATTTATTGGCAAAGCAAGCAACCAGAAAATGTTTCTTTCTATCCCCAGGCTCCGTGTCATAAAATGACATCGATGGCAAAGAGCAGCATGTTAATATTCTAATCCCAACATTTGTCACCAAGGTCGTCATTAGTCAATTTCTATCTAAGTAATATTCTTATAATGACTAGAGAAGTCCAAATTAATGTACTAAATTATAATGGGCTTGAGTTTAGTGGCAATCAAACCCCCACCTTCCCTATTCCCACAAAAGCAAGCAGATTCTATGTGCCCAATTCTTAGAGGTTCTGTGTTATGTGGCTTAGCAAACAAAAGAAGAGAAAATAAAAAAATCGAAACTACAGAAAAACAAACTTTACAGAGATAGAATGTAATTAAGTAATATTAAATAAAAGTATCCATGAAGCCAGTCAGTAGTCTCCGAATTGTAATTAGGATTCTGATGTTAGATGATTTTGTTATAGATGAAAAACAAATAATTGGCTGTCTGGGAAAGACAATAGGTCAATAAGTACAAATAGCAAAATACAAAAAAAGAAAAAATAGCTACTTTGAGGCAGCTTGACATTTCCCATTAGAATAAATGGGGAAACTGAATTTATGGAGAAAGGGGTGGAACACCCTGAATTACACATAGAATAAGATCTCAAGGCCTTCCAATTTTTCTTATTATCTCAACCAGATGTTTGCCTCAGAACAGGCCTTTTTCATGAGAGAGGAAGCAGCCATCTTTAGAAAGCCTTCTCTGATTGTCCTCCCCTCAAATTTTCTTTATATTTTACGATATTTCATAATAGAATATGGCACTCAGATGAATAAAATTGTTTAAAAAATTTTGTGAGATTGAATTGTAAATTATATTATTTTAAAACTGTTGTCAAGATTTGAAAAGTAGTATTGATTCACATCATGATCTAGATCCTTTGGTCCATACCTAACATCTCTGCAGCTCAGTTGATTGACAGGGGAAGGGAGTTCAATCTTAGTAACTTAGTACTTACCTGGGCAAGAAGATGGTCATGGAAAAACAAAAATTAAATCTATAATTATAATAATTGATAAGATGTAGAATAGTCAATAGCAACATGGTCACAATGGGAAAGACCAGTAAACTAAGAAGCCTTTTGCCTCTCAGCAAGCTTCGTTCACCACATGCTTATCAGGCAGAAATGGGAATGGAACCAAAGGCACACACACATAAGCTCATTTTACATCTCTGTCCCTTCTGTAAACTTTGAAAAATCTTTAAACTCTTCTATCGCATCACCTTACACATTACCATGGAAGTTATGGATAGATCAGTACTGGGCAATTAGCTGTATCAAGTCAAAACCATAATTGTCATGAGCAAATGCTAATGGAAATTAAAATGCAACTCAGGAACTAATCCCATTACTGGCTGCATAATGGTCAAAATACCTTCATAAAGTAGCAAGTGGCTGATAAATCCCTAGAAAAGCACACCCATCTCCCCAAACTAAGGTTAACATTATTTATTATCCTTATTTTTATCATCTTGAGGATACTATTGCAATAATGTCACGGAACAACTAATTCAAATTTTAATACACAAAACCAGAATTGAGTAGCTTGGTGATATAGATAAAATCTGGTTTGAATGAATATAGAAATTGGCCTAAGGTGTGTTTGAAAACCTAATCGTTTTCCTTTTGCAGTGCAATTTCTGACTTCCTTACAGAATTGTTTTTAGAAAAAACAAATGTACAAAAAAGACTCTTCCCTGATCATAGGCAGTTAAACCCTGAGAACTACTTGCTACCATTCTGATTGAATGTGTGGAGCTTGTCACAAAGCCCATCATGACTAATTCTAGGTAAAGAGTACTACTCGAACTCTTTTACCAGTATTTTCTTAAAAATGGCATAAGGGTTGCACTAGATTGCGTGGATTTCTTCCAGGGACCAGGCTCAGCTTGAAGATGGGTTCTGAGATAAGGAGTATTTGAGAGAGCCTAAATGACTTGAATTCAAATCATGGGTTACAACCTGGCAGCCTATGCTCTGCTCTAGAAAGCTTTCAGACTGCTGTGTGTTCTGCCCTGCTCCAGACAGCTTTCTCTTGTTATTCTGAAAACTCTCTAGGTAGTGAGCTTATCTCTTCCTGACCAAAAGCCCAGCCTTTCATATTACATATTAATGAAATCTTTACCTCAGGTTCACATCTGATTATCCCATGAATCAGCACCCAATGATCCAAGTCCCTTGATTGTTAGTTAAAGACAGCAAGCAAAGCACAGACAATAAGGTAGCTGGGTGGGACCCCATCTTAAAAAAATACCATTCTGATTGTGCCTGGACTTAAATTAGTGCAGTCTCAAGCTAACCTTGAACTCACAAATCTACCTGCCTGTGTAAGCATAAACAACAACAACAACAAAACCTTAGGTAATTGGGAAATTGCCTTTGTTCCTTTAGATCTGTGAAGCACCTTATACAATTCATATTGTATCCTTACATTTTGCATACTCCAGAAACTATATACTTTTGAACTCATGTTTTCAGCGTTTTTCCTCACAGCATTAAGGATTGCCCTAAAGGTTGCAGAGTTCTAGCATTTGGCTGAGACATAGAAATACCCTCTCCCCCTGAACTCATGCTATCTGATTAATACGGAGTCCTTGACTTTGGTTGAGGGCATTCATAGAAGGTAGAATGTTGTGGCAGACATTAAAAAGCAACTCCACCTTTTAACCCTTGCTTTGCTGTCTCCTGCCGGGCCATTTGAAACTGAGGGATCTTTATCTTGGTGCTTTATGTTGCCTCGAAGAACTCAGGTGTGGTTCACTTAATCGCCTAGGCTGCTTCTACTCCAGGTGGATACGACTGCCCCAGTGTTTTTTTGCCTGGTAGTTTATCAAACAGGTTTGTATGTTAAATTCTCAATCCATAAACCCTCTACACCATAAGCTTGCAACCAATAGACAAAGATATAAACTGCCCATAGAAACCGTTCTAAATACTAACAACCTTATCAAGCCAGAGATAGACGGAGAGACACATAGACATCCGCTTCCATCTCCCCTGAATCCCTTCCTCCCCAATCTCCTGCTTCCTCTTCTGCTCCTAGACCTTTCCCCACCTACTTCTCTCCTGTCCAATCATGTATTGCCTTAACATAAACTTACAGTAGGACATAAAAATGTAAAAACAAGCCTTATGCCCACAGGAAACATCAGCACTCATGGAGGCCCATGCCTTGCTGGCTCTGTTCCAGGAGCAGGAAACCATGCCTTGCTTCCTCTCATATGACCAAGCTGGACTCAGTAGAGTTCCTAACATCTCTAGTTCAAACAACAGAAATATATTGACCACAGATTTTTTCTTTCTTTCTTTGAACTCTATAATCCTTTTTATACAGTATTGTATTCATGCCCCTCTCATTCTGCACCCGACCCCTCCCCATTGCATAACTTCTTAATTTTACCTGTACTATTGTCAGTTTCTATTTACTCATGTTCCATTCAGTAGGTACATACAGCACTTCCTATTTCTCCATTAGTGAAATGTGGTGGAAATTAAGTCCTCACTGCTGCCAAAACTATTTGTTTTAGATATAGAACAGACAGTAAATGGTTTTTAATAATTATCATCTTGTTTTTATTTATTTAAATGTGTGCTGGCTTTTTGTTGGACACATTACCATCATTCTTCAATGTCTGATTCCTAAACTTCATTGTAGGAAATAGAAGAAAGTCAGGTTCCCAGGAATGAAGTTTTTGGTACATGTTTCAGCACCAAATTCAGCAAGCAGGACTCACCAGCTGTAAGGATGCCATATTAATGGTACTAACATTGACTAGAAAAACTTTGCAGTTGAAAGTAAGGAAAGATCAAAAGGCAGAAAAAAATCCAGCATTTGAGAGAAAGCAAAAATACCTTCACTATAGGGTTTGGTCGATGCTTTCCATCTTTGTATAGTCAAGATTTTCAACACAGTTAATATGTGCTTTGAAGATTGTTGATGTAATGATAATACTTATTCTTTTACAGATGTTTCAAAGAATCAAGCTAAAAATAGCAATAAACTATTTTTAAACGCTTGGGGCTATATGACCTTGGAATATGATCTTACTCCTCTGTGAAAAGTGAATCTATACTTTCTATACTTTCCCAGGAATATCTCAAAAAACTTTAAACATTTAGTTTATAGTAAAAAATAGGTCTAAGCACCTTTGTGCCCTCTGGACTCACTTTGTTAGGTTGTAATCCTATCCAATACACCCCAGGAATTACCTTATGACCTCAGATCTAGCAACAACAAACTAGAGAAAAATAATGTTAGAAAGTCTCTGAGCAAAGTAACTTAAGAAATCATCAAAGTAACACAGATGGTTATAGTTAAAACTCATAAGATCAACACTTTCTTGGACACTCATAGCTGGCCAAGTGTTGTCCATTTTTTAAAAATTTCTTTTATTCCATTCATGTTCATCATTATATCTATGTAAAAGCTCTTCCCAGTTTTAAATAGAGGCTAGAAATGTCTCTTCACGTAAGAGACTTGCTGTCTTTGTATAGGACTTTAGTTCATGTTCCAAGTATCCATGTCTGTGACTCTAACTCCCAGGTAATGCACATCATTCTTATCCTCATATGTAAAAACTTGAATACACACAAACATATGGACATACATAAATACACAAGAAGTCTTCTAAAAACTCCAAATATGTTTTATATGGGTTTGTTGTGAAGCTTTTTTCATTGGCTGTCAGGAATCTTAGCTTCACCAGAGATACTGTATCTGTAGAGAGCTCCCCATACAGTTATAGGTATCAGCAAGGGTATGATAGGTATCATATCTGGCTCAAGCTTTGCTGCCTCTGACAACATATAGTCCAGGAACAAGTCCTAGCAAGGCAAGAACATCAATCTCCTTACATCAGCAATATTTACAATCAAAGGGGCTGTCATTTGAGACAATTCAGCCTACTGACCACCTTGACAATCAAGGAAGGATGAGGGGAGAAGTTGAAGAGTTCAGAGTCAACTGCAAGCTTTCAGCCACTCGAAAACCCATAGCTGCTAGAAGCTGAGTATATATCAGACCTTAAATGTTATATATTTTACTATGTCAGCTCAAATTTGTCCCTTAAGCTGTTGTCTTGATGAATCATACTTTCATTCTGATCATTTCTTCGAAGTGACAGAATTAACGAATCACATTGGCATGTTCCTGTTACTTTACGTTCCCAGTAATAAAGTAATTTCACTGAATTCTGAACTGTTTGCACAATTAAGTGCGTATTAGTACTTGCTGAATTGCTGAAAAGGAATTAAAAATGAACTAAGAATATGATTTGAATTTGGTGTGTATACCCTTTTTATCTTGGTTAGATAGGCATATAAAAACAAAAACAAAAAAACAAGACCTAAACAACCAAACAAAAACCCAAAAATTAACCACAAAGTCAATCTTTTCATTCTATTAGTGAGTACTGAAACAGAACATCTGAAGAAGGGCACAAAGTGATTATAATAGTGATAATTAGCGGGAATTCCACCCCTTGGCAATGGTTCTGTGCTTCTTATGCTATCCCAGACAAATGTTGGGGTTTTGTCTTTTACTGTCTCTTGTCCCCAAACCTGGAGTCTACAAATAGGTGGAATTGAGGTTCCCTGGCTTTGGGGAGTGTGGAGTGGGTTTCGAGAAGAACCTGGTGGAGGGAAAATAAAAACAGAAGTTGCCATGGAATAACAGAACATGCAGAAACAAGAAGAACTCCCATGGGATGGTTGACCTAGAAAATGTGGACATGTGGGTTGGATGATTGGAGTGAAGAACAGCAGATGGGACATAGTAAATAGGGAGTGATAACTTGTGTTTATGGATAGAAGATCAGACTCCAATAGCATGGAGGGCAGGCAGCTACTCAGCTATTGTGCTGTGTACAGCTACTTAAAAATATAAGGCTGTGTGTGTTTTTCATCAGGAACATAAATGGTATAAAGTGGGGAAGAAGTCCGAGGCCAGGGTTGTTAGTTTTTTTTTTTTTTTTTTTTTTTTTTTTTTTTTTTTTTTTTTACTACAGACAAATAACTCGAAATAAGTTAAAGTAAGTTAACAGGTGTTGGGTCATAGTTTCAGAAGCTTCCGGCTATGAAGTTTTTGGCATTTCTGTTTCTGGGTTGAAGAATGAAGGTGAGGCAAACATAGTGCTGTAGAGCATGTGGTAGATAAGATATCTCTCCTCTTAGGAGGGAATCAAAGATAATGAGGTTGTGGCCAAATAATCAAGGTCATATACAGTGACTGATTATAAAACTTTCAACCAGTTTCTACCTCTTATTAGCCCATTAAAAATATAATGCATTTTTCATAGAGTTCATGTCCTCACAATCCCTTGATCTCTTAATAGCACTCCCAGCTTGATATCATACCTTTGACACAGCTGACTTTAAGGAGGATACGTCTTGTTTAAATCAGAACAGACAGGACGCTAGAAAGGATGAACATCTCAGTCACTCTGGTGCTCATGAACTTTTGATTTTGTCATGAACAATTTGAAACTCAATGTGACTCTTCTTAACTTCTGCATTAAACATATAACAAGCAATCATACTTAGGTTTCCAATATATGCATACTTGGCAGGGACATCAGGACACAAAACTGAGTGTCCTCCATACCCATCAGAAGAACTTTTAGACCTAATATTGTTTTGAGAACAAACCACGTATAAATAGACACATATTCCTGTTGCAATTATCACAAACTAAATTTAACAAGAACAAGGTGAATTTGTTTTTCCTCCTGTACATAGAATTTAGTATATTAGTTCAGGGAAAGAAAATAAACAGGAAGATTCTACTTTTGCTTATATTTTTAAATTGTTCATGTTAAATTGTTCATCTACAGTGGTGAATGAAAATACAAAAGACCTTTGAACCTGGTAATCAGACAAAAGTGAAAATATATTCTAAGAAAGAAGAAAAACAGCCACAAGATAAGAAAACATGCTTTAAAATCTATTATCCATGTTTGTTTTCTATAATTAATTTATAATAAAATGTTTTTGTTGATACATGAGTTCACTGTTACTATTTTAAAAGTCAATGTAACATCATTTTTAATTTGTAGGGTGAGGATTATTGATATATATCACATCATCACTGAGAACAAAAAACTAATCTAAAGTAAAAACTATTTACATTCAGTATTAGCTCATATTTATTTATTGGTAGAGAAAGCATGCTACTTGGTCAGAGAATAATTTGCAGGAGTCAGTTTTTTCCCCCCATAATGTAGATTCCAGTAACTAACTGAACTTCAGTCTTCAGGCTTTGAAACAATCATCTTTGCTTACTGAGCTATCTTGACTGCCCTTCAACAATGTTTTAATTCTAATAGCCTCTTGAGCTAAAATTCTTTGAGTAATGCTATGCTTGAGAAAAGCAAAAGTTTGGAATTTGCACCTTTAACTACACCTGGAAGATAAAGGATTAAAGAAATTTAAAAATCAGCAGGAGAGTGCATTGACATGTAACCAATTTAAAAATATAAAATACTAGATACATAATGAGCTTATGTACCTTACTAGGGCAAAAGATTTGGAGAAGTTGTTAGGGCAGGCAGAGTGGAACAGTTTCACAACCCAAAGTCTGTAGGATGTAGTCAGTGGACATCAGGAAAGAAGAATATGCAGTGAGGCTGATGATTAGCCAATGTGGGTAGGGTAAAGCATAAGAAATGGCTGAGAGTAATGATTTAGAATGGGTGTTCACTCTGATGTGACTGTCACAGTGAAGTCATGAGAAGTATGAGAAGGTAGGAGACATCACTACAGGAGAACAAAAAGACAAACAATAACAATGAATAAAAGGAGTCTCAAGACATTTGCTTAAGAGAGAAGATTAAATTTTATCGTATAATTCTTATTTGCAGGAGATAATAATGGGTAGAAATATACTATTCCCTAGGCAAGCTTTGTGTCTTTAAATTATGAACCTGAAAGGTTTAAAACAGTAGATGATAAAGAATGTTGATAGTAAAGAAATACTAAGCATGTTCTTTGTTGTAGAATGGGTGGAGTAACACTGGACACCCTGAGCTAGCAAACATGGTGGTTGCCTGAACCATTTTTATATATGCATAGGGTTTCAGAGAAAAACATATTTGATGGCAGAAGGAATTCACAGTGTGGATGTTGATAGAGTATGGCACAAATGTGAGAGGCCTCCAGTCAGTAGCAGGACTACCATGAACTTTCTCTCCCCATGAGACCCCCTACATCCAGTTTTCAATAGTGAAGTCTATAACTTTGCATCACTTTGTGTGATAAAACATTTTTTTCATCATCATTCTTTAATTTCCATCCTATCTTTAGAAATGGTGGTTTGAGGTATTCTAAATAATGAGATGTATATCCCTGGTGTAGCCCAATGCTCTCACTGGAGTAAGGAACATTTTTGGATCCACAGAATCTAGAATTTTGTGATCAATTCAGGTGAAAAGTTGCTGTCCTTTTTACATAGAAAAGAAAAAAAAATGGCACTTGAAACACAATCACAGGTGAGCAACACTGGGTGGAGTTAGTGCTGGAATATAATGACATTGTGTTGGATCCTCTTAGTCAGGCAGTTACTTTTAAGTGTTCTTATTTTATGGTATACCATTATATCAAGAATCACTATTAGGAAGCATTTCTAAAAAATTGTGGGTGATTAATATAGGGAAATTAACATTGAATTTTCATGTGTATAAACATTATACAATCTAACTTGAAATGAATGTTTGTAAACCTTCTGTGGTAGCATATAACATAACTTTACTTCAAAACACGGGAGGCAGAGGGCAGGCAGATTTCAATGAGTTCAAGGCAAGTCTGGCCTACACAGTTCCAGACCAGACAGTGTTTTAAATTTCAATTTGCTAATTAATTTTACTTGTGATTTTCATTTGAATATAAAAGATATCCCATAGGTTTAAGTGTTTAAACACTGGTTTTCAAGTAGTGGCCTTGTTAAATAAAGTGAGAATTGAGTTTAAGGTGTGAAGTTTTCGTTGCATGTGTAGTTCTTTGCTTCCGAACTGCTAATGCAATGGTACCAGCCACCTCATTAGCCTGTTATTATATCACAAATTCTATACTGCAATGGACTACATCCCACTTAAAATGTAAGTAAAAGAAGCTCTTACTTCTTTAGGCTACTTCTTGTCCATATTCAGTCACAGCAACAACCAAAGTAACTAACACAAGTATCTACAAGTAATTATGCAACAACAACATAACAGATTTTTAAAAAATCACTTATTGTTATTGGATGTGCATTAGAGAGACTGGCAATTTGTGGAGCAGGTTTCCTTGCATCATTATTAACCTAGTAGAATGGGTGCATGCCTTACAGGATGAAACTTTGCCTGGATCATTTTTGCAATTTTCTGATTTGCTATAACTTGGGAAAGAGGGTTGCGATGGAGCAGACTCTCAGTGTAGTGTCAGTTGTCATCTAGAGAAAGAAAGATGAATGAGTCATAAAGCTTAGAAGCAAACTTCTAAAGCCACAGATATCACCAGGGGTTCACACCAAGCACTACTTAAAAAAAAAGAAAGAAAAAAAAAAAGAAAAGAAAGTTTAAAAAATCTGAACTGGGATTCAGTAACTAAGGTCTGCTTTGGAAGCACAGAAAAAAAACATCCACAACACACAGAAAACTAGCCACATCCATGACGGAAGTTATTTCATAAAGCATAGTAAAATTCCACTGGTCCTCTCAGTCTGTGTAGAATTAAATGAAGAGCTTAGAAGCCTGTGTTTCAGAATGGCACTAATTGTATTGAACTATGATTGGTTTCAGAACTCCCAATTAAGTGGTTTTTTTACATAAATGCTGAAGGTATGACAGGTCGTATTTGAGCTGAGCTCAGTGTGTATCTCACAGTCCTGAGAGTGTCCTATGAGCATTACTCAACAGCGATAACAGTGCGTTTGTTTTCCCTTTCATTTCCATATTATTTCTATATGGAACATATATGTTCCATTTTTTTTCTATATGGAATGCAATGGAAAAGAGTTTCTGCAGCAATTCCAAGGAGTAATTATTAGACTCTGATTTTCAATTAATGTACATGTGGTTATGTTAATGAATTTTTATTCCTCTGATCCCACCCCCAAAAGTTAGAAAAACAACTTACTAGTAAAAAAAAAAAAAAAAAAAAAAAAAAAAAACTTTCTCTTTTGTTGTTTCTGAGATTTCAGATAATGGACTATTTCCTACACTACTTTGAGCATCAGTGAGGCAAAGAATGGGAGTGGAGCAGAGCAGCTCAGTTCAAGGCAAACAAGAAGTAGAAAGATTTTCAAAGAGGAACCAGGGAATCTTATACTCTAGACAATACCCTACTAAAGGACTTCCTCCAACCAACACCCACCTCCCCCATGCCATTGGTTTCAAACTTTCTCAAGGAAGAATGAATTCAGTTATCAGCTGGGGGGTCTCATATCCAGTGAGTTATTCAAAGACTCCTGTGCCATGCATGGTGCCATATGTTTAGTAGTCAAACTATGAATCCATTTAAGATATTTCTCAGAATAATAACAAGAAGAATCCTTATGCAAACTGAAAAGTTTCATTTATATGTATTTATCATCTGCAACAAGAACATCAACAAATAAAAGTGAATATCTAAAGGATATTTGTTATTCCCCAATAAGACAGGGTTTCTGGGAAACTCCAACTCAATTCTGCAATTGAGAAGGAGAATGGGAATTTACTCATGCATGGGTATGTAAGTAAGAAAGTAAATGAGTAGAGAAGAGGACAGAGAGATGCTATTTTCAGACTTTGTTTGTACTTCCTAAGCAAGCAACAAGCAATTTAGCAGTTCATAAAAGCCCTTTATGGCCAGTGGACAGGAAAATGAGAACCATAAACAAAAGGGAGGCAAAAATAGACAAATGTGGGTTTAGAAAGACTTTTAAACACAATTTGATTATTAATTTTTCACATGACTTGGCTTTATGATGGTTGATTAATTTGTGTTATAATATTTCCCTTATTGTGTATGAAACACATTTCCAGAACCATTTCTCAAGTCTTACCTTGATAACTATATAAAGGCCTGGATAATCTAAGAGAAGACTCTTGGCTGTTTCTACAATGTTCATAATAATACAGACTTCTATTGAATCATGCTATTTTTATATTCTGTATTTATAAATTGAGATTTAGGAATTTGAAACATGATTTTAATTCATTGCTTATAAGATAATTACTTACAAACATAATATTTACATCATACAAAATATAATGAATGTCTGTGCACCACTTGCAGGTTCCTTATCTAGAGAGACCAGAAGGAGCCTTTAGTTTCTCTGGATCTGAAGTAGACTGCTGTGAGCTACCATGCAGTTGCTGGGAATCAAACTTATGTTCTCTGGAAGGACAGCTAGTACCCTGAGCAGCTGAGCCATCTCTCTGACTCTTGAAACTAGAAAGCATGTTCTTCTTATACAAACTTTAGAATGGATTGACAGATAGTAACTAAAATGTCATATACATTTTATTTTATCTTATTACCTTCACACATCAGTTTATTTAGAAGAATCTTCAATAATCTTGGACTTAAGTCAAACGTGGTATGTGTGTTTGTATGTGTGTGTGTTGTTTGAGTGACTATATGTATAAATAGCATGTGTTGTTGAACATGTGTGTGGGGAGGGGTATGTGTGTAGAAATAAACAATCATGAGTATGGGGAAGTCAGGGCCTGGCAATGGATGTTTATGTCTATCATTCTTTCTGATATTCACCCAGCAAGGTCTCTCACTTAATCTCAGAACTCACTGATTCTGCTTCTCTAGGCAGCCAGCTCATTCTGCTGATTCTGTCTTAATCCTCTGAACCCTGATTACAGAAATATTGTCACATCTTTTGGTATGTCTGGATGGCTGTTGATGCCAACACCTTTCCCCATGCTTACAGCATACATGCTTATACAAATGAACTATCTCATCATCCCCCAAAACAAATTTTACTTACCTCATATCTGTGACTAATTCTACGTTAATATTTGGGTACTCCAAATAACTTATGGTAGACTTATTGGTAGTCAGATGTACTAACATGCGATTCTTGCTTAAAAACGAACAGCAGATATACCAAGATGAGTTTGATATCTAATGAGTCCTGCATCCTGACTATCTCTCCAGTAATATGTTGCTCTAATACATCATTTCTGAAGGCTGTCTCTTTAATGATGTATTGATATAATACATCATCAGCCTGAAGCAGAAGCAAGATATATTGCTTAAAATATGGTAACCTCCATGGAACAAAATGATTTTTAGAGCAGATTAATTTTAATTATAGGAGAAAAGATGTCTCCCTCGAAGCAATTACATTAGTTCTTCCTAGTCAGTATCTGCATCTCGTCAACCAAACTGGGACAATGAATTAAATAATTCTATTTTGAGGCCAATAGATGATGCACAGCTCCCCCTTTTTTTTCTATGCTCAGCTTTAGTACATGGCCTCTGGATGCTTTGTTTTCCTATGTTTCATAACTTATTAATTCTTAAATTGTGACATAAGTGTACACTGTGTATTAAGCATACCATCTCTGCATACCCCTGTCCTCTCTTACTCTTTTACCTAATTTAACCAGTTTCATTTTTACTACAATGACATGTGATTTTGTGTACCTGCTTAGGGTCAAAGATGAGGCAAAATATATTTGTGTTTCTGAAACTGTACTCATTATCTTAATGTTATTGTCTTCGGCAGCACCCCTGTTCCTCTAAATAACACAACTTCATTATGTATGAATAAAAATTATATGATCCATAGGCTCTTTGTTTCTGTATCCATTCATTGCTGTTTGAACAACTAAACTGCCTTTATAGCTTACCAAACATGAAATAATTATACTCACATATCTTTTCTATTGAACTAATTTCAAATTTAATATATTCTCATTTGTTTAGAGCTAATATAACTCATAAAATTTTAACTTTGTTTTCATGTGAATAAAATGCATTTCTATTATATTAATATTATAGATATTATAGCTTATAGAAAACATACTCATCTTTAGTATGGAAATTCCTGTTCCAAAGGGTTAATTTTTTCTACTGTTTTGTTATAGATTTGCCACATATGATGGCTACTGCTAATTGTCATCTTACAAACATTTTAGACTTTAAAAAAAGGTTTTGGGCAACTCTGTGGGGAATTACCTTGATTATAGTAAGATGTGCCTACTGTGGGTGCTACCATTCCATAGGCATCATATCTGGACCGAATGTGTACTTTGGTTATCTCTTCGAATTGTGGGTTTTATGTTTTCAGATTCAGATGCCTTGCTTTCTCTATGACCCTAGAGTATAACTCAGATATATGAGTCAAAACAAGCCCTTTCTTCTTACGCTGTTGCTAATTTATCATAGCAACTGGAAAGAAACTATGACATTATCCTTATTAATTATCTACATATTTAATCTCCCTGAATCTTATTTACTCACTCTCTGAAAAAAATATTTTGGGATAAGAATTTTCAGTTCAAAGAGTCCACACACCCTCTCTCTAGGTCTATGTAATTTACTATCAAAATATTTTGGGTTTAGGTGTCAATCTATTGGCATTAAAGAAACATTATCTGCTGCCATGTTTCATCTGCTGTGTTTAACTTCCTGCCGCTCCATTATACTCTCTCTTTCCCTCACCTATCTTTCTGTTTCATTTTACAATAAATAAAAATAATCACTTATTCAAAATACATATTCTTCCTTCAGATTCTTCTCTTTCACCTACCTTTTACTTGCCAATTCTAATATGTGCTACTATAACAGCAGATTACTATGGAATAACTAGATATAGGCTAATAGATAACTATATATGCAAGCTTCTGTGTCTTTTGAAGTTTATCATTCAATGTCATGGTATAATTAGTTGAAAGATGACTGTAAATGCTATTGCCTTTATATTGCTGAAAATAAGTGTTTGGTTTTGAAAAATATCTTTAGGATTTGATACTTTGGGTGAATTGAGGTAGTTTTACAGAAACAATAATGGATGAAGAAATGTAATTTTCCTTCAGTGGCTTTCCTTGTTAATTGTGTTCAATTAAATTCCATACTAAAACAATAAATTGAAAAGACCATGTGTAGTGTCTGATATATAAGGTGTTTAGACGTCAGCATGACCATCCTAACAGCTAAATCACCCAAAGAAAGGTCTAAGACTTCACTTGTAGTTACTAGAAGGCCACCGTCTCACAACAATCACACATCTACAAACCTGAAAAAGGAGAAAAACAGAGTCACTGCCAAGAGCAGCTGGTGTCAGTACAAGTTTGTACACATATTATTCTAAATTTCTGAGTCTGAGTCTGAGTCTGAATGAGATATGGTAAAAGATTTGAAAACTTGTTGGCGGGTTGTATTCCTACATTTTTACTGGCCGTGCCTCTAGAAATCTCAGATTTATCATGGTAAAATCATTACTTTCATCAGGTTTCCAACTGGAACAGGGAAGTTAACTTCAGTAAATACACTTGCTTGTTCTTTTTAAGGGACAGCAGAACTGACAGGATGCTCATTAGTGTGCATCTTGTCACCTTGGACAGGGGCAGTTGACAAAATTAAGACTTTTCAAACCTTTCTAGCCATGAAAGGACAGGAAAAAATTAAGACAATTTGAACTTACTCAAGGCACTCATGTCCAGGAAAATGCTTAAACTGAATTATGAGGTTATAGATAGAATCTGTGTTCCCCTCTCCCACACCTATGACTATTCGACACCCAGTGTGGTAACTATGGAGCTGCAGAGAGAGCTGAAGGACACTGACTCTCCTTAGAAAAGCATTCTGAGGAAAACCCATAAATGAGATGGGAGAAAATCAACCACATGGCAAGAGGAACACCCACAGAAATGTTGGTAGTGATCCAACTCCTAGACAGGTCAACACCAGTCCTGACAGTGAAGGTCTCAGCTACTATAGTCTGGCATGGCATCATTGCAGGAATAGCATCTACTCTATTTCATATGTGATGCAGCTCTTTCAACAATAACTACAATGCAACTAACTGCAAGCAAGCGCACAGTGGCAAGACACAAACCTGACTCTGGGACTACATTAGGATGCTACATCTCAGGTTTTCAAGCCAAATAAACACACTTAGAATACTAAAGGATCTAATGCATATACTTGCACACACATACAGTGCCAAGATTTGGGAAGCTAGGAAGGAGGATCAACCATGAATTTCAGGTCAGCCTAGGTTACATAGTTAGATCCTCACAACAAACAAACACCATAGTAGCCATCATAAGAGAATAAAAAGAAATGGCTAAGAGATGGCTTACCGATTACTATCACTTGTTCTTGCAGAAGAGCTCAGGTTCATCCACAGCCCCCGATGGTGCCTCACAACTATCTGCAGCTCCAGTTCCTGGTATTTAATGTAACTCTTCTGACATTCTCTAATACTAGGGACAAACATGATGCATGCAGACAAAACACTTAGACCTTAAATAAATAAATCTGAAAACAATTTTGAAAAAGAAAATCAATTCTTATGATTGATCTTTAGTTTTTATTACTTTATTTATTCATACTTCAAATGTTGTCCCCCTTTCCAGTCCACACTCCAAAAACCTCAACCCCATTGCCCCTCCCCTTTTCCTCTAAAGGGTGTGCCCAAACCACCTATCAACTCCCATCTCACTCTTCTAGCACCCCCATACTCTGGGGCATCAAGTCTCCACAGGACCAAGCATATCCCCTCCCACTTAGGCCAGACAAGGCAATCCTCTGTTACATATATAGTGGGAAATCACAGGTGAGCCCTTGTATGTTCTTTGCTTGGTGGTTTAGTCTTTGGGAGATCTGAGGAGTCTAGTTAGTTGATGAAATAAAAATATCAGAGCACCCAAAATCTTGGTGCTAGTAACAGATAATCTGACATGCACACAGTTGGAATGCCAGAAGGAGTAAAAGGAGCTGGGGACATACTTATTGTAATAATGAGTCTCATTCCCAACCTTTATGACAGACACTAAAATACAGATCTGGGAGCTGAGAATACAGCCAGCGTGTGACCCAAACTTTACTTTAAGGTAAATATTTAAACCGGAGTAAAAAGAATGGTAGAAAATACTGTTTAAGTTCAGAGTCAGGGCCTAGACTTCTTTTGATAATTCTCTCTCTCTCTCTCTCTCTCTCTCTCTCTCTCTCTCTCTCTCTCTCTCTGTGTGTGTGTGTGTGTGTGTGTGTGTGTGTCTCACTCTACCCCCTCCCTCTCTCCTCCCCCTTTCTCTCCCCCTCTTCCTCTTCCTCTTTTTCCCTTCCTCCCCCACCTCTTCCTCTCTTTCCCTCCATCCCACTCTTTCTCTCCATATATATAATTTCAATTAAAATTTTCATATCATTTTATAGATGTTGACAAACTGCTTCTACTTTGTACAAGGAAAAACACAAATGCTAAAATAAAACAAACAAAACAAAAATTAAAATATACGATACTGCACATGTAAATGCCTGCAGAAGACTGACTGCCTGATCTCAACTTTTTTTTTTTTTTTTTTTGTGGTAGCATAGTACTGAGACTTTCATGGGAGTCCAAGAAAGCATAGACTGATTCATCTGAATACAGCAGCCAGAAGCAAACTTTACAATTACATTCCCCATGAACTGTGACAAAGGATTAAAGAAGGTCACAGAATAAATACTAAATGATCTGATGAGCTTTGGATATGACATGAAACATGAGATGCTTAAAAGAACAAAATGACATTCTATGCATTATTGAACAGAAAACCCCCAGTTGATGAGCATTAAGGAAACAAATTAACATACCATGAGAAATTTCTCTGTAGACACTGAATAGGACTTGGTCCAGGATTGCACACCTTGAGTCATAGTTACAAGGCTGAGGGATGTGAATTATGGAAACTAGCCCAGGCAGAGACTGGACTTCTAAATGCCTGTACTGGAAGCAACTATGATGCCCATCAAAAGGAATCAGAACAAAACTGGGACATGGCTACCCAAAGAATGCTAATCAGCAATGTAAATAAATGGATTATCAAAAAAACACTACTCTGTGCATGTGTTCATGAGAGTGTGTGAGTGTTTATTGTGGAAGACATTTGTACACCATCTATTAAATCTGACTAGATGTTCAGTGTCAAGCTGTTCTTTAAAAACAAAAGTAAAAAGATGAAAAAATCAAAGTTAAGAAACACAGTAGATTTATTTTCTTTTTCACATTCAAGGGCTTTGCAGTGTAAGATTGGAAAAAAATAATTATAGCTTGTATTCTCTTCCTCATATTATCCCCATTCTATTCCCACAATTCATAAGTGCCCATACTCCTAGATTTTGTGATTCTCTCTCTAGGACAACAGGGTAATGCTGCCTTCTTTCTACTCCTCCCATACTTGTCTGTATGCCACTGAAGTTACCTTATTGAAGCACAAAAGGAAGCTATTTCCTAAAGAGATTCATTATTTTAACATTATCACATATAGATATTTTAATTTTAAGATGCTATGAGCAAGTAGTCATAAAGAAGATACAATGGTCATGCTTAAAGCAAGACTCAAGACAGCCATTTGTCTTAATGGGACAGTATTTGAAGAACTGATGGCTTTGTGGAACAAAGTACTTCTTTGGAAAGGCAAAGATTGAAATGTACATAAACAAGGAAAAGCCTAGTTTAATTTAAAATACCACTTCCTTTCAACTATGAAGGGTTCTCCCTTAGTCTTAATGTAAACTAATTAAAGTCGTGTCAGTGATTTCAATCTCAAAGGCATGAGGAAAGGAAAATAAAGAAAAAGGAAGACTGCAGAATTGTGTTAGAGAAAATGAATGGTTAGAAATCCTAACTAGAGTGGGAGGAATAAATTATGAAGTCGCCCACACTCCCCATTTAAAATCTCTATTATTTAATTTTGCATCTATAAATGTTCTCATGCAATCACTGGTAAAACACTAATTAGTATTTATGAACTGATTCATTCAGTGCTTGACCTTTGGATAATTAGCTCCCTGAATTCTGTTCTTTTGGTATACAAATAGCTTGGCAAAACTGATTTCCTTCAGTTCTGAATATCCCATGTTTAATTAAAATAGCTTTAAGTTTCTTTTGCTGTACTCAATGAAATCACATTTTTATCATAGTTCAAAATGTCTTCATTAATTACTTTGCATTGAGACACATTACTTTATAATAATAATTCCATTTTCATATAGACTCCACTTTAATGATTCTTGGAGATCTGAATAGGATTCTTAAAACTATAATTATGTCTTATACCATCCTTTCAAAAATAATTAGAAGGTAGAGTGTATTATGATTTTGTAGATGAGGAAACTAAAACAGAGTAAGATAATTTTAACAGAGCTCATTAAGACATCTGTGTGAAAGGTGAGCTTGTCTTTTCGCCCATAGGTGCTCCCTACCTTACTAGCATTCGCCTTTGTTTAACTCTGGGTTTCTTATGAATCCCCATGAAGTTCACCCAAAAAACATGCTCAGCAGATAAGTTCATTATGTTTATTACATCAAAGAAACACCATTCTCATTGTCAACTATGGTCATGTTAACATTGGTCTTGTGTCAGAATGACAATCAGGTGGGACTATGATAAGATTTCAAGTTTCCAACTAGCTGTGCCACATGCAAAACTTTTGTTAGGGCTAAGTATTCACCATGATGGCTTAGGTGTTTTGCCTAGAGAGGAAAAGGCACCAGAATGTTGCTCATAGCGACAGTTCTCAAAAAACTGGTTGAGCCAGAGTCAGAGAAAGATTGAAAGGACCAAGCTGATTACTATTTTCTACTGTTATTATCGTTAGTCAGGCTGAGATTAGAAGATAACTTTGCAAATTGTTTACTTACACAAATATTTGTAATGTGTTTATTTCTCTTCCTTAAAATTATGCCTATTTGTGTCTATATACAAAAGTGTGGTGTGGAAAGATTTTAAATAAGCTTCAATATAACTCACAAAGCTTCCGGTTAATAAACACACCAAACTTTGGATATTTGAACTTCATCCTTTTCACTAGTGAAAACATTCAAGATGTCCTTGACAGGCTCACAGTGATAGAGGACCAAGGGCAGGCTCTACCTCAGGCTGCATCACAGGAGTGGCTGATCCTTGTGTTGTCTACCTTGCTGTCATTTCTCTTTAACATCAGGGCTTTTTTCTGCCATGAGCTTTTGTTGCTTAGATATACTCATCAAAATTTGCAAAGTCAAAAGTAGATGTGGGGATAAATCATGAACTAGGGTACTCTACTATTGTTCTGGGTTTAGAAATCCCTCAATTAGACAGGTGCTTCCAAAGTGATTTGAGATGCACTGTCCAGCTCATAGGGTTTTTTCAACAAAGACTGTACCTGTGAGACAACTGACAACAGCTAGCAGAGACTGCTTCTTCTTCCCACGTTGTTTGCCCTCCTGTACCTTCTAACCTATCTTGCAGGGTTAAATGATCATTCAGACACATGGGAAGGCAACTGGAGGATAATCTGTTTGGTATTGATTGTCTTATACAAGATCTATCTCTTATTAGATTAATAGTCACTTCACTGTACCATGTACCATATATAGTCTGCACCGTGTAGGTGTGAATGCCAGAATATCACCAGCTATTGTAAAGCACCACAAATTAGGAGTGTTTTTCTCTACATCTTGACAAGTTTGGAGTCTCTTTTAATTGCCAAACTTAACAATGAAGCTTCCATAATGAGGATTGGAAGTTGGACTAATCTATGAGTTTAACAAAAGCCATCAGGAGTCAGTTAAATGTGATGGTAATTTAGCAGAATAATAGTAATAAGTTCATCTCTAATTCTTCTGATGTATTGATCTACAGGTTTTGGCCCCAGTAATGGTGCTACATATGGGTTTAATTCCATAGAGTAACACTTAAATCCATTTAGAAAGTGGTTATTTATTCTTGTCACATTCATGCTACTATTGCATGAGTGGGTGTATGTTGCCAGGATTACTGTGATTAAACCTTTCAGCATTCACAGGTAGACAGCACTGATCATTATTTTCTATAACAATAGAGTGTATACAACCAGAGCTCTGTAGAAGCTGGCCAATAGGGATGAAGCTTTCAGGTCAGTACTAGCATGTGTTTTGTTTTGGTTTTATATTTCCTTATGTATGTTGTATCTAAACAGTAAGATAATATAGTTAAGTTCTGGAGGGTAACCAAGATCATTAGCAATGGTTCCTAATTTTTTTTGGGGTCTTTGGAGCCAATAATTCTAAAGGAGTTAACCCATTCCTGACACATGCCTTTCATTTCTTAGATAGTGGTGTCTAATAGGGGTGTTGTTGCCCTATTAATGAATAATTACATATAACCCCCCCCCTCTCTCTCTCTCTCTCTCTCTCTCTCTCTCTCTCTCTCTATATATATATATATATATATATATATATATATATATATATATATATATATCCTTGCAAAGTTTGATTCAGGGTATGGCTTAGTTAGAATTTCTCTTACTGTGGTAAAACATTTTGACCATAATAAACTTGTTGAGAAGTTTTGTTTCAGTCGACAATCCATCACTGACATTATTCAGGGCAGGAACTCAAGGTAAGAACATGGAGGTACTAACTACAGCACAGACTGTACTAAAATTCTGCTTACTGGTTTGCTTCTTATGGCTCTTGTCTCTGCTTTATGGCCTCTAGGACTAAGAGCCTAGGACATGCAACCACCCTAGGAGAGGGCTATGTTCTTTCACATTAATCATTAATCAAGGAAATGTCCAACATAAATTTTCCTACAGGTATATCTGGTGGGAATATTTTATTAACTAGGGTTCCTTTTTTCCAGTGACTCTAGTTTGTGTCATTGTCATAAAGCTTGCTAGTACGAGGCATCTTAATTCATTGTATGAGGTCCTAGATTATTAAAATTTATCTATCAGTGAATATAGATGACAAAGAAGTAAATATGAATAAGAATATGTATTATATTATTATATTATATTATATTAATTATTTTTGCTTAGTTGTTTGTAATAATTACATTTGCCCATTCTTTAATTCTGTGGATTGGTAAAATAGCTAAGCCAGCAAAGGATCTGAGATTGTCACAGGGACACACACGATGGGAAAGAACTAAGCTCCCAAATGTAATCTTAGATATTTACATATGCATGTGTAACACACATACACACATATATACATATATATATGTATACATATATACATTTAATGATAGTTTAATGAATAACTAAATAAGTGAAAGAATAAATAAATAGTAAAATTTAATAACTTTCATTTATAATAATATTTTTGTTATATTTTTCTAAAGAACTGAAGTAGAAAATTTCTATTTTCACTTCTCTTAGGTTGACAATATTGTGTTGTTGGGTTTGTTTTTTCCATTTTCACCATATTTTGAGACAGTGCTTCCCACTGATGATGGAGCTTACTAATTTAGGTAGAGTGTATAGCAAAAAAGCTACAAGAATCTTCCTATCTCTTCTCAGACCATCTCCCCTCAAACACTGGAATTCTGTGGTTTGTCTGTGTCTGTGTACATGCTTGGGATCTAAATTCAAGTCCTCCTGCTTCATGGAAAGTGTTTTCCTGATTTTGTTGGCTTTTCAGATCTGGATGGAAACTATTTCAAAAACCCTGTATGATTATTTTTAAATGTTATCTATAGATAATTTAGGTGCTTATTTTCAATTGTTTAGTTTTTGTTTGCATCAGAATATGTTAAAATCCATGAACACTATTCTAACTATTATGTAATTTTTTTGAATATTTACTTGGAAAAACTGTGGGCTTTCTACCATTAGATTATACATTCCACATATAGAATCCAGAGAAAGTGACTGAAATTGTTATATCTACCCATGTCTTTAAAATATATTTTGTCTGTTATATTATAAAATAATAAAAAACTTCATTTAGTCCCCTGAAATGATGTAAATAAATGCTTATTTTTGCCTTTAATTCATGAACTTAATTTAACTTCACATATTTAAAGACTTTATCTTTAGAAATAGGAATAATTGTGGTTTGAAGCTTTGATATACTTGTAAGATATTACTCTTTAGTTCTTATAAGACTATAATCTTAAAATTAACTTAGTCTGACATTATCTCCAATCAATTCCTCTTGTGGTCTTTTCAAGACTCATCTAATTCTCACAACTGTAAGGATATTTTTTGTGACATTACCTGATAAATTGTTAAATATGAAACAATTGCTTCTAAGAAAATTCAATCTAGGTTACTGAAAACTTCTGGTCACAACACTATCCAAAATTTTATGGCTATACCATAAAACTCCTTTTTTTTTTTTCTGAAGCATTGAGGATAAATTCCAGGATGTTGTGCATGGTGGGCAAGAACTCTACCAACTCAAATACATCCCTAGGTAATGTAAGATTTTAAAGGATAAGTTCCCTGAATGTACATAATCCTGCTTGTCTTCTGAAACCTCACTGAAGACAAATGAAAGCTTGAACAAGTTTCACACATAGCTCCTTCATGTTTGTAAATGTGAACACCTACCTTCCACAGAATATCTTCTCACACTTTTTTTTTTTTTAAATAGACCTCCGGGATTCTTTGCAAGGTTTATGCACTGTGGTTATAGGTATTATTTTCATGGCTTCATAGTAAAGTAAAATAAATACAATAGAAAAAATGCAAGGGTAAGGGAGAGCTGGGTGAAAGTCCTGCTAAAAATTGTGGCTTCAGAGTTATTGAATGCTGTCACTGTGGAGTTAGAAATTTTCACAAAACATATTCTTGAAGATAATAGAAAATAGCTCTTAAATCTACCATGAAAGTGATTTTTACCTGTACAGACTTGAATTAATGATAAAATTTAACTGTTTTTTTTTGATTGAATGATCCATCTCTTCTGCCTGGTCTTTTAGATCTGACAATTCCTCTAGTCTGTTGGGGATACTTTGCTTAGAGGTTTTTGTTTGATCTTTAGAGTTTTTCATTTGAAGTTTTATTTCACTCAACTGCATCCTTGTATTTTCTCCTTCAGGCATTTGCTCATTACACTCTTTGGGTTATTAAGCATACTTAAAATTTCTGTTTTGAACTCATTGTCACGTATATCAAGAAAGTGGCTTTTCTTCAGAGAACATTGTAATAAGAATGTGAATTTCTAGGAAAGACACATGGTTACTTATGCTGTTTGAGGTTTTTAGGTGGGAATCTAGGTATCTGGATTTAGATCATTGATCAAGTTCCTTTGATAACTCTTCTAATCTTTGTTGAGTAGTTGTCTAGATCCTTGTTTGCTATTACTGCAATAGGTAGGTTAATGGTCTCAGTTTGGTCAGAGATAGGTGGAACGGCTGAGATTAGGGATACACATTCTGTAGACTTACCAGGTTCTTTTAACCAATCTTTAGATGTTTGTAAAGGGTTCACTGCATTATAAAGGTGATCTTTGGTTCATTGCAGCTGGAGTCATTATACAAATGAAGTTGAAGAACCACTGGTGGATGTCGGATGATGTCATTATGCAGTTAGACAGGTTCAGCCTATCATTGGATGAGAAAAAAGAGTAGGTAGGGAAAAAGATAGGAAGGTGAGAGGAGGAGGAGAAATGAGAGAATCAAAATGGACAATGAAGGTGACCCACCTATGCCCATGCAGCTCAAGGGCGGGGTCCTAACTTTTCTAAGGGATGAATTTCTATAGGTCAGTTTATCTAGGTGGGCTGTTTACATTTTTTGTCAACTGGTTGTAAACTTATTGTGTGGATGGATTGTAGATTAAGAAATTAACATTTAAATCCGATTGATAAATTATTGATAATTGAGTCATGATTTTACCAGCATGTGAGTAGGTTTCAGGCTGGCAGGGAGACAGCTGGGAAAGGGTGCTTCATGTCTGCCTGGGTCTGAGATTATTTGGGGGCAGTGTGGAGTCTCTGAGATAAAGACACCCCACAGTGCCATGTGGCCCTAATGGTGCTAGCACTAGCCCGAGATAAAAGATTACCACTTTTTAAAATTTTCACCTCAACAGATGTATACTTTCAACTGTCCTTGTTTGTTTCACTTTTAAGATATTTTGTTTTTGTTTACTTGGTTTATTTTTAGATGACATCTTTGGTGTATCTCTAATAACATTTTGATTCTTTTTATTTAGCTCAATTTTTTTCATGTTTATTATTTTTTCTTACTATTTGAATTTAGTTTTTTGCTTAATTGACAAAATAACTGGTCACAAAACAACCCTCAACCAATACAAGAAGGTCAAAATAATCCCATGCACCCTATCAGATCCCCATGGCCTAAGGCTGGTCTTCAATAAAACAACAGAAAAATCCACATGCTCATGGAAACTGAACAACTCTCTATTCAACGATAACTCAGTCAGGGAAGAAATAAAGAAAGAAATTAAAGACTTCCTGGAATTTAATGAAAATATTGACACATCATATTTTGGAATTTAGTATGCATCAGATTCATATAACTGCCTAGATGTGGAAAATTCTAGTTCTTTAGAATGTTAGTTATGTCAAGTGATTAAAGAAGGTCTTGCTGTAGCAAACCCATGAAAGAATATTTTTCTGAAACAGACACAGATGTAAAAGGATGTTTTGATGTAGCAAACATGTAAAGGATGCTTGAGGAAGGTGTATTAACATGACCCCACAGACAGTGGGGAATGAGCACTGAGCATTGATTTGGTTTGTTCTCCTTTGCTACTCTTGTATTGTTTGCCTTGCCTAGAATTGTTCAGCTCAACTTGTAGTGACATTGCTATTGAGAGAAGCTCGCTTAGAAACTACTCGAGGTTTCTGTGGCAACTTGCAGCTTCTGCAGCCACACCTCGGACTAGTTGGCAAGCCTGGAGGTTTCTTCAGGATTGAACTACAGCTGCATGGTGGATGATTACTGAAAGACTGTAGCTGGTGGTTCATGCTTGGTGTATTCCTGACTAGAAGACTGGTTGGCAGCTGCTGAGTTGTATTTGGTGTTTGCCACTGGACTGAACTGAAGAGGATGAAGATCGAGCTCTCCCCAAAAGAATTATTGCTGAAAAAGTCCACTTCTCCCATATCTTTTCTCTTCCATTACTTCTGCTGGCTGGTGGGCTAGAAGAGAGGTTAAACCCTTAGGAAAAGAACATTGCAAAGATTTATGCCTACACTGCCTTGTTTGATGTAAAAAAAGTGATTCACAGTAGAAATAGAAACCTTTGTGCATAGCAGATTTTTAAACTAACACTACCCCCAGAAAATGGCACCATGTCTACATAGCACATCTGTAATGTGCAAATATTAAAATTAATACCAACTATGTTTTAGACTTTGATGAAATTTTGTGGGTTATACAAACAACTACAAAAATTGCTTATTTTGAAGTCATTGCAATTCTGTTGGGAATAAAATAAACACTGTTGAACCACAATATTAGAAAACCTATTAAAACAAGTGCTAGACAAAATGATATAGCTGTTCTGTATTTCTCGACTACTTTGGAGAAGGAGAAAACAATAACAACATTAGATCTAGTATTTAAGTAAAAATATAGTTGTAAAGAACTATTTCATAGTTAAATATTAAAATTGTCTTTATAGTCACACAACTGCATATACAATTTAAAGCAACTCTTAATCACAAATGTAATCACAATCTGTCTTGATAAACAGATGTTGCCCATTCCCTCATATGTATATGCCAAACACTGTTTCCAGATTGTTACCAAACTAGCATATCAATAAATGTCCCAAATACTGTTATTCCTTTAACAACACCTCACTATGATGTAATGATTCAGTCCAGAAAGCTCCTAGATGTGCTGAATAGAGTAGGGTTATGAAAGAATGAGTCCTTGCCAATACAGTAGCAGCTGGCTTATATTTTCTGGCTCATGTTGAACTCCTGGCTGATTCTAATGTGGAAGTCAAATTCCACCTGGGGGCTGAGGACTTACTCCCATTGGCAGAAAGGATTAGCTCATACTGTGAAGTGCTGTGGATATTCCATCTGGGAACAATATGTTGCTTCTTCTCTTCATGTTGTTCCAAAGATCTGTTCAACTTTGGTCCATTGTCTCCTAAATATTTTGCCAGAAGGGAATTGGCATGATGTAATCTTTTTTATTTTAAATTTAAAAATATTTTCTTACTTTTTGCAAATATTCTTCCAAAAGAGTCAACAGTTAAGTACCAATAAAGTAGGATGGCATTATGTCCGCAAAATGTATTCTATTAGAAATTTATGTGTCCCCAAACTCTCCAATGTCTGTATACATGACTAAATAGTTCATATACCTTAGAGAAAAATAATCAACTACTCTCATTTGCCTAAGTTAATATAATGTGTAACTGTATTCTACTACTTATACCTACTTGGAAGTATAACTGCTCATACTGAGAATAATCCCCACCCCCACCCCCATCTCTAGTACAATGGTTTTCATAAGATTCTGTTCTCTCAACTTCTCTCCTCTAACTTGTTCAAAGCCACTCACTGTTTATTATAATGAGAATAATCCCTATCCCCCACCCTTGTCTCTAGTACAATGGCCTTCATAGAACTCTGTTCTCTCAACTTCTATCCTCCTCTAACTTGTTCAGTGCCACTCACTGTTTCCTGTGGTCTTTCAAAGAATGGCCCCATTTTAACCCTTTCAAGATAGTGAATCTGCTTTTATTCTCTCCTGTACCAACTTGATGTGCCTCCTTAAATATGTGATCATTCATCTCTGTTTTAGTTCATGTTAGCACACACTACCTTTAAACACACTGGCATGCTGTGATTGTCTCTCTATAATTGTCTTTCTCTACAGATAGACTCTAAGAACTTAAATATGTCTTGCCTTTTGGGATGTTAACAAAGCAAAATTTAAACAAAATCAAAGCTATAATTACTTTTCCTTGTGATTGATAAATGTGGCTGTGTTCCTGGAAATGGTTTGGAAAGGTACTCTGTTCAGGAGAGCAAAGGCAGTGGGTTTCACAGACAAGTAAACATAAGGAGAACCAACTGTTGTGTTGATCATTTCAAACTTGATTGTCTTACAACATTGAAGTAGGTATGACATGCTGATCATCTCAAACTAAGTAAAACTAGTTCTTTGTCACTGGTTGCTGTGATGGTTTTAGTCTGGAGGATTGCTGCAGCATAAACTTGATTTGCTTTTTGCTTTACATCTCTAATCTGCAGATCATTTTAAAACATAGTAGAACATGTCTTTATACTATGAATATATATATGTTATATATATATATATATATATATATATATATATATATATATATATATTTCTCTATACTATGAATTTATATATATAATTTTAGGACTGCATTATAAAAAGTTTTCATAGGGCTCCAAAAGCCATAATTTCTAGTATAGATAAAGGGCATTCTTTTAACCAAAGCTAATAATCCATAAATGGTTACAACTTCTAGGATCCTGTGATTTGGGTTCATTAGCATGGCTGTGAGGTTATGGATAGGTATCAAGGCTATAACTCCCTACTGACTCACTTGCTAAGGCTAGCCAGGAGTCTTCAGAGTTGTAGAGAACCATTAATATACCTGAAAAGGATAAAGGGGTATGGCTTGGTTAGATGGTAGGGAGTAATATTTAATTTCCAATCTGTCAAACCAAATTAGCACTCAGAAAAAAAATTAAGTGAGTTCCAAGTCTGAAATACATTTATTTTCTTTTTCTTCTGTACAATTTAACTTACAGATTAAATTTCGTAAGTCTTAGTGAAATCTAAAACACTTTCCTTAAAGTAGGACATAATAAATTATCTACAGCACAAGCATTTCTCCATTCTGATATGGAGACTTTTTCTTTTTAATGTTTTTCTTCCCCAAAATGAGTGATATTGTGTTTCAGGGAGTGTTTGTGTGCATGAACACATTTTCTCATGCTGATCAAGACAGTATGAGCTCACCCTGCCATGCTATCTGGATGGTACAAACCAGAATCATCCACGAGGATGAAATTCCAATGGCAATTTGTCTCTATAAGATAGGTATGATAATTTCTATAGGGCAATTTACTGATTTGTTAATGATGGGAAAGAGCTCTGCCCACTTTGTGTGGTGTTGTCCCATGGCAGGTGGTCTTGGGCTATATATGAATCTGTCTGGCGATACCTCAGAAAATTGGATATAGTACTACCTGAAGACCCAGCTATTCCACTTCTGGGCATATACCCCAGAGACACTTTAATACACAACAAAGATATATGCACCACAATGTTCATAGCGGCTCTATTTATAATAGCCAGAAGCTGGAAGGAACCTAGATGTCCTTCAGAAGATGAATGGATACAAAAATTGTGGTACATATACACAATGGAATACTACTCAGCCACCAGAAACAATGACTTAACCAAATTCTTAAGAAAATGGCTGCATCTAGAGAATATCATCCTGAGTGAGATAACCCAGTCACAAAAGAACAGACATAATATGCAGTCACTGATAGTGGGATGCTAACCCCAGAGGCTTGCACTCCCCCAGAAACAACTCACAGACTGTATGAAGTCCAAGAAATAAAGAAAACAAAAGAAAACAAAAAAAAATATTTACAAAACAAGAAAACTTTAAATATTTCCATGTTACATTTTGTTTTACATGTACTTTATGCTCATTGTAACTATTAAGTTTTCAAGGCATACTATCAAACCTTGAAAAAAACCAAGTAATGACTAAAAAATATATTCATATAGTTTTATGTAAAATTATGTTAAAATCTGAAAAAAGTAATGACAAAAATGTATAATTTTAAGCAAAAAATGTTTAAAATCTGTACATTTATTTTTGTTTTGTACAATAAAGTTGTTTCAAAAAAAAAGAATGACATATGCTTCTTAAACATGCATATGGCTTGTAAGTAGGATGTACTTAAGAGAAGGCAGAGGACAAGCATAACAGAGACAAAGGAGCAAGGGAGTTTAAAGGGAGACAAAGAAAATGTGAAGTATGTAATGCACATACAAGAAACTGTGACAATGAAACCACATTTCCTATTAACTGCAAAACATACGCATATTAAACAGATGAAAATATATTTGCATATATGGGTAGTAAGATATATTTAGTATTCATCTTGCACTGTTTAAAACTGTGGAGAGGAGAGCACCACATAAGTACAGTTGAAGAAATAGAAGTTTGAATATGTTGCATCAAAATATAACTGTTGTAAATATAATTAAAAGTAAATTATAAATAAAAACCTATATACATGTTCAACAAATATTTGAATGGGTCTCCAGTAAGGGTGGAAGGGTAGTAAACAGCTATTTATTGCTTTGGATACATATATTTAATATTAACTAAAAAACACATTTATTTATCCATTACATTCATTGTTACTGAAAGAATTACCTGAGGATCTAAAGTCAAAGTATTGAAAGTGTCTAAGAGAACAAATTAGTTGAATTTTTATTTTCATACTATTTACTTCAATACTGGTTAGACTTGTTTATGCAACACATACTTCATTATTATTTATGTGAGAAGAAAAGTAGGAAAATAAAGTTATAATGCATCTTTAAGAAGAACTAATGTGTGGAAAACCTGTTACCACTCAGTCCTTTCCTCTGGTACCACCTGCCTGTGCACTGCACACTGTGGTACAACCCCCAAGTCACTAACAGTTCCAGGAGACGTGCTTGAAAGATGCAGTCAATGACTCAACATGACAGATTTCATTATTTCCCCTTTTACATTAGACACACTAAAGATATTCCTACTCCAGAGATTCTAAAGAAAAATGTAGAGATTATTAGATAATTATTTAAATAAAATCATCAGTTACTCTACTTAGCTGAGCAAAAAAAAAAAAAAAAAAAAAAAAAAAAAAAAAAAAAAAAAAAAAGAAAAAACAAAAACCAAAACAAAACAAAACAAACTAAAACCTCCCATCAGCATTCATCCTATGCACCACACTAATCTAGTAATCTACCCTTGAAGGCATTTTTTTCCCTCTACCATAAAAACTTGAAGTAGTTTAAACCAGCTAGCTTTTCATTTTCCCAAGAGGTAGAGGGAAGGGTGTTAAATTGTGACTACATCAAAGAGAGTATAACGGAATTCTCAAAAAATATTGTTATTATTATATCTCTTTGGGGACCAGGGAAATAAGTCTCCCAAGAATGCTGGTGTATTTGGCTTATAAAGATTCTCTTCACAGTAAAAGGAAGAGTTGAAATTTTATACACATTGCTGTTTAATTTTCTTCTGCATTTCAGTGTTCCACACTTGGCTTCCCAAAATGGCCCAATCATCAGCAACAGCAGAAATGGCCCTGGCTTATAATGAAATGGCCTCAGAAATGACAAAGTCAATTAGGAATGCAAAGCGAATAGTTGAGCCATGGAGAGATAAGTTCATGGGCATCTACTGCCATTAATGGTAGTGACCTTAAGTGAGGTCATGCTTGTGTGAATAGAGCCTTGGGGACAGGCTGAGAGTTGTGAGGTAGATTTTGTTTACCTAAGCAATGCTAATACTACTCTAATATACTGTTGCTTTCCCTTTGAGACTAATGATAAAGGCAGGAGTAAGTCACTGGGTAAGGGATCCTTTCTCTTCTAAGTGCAAGTGAACTTTAAGAGCTCTGAAATC
Organism: Micromys minutus; assembly: GCF_963924665.1. Lineage (NCBI taxonomy): Eukaryota > Metazoa > Chordata > Mammalia > Rodentia > Muridae > Micromys > Micromys minutus. The sequence goes on along the minus strand of NC_137956.1, from coordinate 25,596,084 downwards.
CTGAGTTTGAGGGAGGGAGGTGCCAAGAATAGAGATTAGAAAAGTAGAAAGGGATTGCATATCATGAGTGTTCTTTTGTAACTGGGTTATCTTACTCAGGATGGTATTCTCTGGCTCCATTCATTTGCCTAGGAATTGGATTCTAGCCCCAAAAAGCTCTGAAAACCCAAGAAACAACTCTCAGACCATATGATGATAAAAAAGAAGGAAGGCCAAAGTGTTAAAGCCTCAGTCCTTTTTAGAAAAAGAACAAAGAAGAGAAAAAGAAAAGAAGTAGAATAATACTTTGTTGTGTGATGTATGTTTTGTTCATCCTTTCTTCTGTTGAGGGACATCTGGATTATTTCTAATTTCTGGATATTATGAATAAAGCCTTCATAAACCAGGAAAGAAAGAAAGAACAGAAGGAAGGAAGGAAGGAAGGAAGGAAGGAAGAAAGGAAGGAAGGAAGAAAGGAAGAAAGAAAGAAAGAAAGAAAGAAAGAAAGAAAGAAAGAAAGAAAAAAAGGTAAAAAGGTTATTCTCACTATTCTTTTCTCTTACCCTCTTGGAAGTTGGTTGATGTTGCTGTTGTTTAACAGCTTGGGTGCAGTGAGAACTTAAATGGTTTATGACCTATATGTTCAATATGTAAGATAAGACCACTTTCTATTGCTTTCTATCTGAGCTGTCATTAAACCCAGACTCAGAGTCTCATTACAGCAATGATAAAGAGAAAGGAAATGGTTGTCTTTTTGATGATAGAAGGTTAGGATTATCTCCTTAATAAGTGACCCTGGGCAGGGTTTCTACAGATGCAGTGGATCTGTGAATATAAAGGTCTTGTTTTGTCCAAAAGTCACTATTTTACCCTGTTCTTTCTGATATTTGGTTCTTAGTCCCCTGGATTTCTTCTGCAATGCCTCTTAGCTGTGAGGAAAGGAGCTGGTGAAGGTGATCCATTTGTGTTTGAGCACTTCACTGACAAATATCCACTCTCTGCATACTGATTGTTTGTGACTTCAGCTTTAACTACTATTAACTACACTAAGAAACTTCTCTGATGAGGTCTGAGAGATGCACTTATTTATGGAAATAGGAACTCAGAAAGCAATTTGATACTATGTTCATGTAGCAAAATAATAATAGTTAGTTTACTCCTGGGGCTTGTGTTCTTAGCTAGAATTGTACTAACATCCATGAGTTTCCTTCTCTAAATTGGGCCTTGAATTTTAAAGTGAAATTGTTGTATCCCTCATGGTGTTCACACATATCTTGTCAGACCAGTCATTATGATAATTTACTTGGTTCATATTGCTAATGATTTCTCAAGCAGACTACAAAGCACTTTCATGTACTATGAAAGCTAGCAAGCAGCGAGAAAAATTCTTGGCCAGTAGCAACATGATTTCTCCATGTTCTGCAATCCAAGTTTGGTTTGCTTTCAGCAATAGGACATTGCTATCATATTCTGGTGAACAAACAAGATCCATGGCTATAGTCTTTATTATTTCAGCAATCTCTGATCCAACCTTAGCCAGAACCTTAAAGGAGGCAGCCCATACTCATGTTTTAATGATTATTTTGCAAATTTTGGGTTGTAAACTCCTATCTTACATAAGCAAATATGACTGTATGTATTATATATATATACATGTGTTATTATGTATTTATTTATATATATAGAGAGAGAGAGAAAAGAATTTTAATTCATATTTGATATATAGGACATTTTACACAAGACTCTGGACTCCTAGGAGAGCTGTTTCCCACTAAACTGCAAATCTCATCAGAGAAATGAGATAGTATCCATTAGTTTTAAGAAATTACATGACAAAGAGTTTTTAGTAAAAAGTGTTGGTTTTTATTATGGCTTCTATTGCTGTTAATAAAACACCATGAGCAAAATAGCTTGGGGAAGAAAGGGTTTATTTAATTTTATGGCTTGTCAGGGAAAGAGCTCAAGTCAGAAAACTGAAAGCAGGACCTAAAGTCCAGGGTATGAGGGGAGTTGCTTACTGTTTTGTTCTCTATGGCTTGCTCATCTGTTTTGCTAACAGTACCCAGGTCTACCAGCCTAGTGTTAGTACCTATCACAATGAGTGAAGCTCTCCCATACCAACCATAAATTAAGAAAATGCCAGAACAAGCATCTATTCTTTAAAACCATCCATTTTAATGACATGCTTAGAAAGTAGGTTATGAGACAGGCTAAATAAACTTATAGTGAAGTAATTGAATATAATCTGACTATATAGTTTACATATATTTCACATTAAATGCATAGATATCTCAATTTTTATTACATGTAGATACATAACTTTGGATGATTATGTTCTCATAATATAACACAAGATAAGGTATGAGAACTATTTCATTGAGTGAAAATAATTTAGTTGTACATTCAAAAACTCATACATAGCAGAAAGACAAAATTAAAAGATTGAAAATGTATTATTTTAAGACTTCTGAACATTTAATGACAATATTTTAGTTTAACATTATTGACACTCTTAAATGTAATTGAACCCTTTCCAATAAACCATAGATAAAAGTCCATTCTTCCTCTGTTCATTAAAGTCATATGCACTGCACCTTCTAATTTTAACATTAAATCAGTAATAACACAATTTTGTGCCGATTTCCTTTTACAAATGTACTTTGTCATTAGAATAGTCATTAAATAAGACTTTCACAGTACATGAATAGCATATAAGCTGTCCTTGATTATTAAATATTGAAAAACTATATATCATTGTTAATATAAAAATCATTGTTCTTGTAAGTTTTATGAGTTAAGTTGCCCAGGAGACAAGTGAATTGTTACTTAATAAAATCACTAGTCCTAAGTGATTGTAAGTGTAAGTGACTTTATTTTTATGAGGTTTCAGCTCTGGAAATCAAGCTGCCATTTAATTTTGCTCTAGTGAGCCTATTGTCTTCATTTCATGTCCTTCTTGGGATACATTTTTCTCTGTATTTCTGAGATTTATTCACGAACTCCCCATTAACATTAATAGAGGTTGTATAACTCTATCCCCTACATAGCCAGTGGTAAATGAAATCCCCTTGGCTTAATTTTGTGGCATTTAAATGAGTCTTGAGCTTTATAAAATGCAATTATGGAGCAAAGTTTCTAATGTAAATACCAAGAGGATATGGAGAGGGAGTTAAAGGTGACCTTTACAGTGACACATGCAGCTATAGCTTCTCAGGATGACAGACAAGATTCGGAGACCTTCATATATCTGTGCTATCACTGGTTTGGGAAATTGTGTTGTCTCTTGTGGAATTTGTAGCTATTAAATACAAAAGCTGACCTAATCATCAGATTACATAACTCTATTTAACAGGAGAAATTATGTGCCCAAAGTTCATTTTATTGCTAATAGTTTATTTCTGAAATGGTAGGTAGAATGTTCATTGTTCACTTTGTTTGAAGATTATCAGTGTATTTATTTAGTGCCTAAAAGGTAGCCTCATTGTTCAAATAATTATAAAACATCTACTGGCAAGGGCTCAAATAATTACAGAGTGACTCAGAGAAGGGACACATGAAATCCAAGGGGCTTCACTATGACAAATTTCACAGGATACCAAGTAACTCTTTTTCTTCATTCAACACATAGGTTAGGAATGAGTGAATTTAAAAGCTTGTTAGGAAGAATATGTAAGCACAATGCATTTTACAAATACAATCAAGTCTATCAGACAAGTGTGTTTTCCTAAATTTCACCCTGTGAAAATTGGCTTTCAGTTTCCTATTCAAAATTTGCTTCTAAGAGATTTGAATAAATATATGGAAGCCCTATGGAATTCCATTCCTTAAAGTGGGCTTAGGTTGTGTATGTAACGGTCTCTTCTATGTTAGAAGAGTTCAGCATAACAAACCATAAGTAGTATTTTGGAAGTCTGTTTTCTAGCCAAAAAGTCAGTCAAGAGTTTATATCTGATTCTATGGAGAAAGGGGAGGATTAGGAACAAAGAACCACGAAACCATAGGAAAAAAATATATAAAAGCAGAACTGAGGCAGTACTGAGAAATATTCCTGAGAGTGAGACCACAGCTGGCTCTGTCCTTTGTGGTTACCACACAGGATTGTGAAGATCCAACCTCAGTGACTGGCATCAGTGATGTCATATATATCCCACTGAACTTTGTGACATGGGCTTGGGTTTTACCAAACCCTGTTTATCATTCTTTTCCATTATTGTCATAATGTTTAATTTCTGAAACACATTGTCCAGCTCAGCCATTTTAAAAACTTTTTAACACCAAATGAGATTGGAACTGAGGTAGTAGCTGGTACTAGCCTGGCATATGGTAGTGTTACCTATAATGAAGTGCTGCCATGATCCACATTCCAGAAGAAATAGAACCTCCTTGTGGACATTCAGAGGTATTGGGGTATTGTGAATAACTTTAAGTCATTTTATTCTCCAATTACAGTGTATAACACAAATGTTCATTTCTATACTACACATCTCCCATGTGGTTTTCTGCTTTAGATTGTTTATCACCAGTATTCTTTGTCTGTAAATAGCTATCTGTGATAATGATATGTTGGAATGAAGGTTGAGTCTACACATCATAAGGACAATAGCACTTATATCTTGTGTTGTATGAGAAATGCTCAAGAAATATCATAAAAGTGAAACTGTAAAATTACTTATTAGGTTAGGCAAGCATTTCCAATTCAAAAGCCTGTGTTCTATCATTTGCTGGTTTCATTTTTTTTCACTATGTATTCTAAGACTATATTTTCAGAAAGATGATCAGTTTGCTTTTGATGAATAAAAACGAAGTTATCGTAAGATGAATATTTACAAAACAAGTATGGAATTCCTATTCTTTTTATTTTTCAGAGCAAATTCAACCACATATCATCAAAACTAATATTGTTTAAAATAGTGTTAAGGTTCTTTGACTCTAAGAAACATGCTCCATCCAGTACAGTCACACATGCTTTTCCAGGTTCTATTAGGATGTATATGAGAACATGTTGATCTCTGAGGAGTTAAATTCTAGGTGCAAAGAAATCTTTGGGTCAAGGATCTACAAAGAACACACATGCATATGCATGTAGGCACACATGTACATTATCAATTGCATGGGCATGTTGACTAGTCAAGATGTGGCTTTTAGTCTTAGCAGTTCTTTACCAACAAGTGTTACAATGTTGCATTATGGCTGCCTGTATTCAAAGAAGATAACTCTCTTGCATCATCTGCAATGTAAAGATGGCTTGCTTCTCAACACTGAAAATAATGATGTACGTTTTGCTATCTCTAACTCAGAGACTGAATTAACAGACTAAAAATATCAAAATATAAAATCATACTGATTTTTGTGTCAAAGCTTTAAGTTCTGTGACAGGAGATCCTACCTCTCATTTTCCAACCCTCACTCTCTACTTTTCACTGTGAATGTACTATGAAGTACTGTGAATCTACAGTAGAGTAGATAACATCCTTAGAGATACACTGCAATAGTAAAAAAATATATTACAGACACATTTTTTTTCTGTTGTTCCTGTTCCTTATTTAGTGGTGAGGTTTGGATATTTGGGAAGACAATATTTAGATTAATGTCATTGTTTATTTTTCATTAGCACTTTCTAAATTTCTACCTTGTATATTTAGTTAAACTTTATTTAATAATAAGAATATATTTATTTTAAAACACTTTTAAATAAAAACATTTTACTGTTAGAATAACATAGCAAATCAGTCACTTGTAGCTACCCATAGTCTGTGCATCTTAATGAACTTCTAGATACTCAGGATAGCCATTCTGAAGATAATTGTGTTTGCTTTGAAGTCTTTCATGGAATATTACAGATTTTTTAAGATGAATAAATACATAAGAATGTAATTGAGAGTGGAGGTCTAAAATCCAAAGTGAAGTTTATCTTCTTCAGGATGGCTACATTGAGATTTCATCTGTCCCCATCAGATGGTCAAGATCAATAAAAATAAATGACAACAGATGTTGGCATGAGTTCAACTTGTACACTGATGCCAGGAGTACAAACTGCCACTGTCACTGTGGAAACAGTGTCAAAGAACAATAAAAAAGAAACTTCAAAAAGTCAAAATTAGATTTAATAAAACATTCAATTATACCAATCTCTGGAATGTGCTAAATAGGAATACTTATTAATTCAGAGATAACTTCTCATCCATGTACATATTACTTTTAATTAGGACATTTGGTTTGGAATTTTTCACCAATGGAGTTTTGTAGACCATATCCCCTAATATGACAAGCTATTGCGAATGCTTTTGGTTCCGCTCTAGAGTTTGATGTAAGATCTTATTGCTGTGGCTGTCACATAATTTATAGAGCATGGAGAAATCTAGCTGCTACTATGCCAGCATCTTCAAACCTACTAATTTTCATTGTACTAGACTTTAGTCATGACTCTTGTGGTTCCCACAGGTTTAAAACTATGCATTGGAGTCTGGTGAGCTCATAAGAACATTACTAAAGATACTAAGCATCCCTTCCCAAGAATAGATCAATATTCAATAAATTAGCATGAGAAAAGGAGTCCTAATGAGTCTTTTCTCTCTCTTTGATAGACTTGATCTTTTGCAGGCTTATTGTAGGCAATTGCTACTGATGAGAGATCAAGTTTTCAGTGGTTAACATTTCCTGTCCCTTTCTGCTTATCTACTTATTCTGTTCTCTCCTCTGTAATGGTCCATGGAGCTTAGAAGGAAATCAGCACACAAAATCATTGTTCTTTCTGAGCACCATCAACAGCAACAATATTCTGTACCCACTTCACTGCAAAGCATTAGAAACTTAGATTAAAGGATGAGAATCACATTTGTCTCTCAGTAGAGAAAAATATTTTAAATATATTTGGGGAAACTCCAGTGTATGTCACCAAAGGAAGTGAGCACATTTTAAGAACTTATGCACTCCTGAGCAATGAGGTTTTGCTAAGATTCACAGTACCAAACATGTGTTACTCCAATGGGATGAGCTCAAGTTGAAGTGAGAAATAGTTGATTATATCCATAATAATCATGCCATTATTTCAACAGTGGTCAATTTTGCATAGAAACATTGGAATTGTCACTTGTAGGTGTGATTTTTTTAACACAAACCTAGACAAATTTCGAAAAAATAGAATTCTAATTAAAGAAATGCCTCCATAAGATTGGCCTGTAGAGAATTCTGTGAATTTAGGGTTAGGGTTAGGGTTAGGGTTAGGGTTAGCTATTGATATAAAAGGCTCAGCCACTATTTCTAGTGCTCTCCATGTTTAGGTGGGCTTGAAGCACATAAGAAATTATGCTAAGTAAGACATGAAATGCAAGCCACTAAGTGATAGTTTTCTAGGATCTCTGCATTAGGTCCTGACTCAAGTTTCATGCCTTATTCCCTGTATGTAAAAGCTACAACCTGTATATGATACAACCTTTTCTCTCCCTAAGTAGCTCTTGCTCACAGTCATTATCACATTAAAATGACTATATTCAAATGTCCCATCTCCTTTAAAGCATCCATCTTTCAGATTTTCTGACTTCTGTGGATACCTCAAACGAAATATACAAATCTAAAGATTTCAAGCTATGATCTGTATGAGTCATTTTTCTGGTCAGAGTTGCCTAACTCAAAATAATTTCTTTCAGTTCAAATTATCCATGTATAATCTTTACAACTGAACAATATTCTATAGTTTATGTGTTCCACTTACTTCCTCCAGTCACCAGTGAATGAACGTGTATGCTAATTGAATACCCTAAGTGCTATGAAGAGAGTAATTAACACGGACAACTATCTCTATGGTAAAAAAAAAATAACGTTTTATGTATAGTATCAGGAACTGGTAGGGCTGGGTCATATGCAATTCTATTTCTTACTTAAAAATAATCATTTGTATATTTGTATGAATATTTTGTCCACCTGCCTGTATATGTAACATATATATTCTTGGTGAACCTAGGGACCACGAAGTGAAGATGAATACCACAAAATTGCAGTGACAGATGATTGTAAGCTGTTATATGGGAATTGGACATAGGTCCTGGGAAACCACTAGCAGTATAATTAATCATGAGGCCATCTCTCTCTTTCCTGCTCTTTCTAACTTTTGGATGAACATCAACAGTGATTTCTTTGGTGGCGGCAGCAGTATACACATTCATTAACAATGAATAAGAGTCATCTTTTCCCTACATCATGGCCACCATATGTCATCTGATTGTTATTAATAATAGGAATTCTGTCTGGGGTGAGATAAAATCTTAAAGTAGTTTTAATGTATTTCATAATTTGGAGCAAATGACTAAATTTAATTTCAGTACAGAAGATGAAATCAAAATACAGGGGGTTGTTACTTGTAACAAAATATTTTATATATTAATTTTATTAAATATTCATTAGCTATTAAGTCATGCTTTAGAAGTGAAGGTGGATTAAAATAAAGCTTAATAATTTTATTTAATTTGGAAGAGTTTATTTCATGTGTATGATGGTGTAAACCAAGAAAGAATAAATGCTTTGAATCAGCTAGAGTTGACTCTAAAGTTGGAACTTCAGATGAGTTGATCAAGGTGAACCCGTAAGTTTATTTTAGGCACAAATTTAATGTTTCTTCTAATTGTGGTTGCAATATGTAACCTTAAAGAAACCTAGAGACATATGCCTAATATAAGGAGAGTTTATTGTATTGCACATATCCTCCAACAATATTTAAACAACCATTTTGTTTTGTTTTTTCTTTGTTTGTTTGTTTACCGGAAAAAATCCTGGGTTTTTCTTGTGGGAAAAGAAGATAGCTCATTCACCCATGGCACAATCAAAGCTAAAAATCCATTTGAAAAAGAGTGAAATTAGATTTATGTCTTTGACCTTAGACACACACACACACACACACACACACATACACACACACACTCACACACACATGCACGCACAATTAGATTTGATATTTTAGCACCTGAAGGTACTACATGAAACAAAGAATATTATTCAATATATTGTGGTGAGAAAGAATGTTCTGAACTGAAAATTGTTCAAGAAGTAATCACAAGCATCAGCAGATGGAACTACAACATATTTAAAAAGTTTCTACACAGAAAAATAGATAGATAGATAGATAGATAGATAGATAGATAGATAGATAGATAGATAGATAGATAGGAAAGAATCTAAATAACAAGCAAACTAGGAGTTAAATTATAGAACTTGCAAAGTACTACAGGTGTTAAATTGTAAGGAAATAAAACTGGAAATCAGCAGATGGAACAATGAATCAAATACTTTTTAAAATAAAATGAAAAATAAAATGAAATATAAATAGCCAATAGCTATTTTTAAAAGCGTTCAATTACTTTAGTCATCTGATAATGCAAATTATAGCTACTTTGAGACAATACCTCAACCTGGTAAAAATGGCTGTTGCCAAGAAATATGACAGCAAATGTTGGATGGTGTGTGGAGGAAGAGACAAGTTTATTCACTGCTTTAAGGAGTGCAAATTATTATTACCATTATGAAAATCTGTTGGAGACTCTTCAAAAAATTATTGAGAGACCTGCCACATGACACAAGCATTTTGCTCCTGCATACAGCCAGAGAACTCAATCCCCACCATAAAGAGATTTGTTTTTCCATGCCTATTGCTTCCTTAATCACTGGGACAAGGAAATATTATCCATATATATATATATATATATATATATATATATATATAATAAATTCTGTACACCCATAACATAGAGTATTTTTAGCTGTAAAGAAGAAACAGTCACAAAAGGACAGGTAAGGTATACCAAGTGAAAATGCCCAATCTCCTAATCTTGAAACCACAAATGCATGTTTTCCTTCATATGCAGATCCTAACTTAATACAGATGCATGTGTGTACAAGTATGTGTGGGTATAGTACATTTGGCAAAAGGAGAACAAGATGGCTAATAACAGTAATAGACCGTGTCCTTGCATTGATATTATGTGTAATACATGTCAAAGCAAAGAAAGTCTACAGTGATCCATATGAGACTCCATGGGGCTGTTTCTTGACTGTGAATCATGACTTTTAATGTATATTTTTCAAGCAATATTCCTATAACATGTTGCTCTTTCTAAGCATTACTTAGTTTTATACATGCTATTTTAAGCAGCTATTTGAGCTATTAAATTATAGAATGTAAAGATAAAAATGTGCAAACAATTGTAATTTTGAAAACTGAGAGTATCAGGCAATAGTGATGTATTGTTTTTGAATTTCATAGAGCAACATGCCGTGTCAAGGATGTGAAACCATTAAGAAACTTTTTTAGCACATGTTACAATTTTAAATTACATTATTTTTGATGAATCAATGAACTTACCACCCTTTCATTTTGTTCTGCTTTTGTATGTGTATGTGCAAGCATATGTGCATGTATACCTATGTGTGTGTATGTATGTGTGTGTGTGTGTGTGTGTGTGTGTGTGTGTTATACCATGCCATGTTCAGTTATTTTTCTTAGGGCTAGTCAGTGTGAACGTGTTGTCTCATTTCTTTCACTTCCAAGCATGAAGAGTGAGGTGCCTGTATCTACATGGACCAATCCCAAGTTCTCCTCAGGATATACCAGCACAATGGGGGCAAGTTACCTTTCTGGCAGGAGGCAAATCTTCCAAATATCACCAGGTGGTGTTTTCTCCTTCAATGACTTAACCTCCTACTCCTGTACTCCATCCTCAGTGTCTTCCACTGCTCTCTCTTGAACAAGTAGTTGTTTTCTCAGAAGGATCTAAGCCCCGCTAAGGAAGGAGTTTTGTAGTACTCATATCTCTCATAGGAGGGGCTCCCAGGAGAGTCAAGAAAGATGTAAGGCTGAGGGTACTAGTTTTGCCAGAATTTTTCTTCCACCAACCTTAGCACCTGTGTAGCCTTCATCACATACTTTTCATTTTTTTTATTCTCCAAACCAGGTTGTCAACAACCAAGCAAATCCTGGCATTTGTCTCAATAGATACACTGTGACTCAGGGTGGCACAGCAGGAGCTTATAGCACCTTAGTACCTTCTGCTTGTAGGTCTGGTAGACCTGCTGATTGCAGAACACCATAGTGCAAGCTCAATAATAGGGGCCACTATGTGTGTTCTATCACGTTTTCTGAATGCTGTTCCCTAAATCTCTCTACTGAGGAATTTATGTACTTCTGCCTCAAGATAGCCTGTGAAGTAGATGATATTACTCACTGATCCAAAACATGTTTTCTTCTCTGAGTTACAGGAATGATACCTCATTTGTCCTAGGAAGGGTTTCAAAGTTATAAGTAGAAACAACCAGAATCAAAGGTGTCCCCAATTAGTTTCTGTGAAAGTTTTATACATATACATAAAAGACTACAGAATTCTGTCTGTTTATTTTCACTTCCCTTTGGCAGCTCTGAGGCTTAAGAACTTTTAAAATGGAGTCATAAATTTTCTTTTATTATACTCTTGATTATGTGTTTAATTGGCTTATTGACTGGTTTCTGGACTCAGTTGAATTCAAGAAACTTTAGTTGCTCAGTGAATGATTTAATTCTTATTTATTGCTGCTAATAAAGTCAGCATGGCTTAACCAGCTGCACTGAAGCCTCCACGTTCCTGTCATTGTGAAGACATAGAAAATACCATTTTTAAATCCTGAATTTTAGTTTTAGAGGGATTCATGTTTTTGTTTTGTTTTATTTTTAACACATAGCTGGACTTTTCCTTGATATAAATGCTGCATTATATTGATATATAAAATAATATTTTTAGTTTATTATGTGAAGACTATATGCACTTATGCAATGTATTTTTATCATATTCATCCTTCATCCCACCCCATGGCTCCTGGAATCCACCTCAAAACTTTCTTCCTCCCACTAGTGCCCTTATTTTATCAATTGCCCAACCCATGACTTTGGTTTATTGTATTAATAGCCCAGAAGCAACTTAGTAGTAACCATATGAACATGGGGATGGGAAAATACTTAGAGCACAAATGACCCACTATTGGCCACATTCCCAAAGGCAAATTGCTGTCTCTTCTCCCCTTTAGCCATGAATTTCTATGAGGTCCCATGCTAGGTTGGAAGTCCTTATGAGTACATTCCTTCATTCATGCTGAACTTTTACTAGTATGATTGTGTGGATCTGGTAAAAGCAAACCCAGCTGTGATGAGTTCATGAATGTAACAGTCATGTCATTTTTGGAAGACAGAATTTCTTGGTTCCCATTTTCATCTCCTAGCTCTTACATTATTTACTGCCTCACTTTCTAGGATGTTCCTAAGTCCTGGGGAAATGGGGCTTGAGATTAATGCCTCAATTTGGGCTACTGATTCAACTCGAAACCACTCTTAATCTCAGCATTTTCAGCAATGAGAGTTTCTGTGTTACTGCTGCCCACTGGGGGGTGGGGGAGGAGTGGATTTCCTCTGACCACTGTTGAGAACTGGTCAGATAATGGGTATAAGCCTGAATATTTACAAAACATTTTAAAAATGAGACTATTTAGCAAAACCCAAATAGCATGCCTCTTGCTGTTATCTGTTACCACTCCAGACATAGGCTTTTGACCTGGTTTAGAGTAAGAGAAATAGATTTCCTCCTGAGGAGCTGTATTCCCATTTAACCAAAACATACCTGTAAGTGGACACATTTTTGAATGAAGGCAAACATTGTAACATGATGATTCTAGTGCCAAGTAAGACTACTAGTATCTTTTATCTCCAGTGTCCTGAATAACACCTTCTAGGACTATGAATGCTGTCTAGCAGCAACGGAGTCTCCTTGTCATTTCAAGACTAATTTCTCTATGTATCCCAACTAAAGTGCATAGTGATTTAGTAATAATGTTTTAATGTCTACTCACAGTGGATACCTAAAAGCTATATCAACATACTATACAATTTTGTGGGGCTCTGGGAACTCTCTGACCAATAACTTGTAGGAAAGCATCCTAAGCCTGGCACTGAGATTTGTCTTTAATCACCCATGACATGTGGGAACAGGAATGTGCAGACATGCCAGGAGCCTCCATCCAAATTCTTTAATATACATATAAACACATAAATATGTGACCATTTCTAAGAACTTACAAAGTAGTGAGTTTACATTTAGATTTTTAGTATATCTTTAGTGTTAGTTAAACATTTCCTTCTCCCATCTTTCCCCATCCCCCACACCTACCAATTTTAAACCTCTAACCCTATGGTTCATATAACATTTGTTTTACTATTATCTCTAACTATAGTCTTAAGTGGGTTGAAGATAAATATCCACAGGTCTTTTTTATATGCCTCTTTTTTCCCTACCTCTTTTTTTTTAACATTCTCCTTTCATTAACTTCATTCTTACCTACGCCATATTTCTCCCCCCAATCTTAATCTTTCCATTTCTTGTATTCCCTATGTCTACTTTCATTTTAACCTCAATTCTACTATTTTTCACTTAATTAATCTCTTGCACCTTTTTCTTATTTTTTTTTTTTGCTCTGCTTTCAACATGTATTCCAACTCAAATTCAAATGAGAGATCCAAAGCTTAGATCAATATATATGAGAAAATGTAATATTTTCATTGTGAGATCAGTTTCAGATATCTTTTCTAAATATTGTGAATAGAGTAACTCTGAATATAAATGTATATGTGTGATGGCCAATCTTAGTTGTCATCTTGATTACATATGAAGTCAACTCAAACATACCTGCTAAGCACTCCTGTGACAGATTCTCCAGATAAGATTATTAAAGCAGGTTATTTAATATCTAGATTATTGAATCCCTATTTAATCTCTGAATTGTCAATAAAAGGTAATTAACCAGTAGCTAAGCAGTAGAGAGAATAGAAATGCTCAACCTAAATATATGTTATACCTTCTGGTGTTAACTTGTATAAGAAGACATGAAATGCCCCACTAGGGATTCATCCCATTTGCTGAAACCAAATCCAAACACTATTGCTGATACTCAGAAGTGCTTACTGACAGGAGCCTAGTATAGTGGTCCCCTAAGAGTCTCTTCCAGCGCCAGACCAATAGAAACCTTAGAGTGAGCACAGAAACCCCAATGGGCACAGCAAGGACTGTAGGAGCTAAAGGGGTTTGCAGTCTCATAGGAAGAACAACAATATCAAAACCAACTAGAGCCACCAAAGCTTCCAGGGACTAAATCACCAACCAAATACTACACAGGGGGTACTCATGGATTATTTTTATATTATTCAAATGCTGAATTCTCTGTCCCAATATCTTATTGAAATATATACATGGCATGTTAATCCTTCTTCTAAGTATTTCCGGGTACATGGTTGTGTAAACATTGTTCCCTATTTAACCTCTGGATTGTCAATAAAAGATGATTAACCAAAAGCTGAGCAGAACAGAGAGTAAGCCTGGACTTCTGATTGTAGTTAGGGGAAGAGGAAAAGAAGTCTGAGAGGATCTAACATGAAGATGGTTGAGAAAAGATACCATGAAAACATACTTGAAGCAGAGAGAGCCAAAGCAGCAGTAAACTGTAAATATCCTAGAGATTTGGGCTGGCGGTTGTCAGATTAGCTTAAGGAATAGAATGGATTATTTACTGTTCAGCCATATTACTGTAAGGCTTATCAAACAAAATTGATAGTCTTTGTATCATTTATTTAGGAGTTATCCAGAAAAAAAAACCATCACTTTTAAAATTGTTTATACGAAGTTTCTAGAAGATAGCAATGTTGACTGAAGTAGAAATTCCAGTGATATGGTTCTGCAAGTTTAGAGGCAAGAGAAGAAAGTATCTAATCAGGCTATTTAGATGATATTTTTATTGAAAACCTGAAAAATGTTTGTGTGGTAATGGTATATACCTTTTATCTCAACACTGCAGAGGCAGACCAGGCTAATCTTTGAGTTCAGGGCCAGTCTGGTCTATGGTGTTGGTTTCAGAATAGCCAGGGCTACAGAGAAATTCTTTGTCTCAACAAATCATCCAAACAAACTAACAAAAAAAATCAAATAACTAAAAGTAATGAAAAAGTAAAACACTTGCTATAATGAGAGAACAAAAACTGATTGATTAGGGCTAGAAATCAGTTGCTATCTGAAAGAAGCAACTTAGAGATGAAATATTTAATAAGGGTTTTCTTTGGGTCACCACATAGCTTTTGTGGTCCAGGGGAGCTCAAGGCTGTATCTCAGGCCAGGAGTTAAATTTATTAATGTGGAAGAATATATCCCATGTAATACTGTTTTGGGAAGTATTAAAGCCTTTAAAAGGTACATATTCTATTCCTTCAGAAATCACTACATTTGAAGAGGTCTTTGGTCCAGTGAATGTGTGTTTTCCCATTGTAGGGGAATGCCAAGGCACTGATGTGGAGGTTGAATGTGAGAGGGAGCACTTTCATGGAAGCAATGGAAGAGAAAGAGGGATGGGAGTGGGAGTAAAGAATATAACATTTGAAATGTAAGTACAGAGGATACCCAATAAAAATTAAATTTAAAAAAAGAAAAAAGAAATCACAGAATTATACAAATTGTGTTACTTTGACTCTTCAAAAAAAAAAAAAAAAAAAAAAACAGAAGGCATTCCCTTCACCAATACTATAACATGAGAAATATTGACAATAGCATTAGAACGTTTGAGGTGCTTATGTAGTGGTACTTTATATACAAGAACCCAAGATTGGACATGGGTTTAATTAGTCTCTAGAGGAAAAGACCTGTGTTGAAGTATTGAATCACTAAAGGCAAGTTGAGCATAATTTTCATAAAAAATTTCTAAAATGTCATGACTCATGTAGTCCTTTGGTACTGGCTAAACAAATATTGAAACAGAATAAATAAGGACACTATTTTTTTTTCTTCAATCTGTGTATGCATTAAAGCTCCAGAAGAAAGCAATACAAAGGTATACTGGATAGCACCAGTAGTGAATCTCTGTTTACCAACCAATATCAAATTTTAATGATTTACAGACTGAAAAGTTCTTCAAAAAAAAGGAGTCCTGTAAGTGAGTCTTATTTTAAATATTTGAGTTTATTTTTATTCTTTTTCCTCTGCCAAAGATAACATCATCATTGGAAAAGAAAACAATTAGTAATTCCTGACAGTATTGAGTTGAATAATGTTTGGGGAATGACATTGATTCCTGGAGATCTCAACAAATATTTAGTTTGTTCAACTAATGTAGGGAACTATGAAGGTTCAGTGAATAGTGAAATTTTTTCAAAGTTCAAAATGCAGTGGGTTCAGTCATCCCCCAAACATTCTATGTGGTTATAACCCTAAAATTTGGGTAGATATGTTTAGAAGTTGATAGAAGGCTGGGATTTTAGTTCTATAACCTTGACAGTAAGGGTGTTCATGGTTGGAAAGGCCAAATGAAAGCCAATAGAGTAGTCTCTACAAGAAAAAGTAATGATTCAAACCAACATTGTATCACTGCAGACACTACAGAAATTGGTGTTGCTTTCAAGGACTTGAAAGATACAGAAATTGTAAAGACAAACGGATCATGTTTTGTCAAGGCAATTGGTATACCTCTACTGTTCTACCTCAAGGGTATATTAACTCTTAATACTCATGTCATGACTTAGTGTGAAGGGATAATGTTAAATATTCAGCTCTGTCATAACCTAGTTTGCTTGGATTTTGATCCCCGGCATCTTTTTTTTCCCCACAAAATATGAGACATGTCAACTGTATTGATGATGTGATGCTAATTAGGTCAAGTGAGCTGGATACAGCAAACCATATGAACTTGTTAGGAAAGCATATGCATATCAGAGGATGAGAAATGAGCTAAGCTCAACTGCAAGGTCATTCAAACTCACTGACGTGTTTAGGATATCAGTTGTAACATTCCTTCTAAGATGAAAGATATCTTTCTCTACCTGGCCCATCCTACCACCAAGAAGGAAGTATAACACAAGTTTATTTGGATTCTGGAAGGAACATATTCCCCATCTGTTGCTACTCCAGCCAATTTACCAAGCAATTAGGAAAGCTCGTATCATTGAGTGGGGCAGTAACAGAAGAGGACTCTTAAGTAGGTCTAGGTTATGCAACAGGCTTCTCTACCACTTGTACCATGTGAATTAACAGATCACATCTTAGCTAAAACTGCAATGACAACTCGGGATATTGTTGGAATCTCTTAAAGACCTCACTTAAATGATAATTCACTTTCAAAATTCTCATGATTTCAGAGCAAGGTTCTCAAATTATCTATAGACAACTATTCTCCATTTGAGAGGCACCTCTTGTTCTTAGTGGAAACTGAATTTGACATTGGGCCACCAAGTTACTATACAACCCAAGCTGTTTATTAGGAGTTGAATATTATATGACCCACTAAACGATAAAGTATGATATGCACAGAACCATTCCATAAAATGGAACAGCTGTATAGATGAATGGGTACAAAGATATCCCAGGGACATAATCAAGTTACATGAAGTTGCCCAAACACCTATGATTTCTAAACCTGTTATAATGACTTTGGTTGCCAAGCCTTTATCTATACTCATCATTTCCCAATAATAATCAACATAGTGCTATAGTGGTAAAAATAGGTGTGATGCATGTGTGTAATTACATAGATTTTTAACTATGTAATCAACTCACCAGAGTTGTCTTAGCTGAAGCTGTTACTGAATCTTCCAGCTACAGAAAGAAACACTGGGCTCCCAGTATAAGACTCTTCACAAAGATGACCATACAGTTACATAGTCAAATGGTCACTGCTTTAGTTCACTTCAATCATGTTAAGAGCAAAACTTTGTCATTACTGAAATAAATACTTAATCTGTTTAATGATTTTTCTATCCTGTATGTAATGTTTCTCCATAAAGTATCTTCCTTGACCATACATGCTATCTTATCTACCATCATATGACTTCACACAGCATTGCTTTTGACCATGGAACTTCCCACACCCAATGAAGTGGAAGAGTAGGCCCACACTCATTCAACTTACTCTCATTCTTATGTTTCCCACCCCTCTGAAGTAGCTTGTTTAATAGAATGATGAAGGCCTTTTTGTGAATGCATGCTTAAAGCACCAGTTAGGTGGAAATTGCCTGGAGATCTGGAGGAAGAAGGTAAAGAAGATTCTGTCTGTGATGCAGGAGATTCTTTAGGGAGTCTCTTGATATTGGACTATGTGATTAAGGTCAATGGGGAGAACAAAACAAAAATAGAAGGCAGGGCAACAAAGATCCAGACATTTCAAGTTTGGAGGTCTTTCAAATGCTAGGGAAAGAACCAAAGCCTGTTTATGTGCCTTTTCAGGCTGAAAGAATTAGTACTAAAAAGGGCAAATATATAAACTACCTAAGGCTATGAGACCAGTTGCACAAACAGGTCTTCCAATTGATATGAGTGTTTCTGTGACATATTAACAACATGCTTTTACTCTTGCACACACATCCACACACAAACACAGCCTGAATTAATGCACTTACAAAAGAAACATTTGAGTTTTCTAATTCTTTTTCCATACAGTATAGCATCAATTGAAATATTACTGATCATGTGCTGCAAATTTGTGCTATCATTCTGAAGCTGCCCAAAACGAAAGATATGTGGAATAAATTATACCATGTTACATGGAATTATAGCATTGTTATTATTTTTGTTTGGAAATCAAGAATTACATAAGATGTGATTTTTCTCTCAAGTTGACAAGGGGTACCCTTGGTTATTAATTCAAGTGTATGTAGAATTATCTAAAGCATAAGCTTCTGGGGAATAAATTTTCTTGATAAGATTAATGTGCAGAAATTCTTACCCAAAATGTGGGTTTTTACCTATTTGTCCTGGGCCACATAAAACTTTGATTTTACAATCTCAGTTTCTTACAAGTTCATCTATCCTTTTACTGAACATTTTTTTTTTCCTACACAGAACAAGGAGAGCCCAAAGTCACACTCTCTGCCATTCTACAGGTACCATTGCTTTGAGAATATTATCCTGGCAAGATGCTGGCAAATCATAGCAACAGCATTCTTACATCATGGTAAAATAAAATGAGCAAAGGAATTAATAAATGGATAAAAGAAGTGAGAATGTCAGATGTTCATTAATCCTTATTATAAAACTCAAACAGTACATTTGGTTGTGAGATTACAATGGTATTAAAAATTCCACATGGTACCTAGTTTTACTCAATATAAAGTAAAATCAAGCACCCATGCTAAGTGTCTATTTGAAATTCACTAACTGTAAACAAAGCAAATGTTTTCTCAAAATAAAATGAATGTAGCAATGTGATTTTTAAAAATGAATATGATGCTAGTCCAGATTCAAATATTGGAATTTATAAAAATTGATTAATAACCCATATATAGTGGCAAGTATTCCACCAATTATAGACCAATAAAAATCCCCAAACTCCCTATGCATACCATCAATTCCTAGTCACCTCTTAAAATGTATATGAAGATTTTAAATGGTAGAATAGAAAGGTGTTTCTATTCTATTCTGTGCTTTAGGTCCTAAAGCTATTGCTACATAGACCATTTTATAGCCTCAAGTAATAAATGATTAAACTTCATTAAAAAGGTAACTAATTTAACAGGCACTGAGTGAAACAAAAAGAAAAAGTCTCTGTTTCCAGATAGTGAGCTTAAATTAGCCTTAATCTTTGACAGGCAATGATTTATATGTTTTCCTAAATATATTTGTAGCGTAAGAAAGTTTTATGTTGGTTTGTTCTCTTCTAAGAAATGAGCACTTTATCAACTTGTTCTAAGCACCAGAATGCACATAAATTGGAGAAAGTGGAGACTTGGGATAATGATGAATTATACTTATGCAAGTACAAAAGTATCCTGAGTATCCATATTTATTACATAGAAGGGGTTACTACATCTTCTTATGGCATTATCAAAGAAAACCAAAGCATCTAATAAATTTTAAAGTGTTTCCTATTCAGAAAACAGACTATACAAGATGCAGCTTGATAAAACTCAAGTCTACTGAGCGTGGGAAGGAAGCAGTATGCTTTGAAGTATGATATCTGCATCAGATTGCTCGGGGGAAATTGGACATGGAAATGGTGCAAGCTTTTAAATGTATATAACAAATGAAAATAGTTTATCAGTCTTCAAAGATACCATTCTTGTGAGGGATACAATTGTGAAGTGACTTTGCAATGAAATGGCACCTTTGATTTATTAAATCTGAAAATAGAGTATTTACAACAACTCTTTAGCTTTTAATTTGCTCAAGGAGGCATAGCCATTGGGATGCAGGGCTTCTTTGACTCATGATGCTATGGACGAGAGAAACAGATTGCTTCCATGGTAACTGAAGTAGTTTCAGTTATAATATATGCCAGATACTTTGGTAACTAAAATAAAGATACAATAAAAGTTTTAATTGTATTAGTTTCATGTAGAGACAAATTACATAAATTTTTAATTGCCTTAAAAATAGAAGTACTTCAAAAAGTTTGAAAGAGAATATTTTCATTTGCAATACATCTCATGAAATTAGAGATATCTTTTGGTAGAAACAAAGAAACAAAACAAAACAAAACAAAAGGTGCATGATTATACAAAGACCATCTGACATGATTTTCTGAATATTTTATGCTCTCCTAACCTTATATAAAGTTTGAAGCTAATAGTATATTATCACCTTTGAAGATCTGAGGTTCTCTTGTTCTCTCTCTCTCCCTTTCCCCCCCTCTCTCTTTCTCTCTCTCTCTCTCTCTCTCTCTCTCTCTCTCTCTCTCTCTCTCTCTGTGTGTGTGTGTGTGTGTGTGTGTCCTGCAGTGGTATATTTGAAATGACTTAATAGTCTCTCTTACAAGATGTTAGAATGATAGGCCTTGCTGCTCTGTACAGGAGTTATAGGATTCAAACTCAGGTCTTTCTTATTGTGCAATAAAAGAAAAATCAAGTGATCCATCTCTCCAGAACCCAAGAGATTCTAACTTAGCTTACATCCTTAATAAAACAGCATTGAGACTGAATGTAAAAACCTACTTTGTTGTCTGAGACTTCTCCACAAATAAAAAGGCAGCAAAGTATAATACATAACACATTTATGGCTTGCATTTGTTGATAGCAAATGTATATTAGCTGGAGTTATTCTTAGACTTTCTCGTTGAGATTTGAAAGGAAGTAATGGTATTGTTTCAGCCACATAGTAAATGATATATGTTTTTGTCTGTTATGCCTTGATTTTCTGTTTAAGAGTAATGACAAATTGGACTTGTAATCTTTTATTTTTCTCTACTTTGTTTTAAAAATATGATTAAATTTTATTGGTCTTCTGAAGACATTCTTGAGAAGTGTCACAGTATCCAATGAATGTGAAGTGTTTCCTATGAATTCAAAAGGCATCCATTATGTGTGAAACTTTTGTAGGCTTCTCTCAGTGTCAAATAACTTCTTTTCTCAAATTTAAAAGAATGTTTTAATATACTTTAATTATCATAAATTTGTATATATTTCAAATTATAAGTGTGTGTATTATCTAAATAACTTGCATGATATATTTACATATAGATCAGATTGAGGTAAAAGATGTTAGAAGTCTATAGATGTGACCGAAGATGCGGGATTTCTGATCATATTTCACAGAATGTGACTGTTAGTAAAGCATCTAAAACTTGAGGGCGTGACCAGAATTCACTGGATCTTGAATGTTGGTACAGCATTTGAACTGCTGCTTGCTAACAGCATATTCCTATACCTATTGATCAATGTATCACTCAGCCTTCTTCCTGGAAGCATTTTAATCCAGTGGATGTTAATAGATGGCTGCAGAACTGAGCATCCATAGTGCTCCTTCATATGAAATGCAGGTACATCCACATTCTTTCTCTGACAGGTGTCATTGTTGTAAATTGCTGATAAAAACATTGCTCTCCACTAACAGAAGAGGCTGGCTTTGAGATGATTTAAAATTAATCTGATGAAGGTTCCCATTGATAGGTCCTTCACTTTGGTTGGCAGGTTAAAGTCTGTTTTGAGACTACCATCTTTCCCAATTCTATGACAAAATATCAGAATTGTGTTTTACTTAAAAGCCTATGTATATACATCTGTATATTTTTACTCATGTACTTTGTCTCTCTCTCTAACACACACACACACACACACACACACACATACACACACACACACACACACACACACACACACACACACACACACACACCAAAGATGAATATTCTGTCTGAGCAACAGATGTTATTCTTGGATTTATGGTAAGAATGGAAATAAAGTAAGGTGGTACCAATATTCTTTCAGGCTTAGGTGTATTCTGAAGGCAGCAGGAGTGAAGACTCATTATTCAGCTTGTAGACCATACTGTGAATTGTCACAGGATTCACCTCAGAATCATGTTACTTGCACAGATTCTGAATCAGTGGGGCTGAGCTGCAACATGCAACCCACAAGTGACTGTTTCTAATGAGCTCCCTTGTGATAAGTATGAGTCTCAAACTGTAAGTAAGAAGTATAAATTGTAACTAAAGAGAAGAGCAAAAAGAAAACAAAACTTCAAAGCCATGCTCCCTACAGTTACATATGCAGACATTTTTTCCATTCCCACTTTGGGTGTAGTTCCTTGTTTTCTTCTGGGAGCATTGAAAGAAAATATGATTGTCCCTGAGGCTACATTCCTTGTTTCTCTTGACTATAATGTTAACAATAAGAAATATATTGCTTAAAACCATGTGAACAAGTATCATAGGTTTTTCTAAAAATTTATTACTTTGGCATTAAAATAAATATGTACTTTATAAATATGATTAAACATATCTCATTAATTGACCACTTTTCTGTAGCACAATTAGCCATTTAATCCAAGTCATCTTTTTTAACTTTATTTTAAAAAACAAAGATAAAAGAAAAAAATTAAACATTTTTGCATAAATGTATACAAATACAATTGTGTCAGTGCTTGGTATTTTTTTTCTTTTTTTTAAGTTTTGATACTATGCACTAAGGTCTTACTAGATACAATGAGCAAAAAGTACATGTAAAACAGGATGTATCCCAGAATTAGTCAATGTTTTCTTGGTGTGTAAGGATTGAGCATGACTTTTTTTTTTTGTTTTGTTTTCTTTTTTACTTGAACTTCACACAGTCTGTGAGTTGTTTCTGGGGCAGTCTGAGCCTCTGTGGTTAGCATCCCAATATCAGTGACTGCATATTATGTCTGTTCTTTTGTGACTGGGATTATCTCACTCAGGATGATATTCTCTAGATGCAACCATTTTCTTAAGAATTTGGTTAAGTCATTGTTTCTGATGGCTGAGTAGTACTCCATTGTGAAAATGTACCACAATTTTTGTATCCATTCATCTACTGAAGGACATCTAGGTTCTTTACAGCATCTGGCTATTACAAATAGAGCTGCTATGAACATTGTGGTGCATGTATCTTTGTTGTATATTGGAGTGTTTCTGGGATATATGCCCAGAAGTGGAATAGCTGGATCTTCAGGTAGTACTATGTCCAATTTTCTGAGGGATCACCAGACTGATTTCCAGAGTGGGTGTATCAGTTTACAACCACACCAACAGTGGAGAAGTGTTCCTCATTCTCCACAACCTCGCCAGTATCTGCTGTTATCTGAGATTTGGATCTTCGCCAATCTGACTGGTGTGAGGTGGATTCTCAGGGTTGTTTTGATTTGCATTTCCCTGATGGCTAAGGATGTTGAACACTTCCTTAGATTTTTCTCAGCCATTTGATATTCCTCAATTGAGAATGTTTTGTTAAGCTCTGTATCCCATTTTTAATAGGGTTGTTTAATTCTCCGGTGTCTAACTTTTTGAGTTCTTTGTATACCTTGGCTATTAGGCCTCTATCTGATGTGCAGTTGGTAAAGATCTTTTCCCATTCTGTTGGCTGACGTTTTGTTTTCTTGACAATGTTCTTAGCCTTACAGAAACTTTGCAAGTCATCTTTATGTCTATCACTGGTAGGGAAAATATGCTATAATGCTTAATTATCCATTTATATCCAGCTCTATAACTTTTAAAATAGTGAGTGCAATCTGCTTAATGGCCAGCAGCAGAGAGGACTGCACCGAAAGCCAGGGCAGACACAGTCTCTATATAACTTAGGAAACAGCAGATTATCTATATATTTTGATGTGTGTGTGTCTGTGTGTGTGTGTGTGTGTGTGTGTGTGTATGCACACATGAATGTGTAAGCACATGCACACCTGTGTAAGAGAGAGGCTTAAATTTCTGTTAAAAACAATGTCTCTGTGAGGATTCAAATGAAATGTGTTTCCTCTATACTTTGCAATAGAAGTCACTAAATCCTGTTCAGGACTCTTTGTTTAGTTTAAAAACTACTTCAGAGTGAGAGACTGAAGAAGATGAAGGAGAAGTCCCTAGTCATAGGTATTATTTTATGCCTTCTTGTATTCATAGGTAGATATGGTGAAAAAAGTTATATGTGCAAAAGTTGATACACTGAAATGTAGAGGAAACCAAAGAGAAAATGAGGCAATAAGAAACTTAAAGGATATCCTATTTAAAATGGTACATGAAAGGTGAACTTAAATGGATGAGAGTCCAAAGTAGCCACTCTGAGGTATTTTAGGATATTAGCACTGGGTAGAACTCCCCAACAAAGGAATGTGAATGAAAAACCCTAGAAAAACTTAATTATGCAAAGGTGGATTGGCTGATTAAAATTTCACTCAGGTGGAGAGATGGAGATGTTTGCAAATCTAGAACAAAATTATCTTGGGCCATCTTTATTCCCTGTTTTGTAGCCAGTCACACAAACACACACACAGAAACACTCATGCACGCATGCATGCACATGCACGCACAAGCACACACACACACACTCTATATGATAAACATCTTTTCTGACCATTAGGTAAATCTTAAAGAATGTATAAACAGACTTCTAGCTTTCAGGTGTTAAAAGGCTAAGATGCTTTTAAATTTCTTGCAAAAATACTACCCTCTTTTCTGTATCCTGCCTACATCATGTAGACAGCACTGTATTTTTAAATATTTGTTATTTGTATTGAACTGTGAGATCACAGCTTCTGCTTCAAGCTAGGTTTGGCCATCTGTCCAAAATTAAATTAAAAGGGCAAAATGAGTAGTGGAAATTAGACAGAAGGATATATTAAATGTGACCATATGGGAAGAAAAAAAAATATTTCCAGTGATTTCCAGCTCCAGTCCATCTACAGGTTCCTCTGTGAACTTAAACTTGAAATAGAGAGTCAAGAATATGAATATCCAAGCAGTCCTGGTGAAGATCTGGTATTCCCACTACGGACCCATCTCTGTCAGGCTTTCAGTCTCAGCCTGTGAGGTGACCTGAAGAGTTGTTAGAACTGAGTCAAACCCTTATCTGAGTTATTTTCTACTCTAGATAGTAGGTTTTTGTTTCTTTAATATAAGATTTCTGGGGAAATGTTCATATTTTTGGGGCCAGTTATTTCAAGTGTGTAATAGATGGGTAGACACATGTGTCTCTTTAGAGCATCCTCACCTTTAAGAGGCTGGCTACATTATTTTATTTCCTTCTTACTCTATATAGAAATTTCATGAAATGGCTTTCTAATTGACACATACTATTTGGGGAAATTTAAATCTGTTCCAAGGCCATGCTCCCTTATATTTGTTTCTTGAATGAATCATCTCTTTTATTCCTTTGAGATAAGAGTTACTCCTTTTTTTGAGACAATTTGGACTCTTCAGAAGTCTTGACCACTGTTTTTCAATGATGACCTTGTGACTCATGTATGCAGCATTAACAGGCATAGTACAGGACAGTAAGGCAGGCTACATTGTAAAGAACTTCATCTTTTGATGAGATTCAGTTGAAATATGGATGCCTATAATATCATAGTCTTATATCAAAATGAATTACATGTACTTTATCTTTCTGCAGAAACAGAGTGGGTTGACAGACACTGGTGAGTTTAACTGTATCCACACTGGGCAAACATTCACAGATGGTGTTTCTAATTTCTGCCTACTGATTGCGTGTGCAGCACTTCTGAGAGACTGATAATCTGTGACTTCCTTCTAGTTAATCTATACCTTTCTATGGCTATTCTTCCCATGCTATGGGAGAAGAAAGAGCTGGGTATTCTGCTGTTTTTACTATTGGTGCCTTTGTCATTTTATTGCAGAATTTAACTGTAGCATAAAGGTTATAGGATTGTTTTTCCTCCTTTATTAGCGGGTGTTGATCATATCACTGCAATATATCACAAAGTTAGATGAGAGTTCTAAAATACATAATTGTGTGTTTCTGTGATTTATATAGGTCAGCAATGATTTGATTTTAGAGAGAGAAAAATGAGAAACAGGAAGGTTTACAGATGTGTAATGGTTACTGGCTGCCACGGCAGATAAAATATTATAAACTAAGACAGATTTCCTTGGCAGCCTTGATTTACCAAATTTTACACATGTTGAAAGTGTACATTCAAAAATACATTAACTACAGAAGGATCCACTGCTGCTGGCTTCCTTTGTGAGAATGTTCAGAGTGTCTTTCTTTACTCCTAAGTGAGACAAGAGATTTGGGAGAAAGCATACTATGAAATTTGGGCTTTTTTTTTTTTTTTAAGCATCTCCTGTGTCTGTGATAAAAAAAGTGGTGGCATTTTTTGCACATGAGAACTGGTCTTCGAATCAATTTTACAATGAAAGGCATTCTCTGAAATGTATTCTGATTTTCTGAATGAACCTGAATAAATATGGTATTTAATGGAAATCTCAGAAATGTAATCTGAAATGTTGACATGGGGAAGCTAGGTTTGGACATGTTTTAAAGTAACTCAAACACTGCAATGAAGACTGCTGATGGTTTAGATTTCGACAAGAAAACTGCCTGCTAAAGTGGCTATCTATTTGGCCATATGTTTAGGACAATCATCTTTGTACTCCTCCCTCACTGACCTTTAGAACTGAGGAATCTGTAATGAATTAGACTTCTGTGAACTTAAAATTGCCTAAGATTATGTTTCCTACTAATATTATTGTTGAACAGAACAAAACCAAGGGAAAGAAGAAAATTTGGAGAGATGTGGGACATATTTATTTCCTGAACTATGTGGATACTCTCATAGGTGTTTTTCATATACTAAAATCATAATCTTATATACATTAAATATGTACAGTTGATTCTATATCAAATTATATTTCAACAAGGTTTGTTTTTAAAAAGAAAATACCATATTCCCAAACAAGTTTTGAGATAGCTTTGCTTTACTGGTGACAGTAAGGTCTCAAAGTTGGGGAAAAAAATGTAGGGGTAAATTTTATAACTTGAATATTTAGGTCATAATATTTAGATGGAGTTGACTTAATGTTTGTGTGTTTGTGATCATGAACACTATCTTAAATTGCTGAGAAGGAATAGTTTTTAAACTATGGCTCTGCTGATGTATATGTAACACTTTCCTGATTTATAATCACAAGCGAGTCACTAGACAGGATCACAGGAAACAAAGAGAATTTATGATCCAAGCATTCGTCTGTGATGCTAAAAGCACAAATTGGCTTCCTGACTCTAAATTTCGATTCAGCTCCCATGATTCCAGCTCATATCAGCCTGAAGGGATAATGATAGTTAGATCATTTGTGTTCCCTATTCCCACCACCATTCATAAAATATAATTGAATTAGTGGCAAACAAAACAAAACCAAACCCACAAAACCCTAGTCATTCCATTATCTCCAATTTAAATATATAAAACCCAAGATCTGTCTTCCCCGATACTTCTGAAATCCTCTACCTCCTCATTTTTTTCTTCCAGAATATATCTCTTAGGTGCCCTTTTCAAGACCTTTTCTTCTGCTACTTACATTTTCCTATAGGTTGTTATATGATTCCAAACTCTGGGCCAAGGTCACAGAACTATTTAGTAGACTTTTTTGTATATTAATATCACAACAGATATATGATAATTACTCTTTAAAAGTTGTTTTATTTTACATAATCATAGTATCAAATTTCAATTGATTCCTATTTGTCAAAGATTTTCATACTGAATTATCTTTTCAAGAACAAATTGAGGGCAGGTGAGATGGCTTAGCAGTTAAATAGCTGGGTCCCAATCAGAGAATTTACCTAGTGGGAGAAGAAAAAGAGTACTTCCAAATATCCTGTGTCTTTCAGATACAAGATTGTAAAGCCTCGGCACTGCTCAAAGCAAAATGTAACAAAAAAGGTCTAAAGTTTTGTTTCACTGAATGACTAATCATATAAACACCTCTGTTCACAGTTTCAGTATTTAGTTTCATCTTCATTAGCTGTGGACATTGTCATCAAATCAACCTCAATGCAGAAAGGAGTACTACTAGGAAAGCAATACTTTTTAGTGTCCCTTTAGCTATATCTCATGGTTCTCCACCTTCTTATTGGAATAGAACAAGCAACTGCTGTAGGGAAGATAGGGCTGTTATGTAATAAATACCAGTCCTACCATTGTGGAGCTTAACTCTCACAATTGGCCTTCACTGCTTTAACTAGACAGAGACACATATTTCAAAAATGATTTTCTTGTTTTCTTTAACATTCATTTCAGCAGGCCATGGAACCTTGTTATGAATCTGTAAATGTGCAAAATATCCTTTATCCCCAGTCAACAAACTATCTCTTTGGCACTTCCTGTTTTTCTCATCACACAGACTAGGCTTTCCACTACAGTTTTATTTGGTGGGAGAGGAAGATATTTATTTGTTGTTGTTGTTGCTGCTGCTGCTGCTGCTGCTAGTAGTAGTGGTGGTGGTGGTTGTTTGTGTGTGTGTGTGTGTTTGTGTGTGTGTGTGTGTGTGTGTGTGTGTGTGTGTGAAATAACCAGTTATCCTATTTGTTGTATATAACATGATAGAATCCCTTTTTCAAGTTTCAGTTATCTTTATCCTCAGTAATGGGAGTAGGTTTTTATTAGCTGCTTTCCATTCACAGCCAAGAGTAAGTACCTATAACATCCTCATAGTATTTGATATTTCTTGTGATGCATTGTCATTATAAGACTAGCTAGAGTATATTAATGAAGGCCTCCAGGTCAGGTTGTATGGTCTAGAAAGGATAAAAAATAGATCCTAACCCCTCTAAGGACCCCCAAGTTACCACACTCTAAAGGAACCTTAACCCCTGCACCTAAGTAGCCCCAAATACCTCAAATTCCAGACCCTTCTTTTTGCCAATAAGTAGATATAAGGCTACACTCCTTGCTTCTGGAGCCTGCTTTCTGTATGATACTAGGTGAAAGGGTATAGGACAGGCCCTTGGATACTCGAGCCGGGCCTAGTAACTTAACATAAGCTGATTTAACTGCTTATCTGGCTTCTGCAAACTGCTTGCACCATAGAAATCCCCTGCCCTAGTGACTTCTCCTGTCTGCCATTGTCACTTTCACCCAGGAAAATGCACAAATACAGACCTCGGAGACTATAAGGAACATGATTGGTCCCTGGAGTGCGGGCTTAGATGGTTTACAATGATTGGCCTAGAAAGCATGGGCTTAGATAATTTAAAATGATTGGTTTGTAATTCACGGGCTTTGCCATGATTAGTTTGAGATTCGCGGGCCTTGTGAACCCTATAAAAGATGTCCCGATCCGCAGTCCTGTACCCCTGTGTGGTGTATGACTGTGGGCCACAGCACGCTTGGAATAAAAATCCTCTTGCAGTTTGCATCAAGAACGCTTCTCGTGAAGTATCACCTTTGGGGTGTCACCTTTCCTTGGACGGAGCATTGGGGTCCTCACTTTGAGGGTCTAAGTGTCTTTTTATACTTTGTTGAATTCAATTTACTAGAATTTTGGAATTATTTTCTTTTAGTTATTTTATTTTCTTTTGGTAGTAGGAGCATACCAATCTCATAAAATATTAAGATATTACTTCTGCTTCCAGTGTCTAGGATGTTTAGGCTACATACTGTTTATTTGTTTAATATTTAAAATTCTCCTCCTATAGATGCCAGATAATGCCATCCTCTGCTACAAATGCAGCTGGATCCATGGGTTTCTCCATGTGTACTCTTTGGTTGGTGACTTAATACCTGAGAGCTCTGGAAGGTCCAGCTGTTGATATTGTTGCTCTTTCTATGAGGTTGCAAACCTCTTCAACTCTTTCAGTCCTCTAATTCCAACATTGTAGTCTCTGTGCTTAGTCCATGGTTATTTGCAAGCATCCTCATCTACATCACTAAGGCTCTGGCAGAGCCTCTCAGGAGAGATCTATATTAAGCTCCTGTCAGCAAACACTTCTTGGCATCAGCAATAGTGACTGGGTTTGGTGGCTGCATATGGGGCGGATTCCCAGGTGGGCAGTCTCTGGATGGCCTTTTTTTCAGTCTCTGCTCTACTTTTTTTCACTATGTTTCCTCTCTTGAGTATTTTGTTCCCCCTTCTAAGAAGCAGTGAAGCATCCACATTTTGGTTTTCCTTCTTCTTGAGCTTCCTATGCTCTGTGAATTGTATATAAAAAAAGAAACCCAGTAAATTAGAGCAATAGCAATATCCCCACCTTCAAACACCAAATCAGCCCTAAAACAAATGAAGAAAAAAAAATCTAATTTTCAGAATTGATATAATGAATTCAGGTACATTGTTTGTATCCAGTTTTGTTTAATTAGTTTTTCTTTTCTTATATTATTTATTTTATTTATTTATATCTTAAATATTGGTACCCTTCCCAGTCATTCCTCACAGAGATCTTTCCCCCATCCTTCATTCCCTTTGTCTCTGAGAGGCTGCCCAACCCCCCAAGTATTCCCTGAGGATGGGTTATCATGTCTCTACAGGATTAGGTGCTTCTTTACCTACTGAGGCCAAATAAGGCATCCCTCTGTCGGCTTCTTGAATGTTGAGATTTGTTTGGTGACTCATTGAGAATGTTCTGTGCTCCCTTAAGGTAGGTATGTGCATATTGACATTTAACAAAAATTTTTTGTACTTAAAAATAGAGAATTCAGTGGTAAAGTCATATCTATTTAATGCTTCATTTACAATTAGTTTATTGCTAAATTTCAATATTTTAGGTGTTCATTCATAATTATATTTGTCTCATGAATTTCAATACTTGCTGCCCTCAAGAAAAATTTCCAACTTTTTTTGAAGTACTTTTAAGCACTAAATCCATTATAGTGTTTTTTGCTATTCTTTCTATCAGCCCATTTTAAAAAATCCTGTTTTCCTCCATTTCATTGGTAGTTTGAATTGTTTCACTCTCCTTAATTAGTCTAGATATAAATAAATTGTATTAATCAATTCATATAGTCATCCTTTGATGTCATTGATATTTCATTTATATTAGATTTACGTTTCATCAATTTCTGTTCATTGGTATTTATTTTGTCTCTTTTTATGAGCATTAAATGATCCTTTCTTAATTGTCTAATATCAATACTTAAATCATTGACAATAGATATTTTTGTAACAAGCACTGAAATTCTGCACCTATATTTCTTAGCTCCCGTTTTAAGTATCTAATTTGAGTACTAGCTAGAGTAAAAATTACTTGAGTCAATTTAGAAAAAGGCAAGAATAAATCAGTTACTTAAAAATAAATGCTTTTTTAGTTAGACTAATAAGAAACAATTATCCCACAATACAATATGTAACTGGATAACTATGATGTCATCTCTTGAATCCAAACTATGTTTTAGAAATAAAGACATATTAAATAATCATACCATTCTTTTAGATTAATACACAAAATATAAAACTATACCAAGTCCTATGTTATGAGGAGAATAATATATTGCAGGTAACCAGAAGGAATGGAAAATCATGGGAAAGAAGAGGGGCATTGCAGAGGAAAAGTACTCAGGGGAAGGCATTGGGCAGAAGGCTAAAACTAGATCCAACTAGATCCTCACATAGGCAATATTCTTATACTTCTTTTGAATATTATACCTTGTTTATATTTTTTAAAGACGGGCAGAAGAAAGAAATATATCATTTGATTCTAACTGAAAAATCATTTATTTTAATTTCATGTGTGTGTGTCTTATTTTGTTCCAGTTTGCAATCTCACCAGCAATGGAGGAGTATACATCTTTCTCCACATTCTCACCAGCATGTGCTGTCACCTGAGAATTTAATTGTAACCATTCTGAATGATATAGGGTGGAATCTCAGGGTGTTTTGATTTGCATCCTCTGTTTTTGATCTTAGCCATTTTGACTCCTGTGAGTTGGAATCTTAGGATTGTTTTGATTTGCATTTCCCTGATTACTAGGGATGTTGAGCAATTATTAGGTGCTTCTCAGCCATTTGATATTTCTCCATTGAAAAGCCTCTGTATAGCTCTGTACCACGTGTTTTAAGAGAATTCTTTGATTCTCTATAGTATAGCTTTTTGAGCTCCTTGTATATATTGGATACTAGCCCTCTATCAGATGTAGGATTGGTAAAGATATCTTCCCAATCTTTTAGTTGCTATTTTGTCATTTTGACAGTGTCTTTTGCCTTACAGAAGCTTTGTAATTTCATGAGGTCCCATTTATCAATTCTAGATCTTAGAGCATAAGCCATTGATGTTCTGTTCAGAAAATTTACCCCTGTGCCTATGTGTTCTAAGTTCTTCCCCACTTTCTGTTCTATTAGTTTCACTGAACCTGGTTTTATGTGGAGGTTTTTAATCCACTTGAATTTGAGCTTTGTACCAGGAGATTAGAAGGGATCAATTTGCATTCTTCTGCATGCTGACTGCCAGTTGAACCAACACCATTTATTGAAGAGGCTGTACTTTTTCCATTGAATGTTTTTAGCTCCTTTGTCTAAGATCAAGTGTGGGTTCATTTCTGGGTCTTCAATTTTATTCTATTTATCTAACTGCCTGTCTCTGTACAAATACCAGCCAGGTTTTTTTTTTTAATCACAATTGTTCTGTAATACAGCTTGAGATCTGGGAATGTGATTCCCGCAGAAGATTTTTTTTATTGTTGAGAATATTTTTTTGCTCTCCTGGCTTTTTTATTATTTCAGATGAATCTGCAAATTGCTCTTTCTAACTCTATGAAGAATTGAGTTGGAATTTTGATGGGATTCCATTGAATTTGTAGATTGCCTTAGGCAAGATGGCCATTTTTACTATGTTGATTCTTCCAATTCATGAGCATGGAATATCTTTCCATCTTCTAAGATCTTTGATATCCTTCTTCAGAGGCTTGAAATTCTTGTTGTAGAGATCCTTCCCATGCTTGGTTAAGGTCACACCAAGATATTTTATATTTTTTGTGGCTATTGTGAAGGGTGTTCATTCTCTATTTTCTTTCTCATCCTGTTTTTCCTTTGAGTAGAGGAAAGATACTGATTTGCTTGAATTAATTTTATAGCTCACCACTAGGCTGAACGTGTTTATCAGCTGTAAAGTTCCCTGGTGAAATTTTCATGGTCAATTAAGTATACTATCATATGATCTTCAAATAGTGATATTTTGGCTTCTTCTTTTCCAATTTGTATCCCTTTGACCTCTTTTGTTTTCTTATTGCTCTGGCTAGTACTTCAAGTACTATATTGAATATATAGGAAGAGAGTAGACAGCCTTGTCTAGTTCCCGATTTTAGGGGGATTGCTTCAAGTATCTCACCATTTACTTTGATGTTGGCTAGTGGTTTGCTGTATATTGCTTTTACTATGTTTAGGTATGGGCTTTGGATTCTTGCTCTTTCCAAGACTTTTAACATGAATGGGGTGTTGAATTTTATCAAATGCTTTCTTGGCATCTAGAGAGATATTCATGTGAGTTTTTTTTTTTTTTTTTTTTTTTTTTTTTTGAGTTTGTTTATGTAGCAGATGGCATTGATGGATTTCTGTATATTGAACCATCCTTGCATATCTGAGATGATGCCCACATGATCATGGTGAATAATTGCTTTGATGTGTTCTTGGATTTGGTTTACAAGAATTTTATTGAGTATTTTTGTATCAATGTTCATGAGGGAAATTGGTCTAGGGTTCTCTTTCTTTGTGGTATCTTTGTGTGGTTTAGGAATGAGCATAATTGTCATCTCAAAGAATGAATTGGGTAGTATTTCTGCTGTTTCTGTAATGTGGAATAGTTTGGAGAGTATTGGTATTAGGTTTTCTATGAAGCTTTGATAGAATTATGCACTAAACCCATCAGGTCCTAGGCTTTTTTTTTTTTTTTTTTTTTTTTTTTTTTTTTTTTTGATTGGGAGGCTTTTGATGACTTCTTCTATTTCTTTGGGAGTTATGGGTCTGTTTAGATTGTTTGTGTGATCCTGATTTAACTTTGTTACCTGGTATCTTTCTAAAAAAAATTTTTTTTAGAACTTTTTTCTAAAACATTCCATTTCCTCTAGATTTTCTAGTTTTTTTTTTTTTTTTTTTTTTTTTTGAGTATAGGCTTTTGTAAAAGATCTAATAATTTTTTGATTTTCCTCAGTTTCTGTTGTTATGTCTCCCTTTCATTTCTGATTTTGTCAATTTGGATGCTCTCTCTGTGCCCTCTGGGTAGTCTGGCTAAGGGTTTATCAAGCTGATTGATTTTCTAAAAGAACCAGCTCTTGGTTTTGTTGATTCATTGTATAAACTTTTTGTTCCTATTTGGCTGATTTCAGCTTTGAGTTTGATTACTGCCTGTCGTCTACTTCTGTTAGGTGTATCTGCTTCTTTTTGTTCAAGAGCTTTCCGTTGCTATGTCAAATTGTTAGTGTATGTTCTCTCCAGTTTCTTTTCTGTGCTCAGTGTTATGAATTTTCCTCTTAGCACTGCTTTTGTTGTATCCCATAAGTTTGGGTATGCTGTGCTTTCATTTTTGTTAAATTTTAAGAAGTCTTTGATTTCTTTCTTTATTTCTTCTTTAACCAAGATGTCATTGAGTAGAGCACTGTTTAGTTTCCATATGTATGTGGGCTTTTTGTTGTTGTTGTTATTGAAGACCAGCCTTAGTCCAGGGTGATCTGATAGAATGTATGGTATTATTTCTAACTTCTTTTATCTGTTGAGGCTTGTTTTGTGACGAACTATATGGTCAATTTTGGAGAAGGTGTCATAAGGTGCTGAGAAGAAGGTAGAGTATTTTGTTTTATGATGGAATGTTCTATAGATGTCTTTTAAATCAATTTGGTTCATTACTTCTGTTAGTTTCACTGTGTCTTTGTTCAGTTTCTGCATCCATAATTTGTCCACTGATGAGAGTGGAGTATTGAAGACTCACACTATTATTATGTGTGGTAAAAATGTATGCTCTAAGCTTTAGTAGAGTTTCTTTTATGAATGTGGGTGTTTTTGTATTTGGAGCATAGATGTTCAGGATTAAGAGTTGGTCTTCATCATTGTTTCCTTTGATGAGTAAAATGTGTCCTTCCGTGTCTTTTTTTTTTTATGACTTTTGGTGGAAAATCAGTTTTATTCAATATCAGGATGGCTAATCCAGCATGTTTTTTTGTGACCATTTGCTTGTAAAGTTTTTACCCAACCTTTTACTCTGAGATAATGCCTATCTTTGTGGCTGAGATGAATTTCCTGTATGCAGCAAAATGCTGGATCCTGTTTGTATATTAGTCTAATAGTCTAATTATTTTATTGGAGAATTAATTCCATTGATGTTAAGTGATATTAAGGAATAGTGATTGCTGTTTCCTACTATGTTTTTAGAGTATGGTTGGTAGAGTTATGTTTATGTGCTTTTCTTCCTTGGTGTTTGTTGAAAGAGAATTATTAGTTTTTTGATTTTCCTAGGGTAAAGTTTTCCTCTTTGTGGCAGTGTTTTTCATCTATTATCCTTTCTAGGGCTGGATTTATGGACAGATACTATGTAATTTGTTTTTTTCCCAGGACATCTTAGTTTCTCCATATATGGTGATTGAGAGTTTTGCTGGATATAGTAACCTGGGCTGGAATTTGTTTTTCCTTAGGGTCTGTATGATGTCAGTCTAGGATCTTCTAGATTTCATAGTCTCTGTTGAAAAGTCTGGTATAATTCTGATTGCTCTGCACTCTTGCAGCTGTGCCGATCTTCCAGGGACCTGTGGGCAGGCAGGCCCTGGTCCTAATGAAACTGGTATATGTGACTTTTATTTGGATAAGTACTATGTTAACTTATTGAATCTGCATTTAAAATATTATTTTAAGTCTTTTGAAAACATCAATTTATATTCTCTTCTCTGACTAAAGATTAATTTTTGTTTATTACTTCATTCATAGTATATTGTAGTCAGATAGCACTCATGGAAATTAGCCAGAATTAAAGGTCAACCTTGTTGAGTCAATTTCTTTCATCTACAAATTTTCTGAATCAAATTCAAGTTGATGATTTGCTGGTATAGAAATTATATTTAACAGATGATCTATTTTGTTGGCTTTTAATTAAACTAATTTTATTCTAATTAATAATATTTTATGCAAAGTATCAAATATCAATGGAAAGACTCATCTTAAAGTAAATAAAGTAAATTTTCTACATGAAGTATTTCAAATCAAAGTAAACTAAGACCAGTGTTATGATTTTGCAAACATTTTTTGAAAATGCACATGACTGTGCTATTTTAGTTCTTAATATTCTGAATTTTCCTTTGCAGCACATGTCCATTGCATACCACTTAATATATAAATGCTTTCAGATAAATTAAAGAACTCTACATTTCTTTTATAAATTAACAGCTGAACCAGTGTAATCTATCATTTGTGAAAATATAGCATAATAGCATATGGTCAATCCTAAGAAAACATGTCATTAAAAATAAATATGGCCTCGAACACATTTAGTGGCTAGGCGGATAGAGTAGAGTCTGGTAAATCTTTACAGAAATAATGGAATTATCCTTGACTTGCCACTCACAAATTGATAGATCTTGCATTACAGAATGCAAGAGATTTGGTGATCTGTGTATACATTTAATAGAGTTCTTCAGAATACCTTAGCCCACCGGAGGTGGAGGATGGCCTCATTAACTAAAACACTACTTGCATGCAGGGTATTTATAGACAACATGGTCAAGAATGCTTTGGTTATTTTTCATCTGGCTAAAATATTTGTGACCTTATTCAATAGAAACAAGATATGATCATGTACTCAGTATATTGATAACTGCCACTCTTATTTGTATATATATATATATATATATATATATATATATATATATATATATATAAATTATTGACCTTCAGGTATTATTTTTAGTTTTGTTGGTGAGGGAAAGTAGAGGTGGAATAAATATGAGAAAGGACTCATGCATTAGAAAGGGCCATTAAGAATGTTAAATAAAGCTCATGGAAATTTTGATATCATTCAGAGTAATAAGATTCTTGGGAAAGGACATCAGTTGTGTTCTTTTCATAATCAGCACCAATTCTTTTGTCTTTGCAGTTTGTTTTTAGGATTAAACACATATTTTAAAAAACATTGAATAGCTGTTTGTATATAAAATAGTATACAGAATGTGTGCTCATGGCTCAGTTGCACCCTGGACATGTAGGGAGGATACATTACTACTTTGAGGGACAATTGAGGAGATAAAAATATCTGGCCAATAAGGAAATTTCAAATGTCATCTTGAATATCTCCCCTAGATCCCTTAGGCAAATACTTTTCACATAATCTGATTTAACTTATTGTATTAATTTCTGAGATAAAATTACTGTTTTATTTATATATTTCTATCTATGCTTTTCTATAGAGGTCCCCAAAAGTTATCTGTGCCAACAATATGAACCATTAAACAAAACGTGTAACAATTTGTTCATTTTTGTTACTTCTGCATAAAAAGAAGAAAATTTCAGCTTTGTATAAGTGCTAACTAGACATTTCCTTTATAGAATAAATACGTCTGATGACACATACTTCAAAATCCTAAATTTACATGTGAGAGTTTCAAGGTGAACTCGGTGACAGTTTTAACAAGAAAGATCTGTCTCAGTAGACTTCTATGTTTCAAGTGTTATTTATAATTTTCATTTATCATGAAACAAAATATACCACTGAGACATCCTTTATGTCTTCTAATGTCTTGAGGCAGTCTAGTTGACAAGATATTATTCAATCTCATAAGAAAGAAATGCATTGGTTCCTACTAGCAAATGCTGGGCACTGCCAGACAAAGTGGTTGTTGCTTTT
Source organism: Micromys minutus (assembly GCF_963924665.1). Lineage (NCBI taxonomy): Eukaryota > Metazoa > Chordata > Mammalia > Rodentia > Muridae > Micromys > Micromys minutus. The sequence goes on along the minus strand of NC_137956.1, from coordinate 25,558,082 downwards.
GTTTATAAAATTTAAATTTCTATAGGAACAATTTGAAGGATAATGCTTGATTCAGAATATTTTATTCTTTTTACAAGAATTTATCACTATGTATTAAAAATAAGTCTTTCAGTAACACACGTATATGCAGTTGCATATTGCATTCAAATTAATATCTATTCAGCTTTTGCCATGGTGTGTCAGGTTTATTAGAAGCTGAAAGAATAAGAGAATGGCTACTGATTTGTGTGAGTTAATTTCAGATCCAGCTACTTTGCTGAAGTTATCAAAGTAGGAGTGAGTTCTCTGGTAGAATATTGGGGATTGATTATGTATTCTAACATGTCATCTTCAAATAGTGATACCTTGACTACTTCCTTTCCAATTTGTAAGCCTATGACCTATTTTTGTTTTCTAATTACTCCAGCTAGAACTTTGAGTACCACATTGAATAAATAGGGAGAGGATGGGTAGCCTTGTTTTATACCCAAATTTAGTGAAATTGCTTCAAGTTTCTATTTAATTTGACATTAGGTTTTTGTTTGCTGTATATTACTTTTCAGATGTTTAGATGTGCACCTTGAATTCCTGATCACTCTAAAACTTTCAGCATGCAGGAGTGTTGTATTTTGTTGAAGGCTTTTTTGAACATCTATTTAGATGAACATGTGATTTTTTTTCTCTGAGATTTTTATATAGTGCATTATTGTGATGAATACTGAATTATCCCTGCATCCCTGGGATGAAGCCTACTTGATCATGGCGAATGATGGTGTTGATGTGTTCTTGGATTTGGTTTGCAAGATTATTGAATATTGTTGCTTCAATATTCATTACCAAAATTGGCCTGACGTTCTCTTTCTTTGTTGAGTTTTTGTGTGGTTTAGGTTCAGAGTAACTGTGGCTTCATAGATTAAATTAGGTAGTGGTCCTTTTGTTTCTATTTCATGGAATACTTTGAAAAGTACTGGTTTTAGGCCTTCATTGAAGGTCTAATATGATTCTGTTATAAACACATCTGGCCCTGTTTTCATTTGTTTTTTGTTTTATTTTGTTTGTTTGTTTTGTTTTGTTTTGTGTTTTATTTTTGTTTTTGTTGTTGTTGTTTGGTTTGGTTTTTAGTTTTGAGACTTTTAGTGAGTATTTCTGTTTCCTTGGGGTTTATGGGACTATTAATATAGTTAGTTAACTGTTTAGATTGTTTACATGATCCAGATTTAACTTCAGTATATGGTATTATAAATTATGGTATCAACTATTGGACTGAGCCCAGCTATTTCAATTGAAGAGCTAGGAGAAGCACTGAAATATAGGGAGCCGTTTGTGCCACACCCAAACATGGCGCCGGCTTCCCTCCGAGAACTCAGCAAACAGAGCTGTTGCCCAGCCAAGAGACTTAATGAGCATGTGCCACATACATCATAGCCCACTCTCGGGGCATACTATTGAGTTACTGGAGGGCGCACCAATCAGGTAGCGACACGAGTCTCCTGGGCAGATATAAGCAATGCTTTTCTCTCCCACATGGAGAAGTCCCCTGCTCAAAGGAGAAGTCCCCTGCTCAGGGAGATCCCCTGCTCAGAGTATTGTACAATAAAGGTTGTTCGCAGAAGAATCCTGTGGTTGCACGCCTTTTCCTACTGGCCGGAAGTGGGGCGCGTGACACTGAAACCAGACCACCCAGAGATCCTGGGGACTAAACCACCAAAGAAAGGGTACACATTGAGTGATCCATAGCTCCAGATATATAGGTTGCAATGAATATTGTCTGGCATGAATGGGAGGCGAGGCCCTTGGTCCTATGGAGGCTTGATGCCCCAGCATACAGGGATAGTTGAACAATGAATCTGGAGTGGGTGAGTGCATGGACGAGTACCCTCATAGAGGCAAAAGGGAGGGGACAAAGGGAAATAGAATGGGGTTTTTGTGGAGGGTAACCTGGGAAGGAGGTTGCCATTTGGAATGTAAATGAATGAAATAATAAAAGTAATACATAATTAATTAACACATAATAAAACTAATACATAATCACAATCTGAAACAGCAGGTGTTTGTAAAAATAAACAACATAGAGTTTCTAGAATTAATAATTTTCTTATTTCATATTTCTGCCCACAAAGTAACCCTGCCTGTTAAATGGATTCCAGCCTCTCCTTTCTAGAAAATAGCAATAATCCAAAACCTCAATGACAACTGAAACAACACTTCATTAATGTTTCTTTAGATTTTGCCTAATTTAAGTTAATTGATTTATGTGTCTCCAGCAATGAATGAATAGATCGAAGAAATGTGGTATTTATGTATGAAATAGCTTTCTTCTGACAAAGAAAAAAATATGTTCTTAGAGAAAAATAAATGGAAGCTTAAACTAACAAATTATGTGAGACAGGCAAACCTCAAAAAGACATAAGCTATGTATTCACCTCGTTTGTGAAAACAAGGAGGAAAGACATGAGCGCAGCAGAGGGAAAGGTTTGGCTTAAGAAAGGTAATAGTGGGGATTGATGTGGCTAAATGTATTGTATGCCAATGTGGGCATTCTATGATAAATATCTTCACTTAAAACTCACACTGGCTGCTATAAACAAAGTACCTGGTTTTCTTACATATGATATGTTAAAAGTTCAGATTATGTCTTTTCAAATCTTTCTGATGCAAAAATTACTGGACTTACTCCTAAGCCTAAATACTGCTGAGTTCTGGAGACAGAGTGAAGCTGTTTCTGTCTCTACTCCAGATGAGGCTGTGGTACAAAGATCCCCAGAATTCTCTGCATGATATAGCTACAACCTTTGTCTTTGAGAATGAATATAGAAGGGTACAGGCATCCATCACTCTGTGTCAGTGATAACTAAGTCAAAATCTGACTTATGGATGCTCACCTCACTAATAAAAACTGGATTCTTCCATTACTCTCCTGAATAGATATGCCCTCTGATGTTTTCAGCCTTTTCAGTTAAAAACTACCATTCTGCAATGATCTTTAATTGCCACTAAAATCTATGCTTTGAACTTCCTTTTATGTTTGTTCCTCTATTTCTACTCTTGCTCTGATTTTCAGGCAACGTGTCTAGCCTCCTGTTTTGAGTTCCTTTCTTCCTCCTGTTTAGTGTAAACATAAGAAATTCATTTTAAGGCAAACCCATTTATCATATTCACACTACTCTGAAAAAAATGCCTGTGTTCCTTGGAATGAGTTGCAAGACTAATGACAGTTACATAATGTAAATATCTGCATCCCTCAAATTTGGCTCCTACAAAAGAGTTCTGGTTAATGTGTAAATATAGCTTGCTCACCTCTACATTCCTATTTTGGTGAGTTACTATTTTTATCACCACACTACACCCCCACCCCACACACACACATGCCACTTTTTTTCTTGCTTAATTTGTAGGGATAAAATTGGAGAAGAGACTGAGGGAAAGGAGGTCCAGTGACTGGTTAAATTGGGATCCATCTCAAGGGGAGGCTCCAATGCCTGACACTATTACTAATGCTACAGCATACTCACAGACAGGAGCTTAGCATGACTGCCCTCTGAGAGACCCAACATGCAGCTGACTGAGACAGATGCATATACTTATATGCAACCAATGGACAGAAACTGGTGACTTCTAGGGTTGAATTAGGGAAAGTCTGAAAGAAGTTGAGGAGCAAGGCAACACCATAGGAAGATCAGATCAGCAGCGTCAATGAAACTGGACCCCAAAAGACCTCTCAAACACTGAGCCACCGATTAGGCAGCACATATGAGCTGGCCAGATACCAATGACTCATACAGCAGAGGAAAGTCTAGTCTGACCTCAGTGGAAGAAGATGCACCTAACTCTCAATTGACTTAAGGCCCAGGAAATGGGGAGGCCTGGTGGAGTGTGTGGAGATGTGATGGTGTAGGGACATCTTCCTGGAAATGGGGGATGGGGAAATGGCTGAAGAACTATCAGAATGCAGAACAGGAGGGGGAATAACAATTGGACTGTAAGAAAGATTAAAGATGGGGGGTCCCGTAGTGAATAATGTAATTTCCGCAAGTATGGTCACCAGGATCTATGTAAGTAAACAGTGCTCAGTCTTCTAACCTTAGCCCTTTAGATTAAGATTCAGGTATACCCCAGTGTGACTGGAAAGTCCCAGGCCAGAAAGAGATTCTGTGGAAATCAAGATGGTCAATGCCTCAGTAAAATAATCCAAGGTTGTCTTCTGGCTTTACACACACCCATGGAATTAAGGGAGATAAAAAAAAAAAAAAAAACCTAGGAATTGAGAAGATGCAGATTTTGTTAATTTATTAAAAAAGATATCATTAAATAATTTAATTTAAAATTATGCTCAATTTACATGCACTGCATGGACCAAATCATTCTCCCCTTCTCTCCAGACATCACTGTTTGACTCTACTATAGAAAGCTTTGTCATTAAAATATGTGATCAATATTATGAGTTATAGCATATTGATGATTGATTTCCTTAAGTATGTAACCTAACAAGTAAGACTGATGATGTAATGAGTTCATATAATTTTTGGTATGACTGTGTAAAGTTTTCGGGGTAGGTCATGTTACAAAGGGGAGAATGTGAATTCCTTCTCCTAGGTAATAAAATCTAGTGAAAATTGGAGCTGTTTTAGATTCTGCTTCATATTCCCAGCTTTTCAAATGTTTTGCATTTGCAAAGCATTTTAAACTCATTAAAATCAGTTTGGCCTAAAGGAGGTTTGCTTTCCTTTCTTTATTTCATTTTTTTTTCCAAATCCATGTGTTTCTGATTCCCTAAAAGTCAACTCTAACCAAACTATTTTAATTATTTATTTGTGCTCCAAGAAGCCTTCAGAGGTTTCATTAAGGGGCTTTTTATGTCTATTATATATATATATATTAGAAAGTCATGTTTTCCTTCAACACTTTAGGGTTTTATTCCTAAATTCATTAAGATTAATTTTATGCTGGCTCTTCACTTTAATTTCTGATACCACTGGGGCGACATGTATTTATTTTGGGCGAATAAATTTTCTACTTTTCTAATGTTATTATTTTAACAGTTCATAATGGCTTATTTTTTTCCTCAGCTGATTCCCTTTTGTCTTAACTACTTTTAGTCTTGTAAATAAGATCCTCCTTGAAATATTCTATGGAAAAAATGTTCTCACTTAGCATTAGAATTTGCATTTGACTTTAACTATAGGAGAGGGAAGAAAAAAACAGGGGGAATAGTTTAAAAACTCATGGTAAAACAGGGATGACTGTTATCCCTCCAAGCATTATAAAATATAATGTAGCCAATAAATACTGTCTAGTTTTGTGATAATGCCTACATTTTACAGATGGTCATCTTTCTGTTTGTTCCTAGTAAAAGATAGCATTTTTCCAGTAATTTGATAATAAAGTCTATGATATGAACCCATGCATGCTTCCACTGGACAATTCAATTAATGAACATTTATTAAAGTATTTAATTGATATATTTATGACAATCATTAAACTCATGCTATGTAGATGAAGAAAGGCCACTTTTTCATCATTTAGTGAATGAAAACATATCCTCTACATTCCCAGAACTTTACATATATTTAATTGGTGTCAAGGATTAACTCCATGTGAAATGGGAAAGGACACGCTATTATAGAAATGTGATGAGAAGTCATTAGGATTTTGTTCAATGTTATGTCTATTTAAAAAGATTATTGCAGCAGTCTTTCCTACACAGACCTGTCTTGTCACAGGTCTTGCACCTGCTCTTGGTGCCAGTGTATGCATTTCACTTTGTGGAGTGAGTCTTAAACCCACTCAGAAAGTGGTTGGTGATTTCTATGCCATTAATGCTATGGTTGTGCTAGTGGGCATATCTTGCCAGGCCTGTCCTTCTGGTAGCTCCCAGGATAAATATAAGTCCCACCTTTAAGACCTTTCCTTATGTCTGTATCCATTAAAAGCCACTATATCACCCACATCATATCATTTCTCTTCCAATCTTTAAAATCTATTTTAAAATTTACAGAAATGTTCTGATAAATATTTCAAATATGTTCCCAATCATACTTTAAAAAAATCTCTTTACACTCATAATATCCTATACACATTGATAGACAAACTCAATTTTTGGAATGGTTGGGCACTTTGTACTAAAGGGAAAAGGTCTGGGTCAATGATAGTGTACATACTTGGCATAACAGAGCCCAGTCTTAGTTCATATCTCCCTCTCAAACATAGAAACTGGAAATCTTACAGATTTTTCGGTTTCTATGCATTCATTTCTTTATTTGAGATGATAGGCTTTATAAAAACCCATGTTCACAAATAAAATGTGATAACAGTTGAAAGCTTATAGCCAGACAACCTCTCAGAAGGCATCTGAAGGACCGCAGGACTTGCATGGTTCTGTCACTCAGCTTTAGATGCATTGACAGACTCAGATTGCCAGGTGTTCTAATAATTTCTCAATTGAAATATAAAAATCTAGTTATGTTGCCTAAATTCTTACATCTTTTAAATGTCAACCACATTGAAACACAGTGTGTTGTCTAACCCAAACACAACTGTAGGGTATTGTTTGATTTAATCAGGACCATTAGAAATGCCTGAATTAGAGATAATCTACCATTCTTTAGAAAGTTAGACTATGGTTGCTGCCATTTTGACATCAAAGTCCTAATAAATGCATTCAAGTGCATTCCCTTAGCTATGCTCTATTCAAGGGGCAGGAGACACACCCACTGAAAAGAAAGGTGGCCTGGTCAGGGAAGCATCCTGTCAGGAGCAAACAGGATGGGGGACAGGGTGAGGAACTTGTAAGGGACTTGTAAGAGGGTAATGTTTGGAATGCATTAAATAAAATAATTAATTAGTTAATTAAAATAAAAAAAAGTTCTCAAAATGAAAAGCTCAATGTGACTTTGATTCACTTCTGCTCCTTACTTGAGAACATTGATGGAATTGCACATCACCTTTGCAGTTATGTCTGAATTATTGCTTCAGAGAGCCAACAGTTATGACATCACTTTGTGTCCACTGAGAAGCATCCCAGTTATACCTGAGTCTGGGAAACCCATGGGGACCACCAGGAGTCATATAGAATCAAGGCAAAAACCTTCCATGGATGAAAAATAAATGATTTATTCATTTTTATTTTTTGAGCATTCTAATTCTGAATTGTAAATTATAACAGCACACACAAAGAGGTGATTCTATTCAAAAGCAGTGAATTGTGTTTTATTGTCTGGCATGAGATACGTTTTTCTTAAAAAAAAGAAAAGGAAAAGTCACAGATAACAGTTTAAATATTTTATCTGAGTATAAAGCAGTCACAAAGGAACAATAGGTTAATCAATATACCAAATAATTACATCTAAAAAAGGAAATCCCACTCACAATAATTATCCCTCAATGGGTTAAGATATGAAATGCAGCAGAAAAATGTTGATTGATTGCTATGAATTTTTGGCAGATGTAGCCTCTGAAGCATGAAACACATTAGTACAGTCTCTTGATACCTCCAATAATTGCACTGAGTTGATTTTTGTCTTATGCAAAAGGCACTTACTTTATTCACTAAATAGACCATGGCTGAAAATTTAACATGAATCAATAGAATAATCTCATTTTTTTTCCATTTGACATTCAACTGAGCAAAGTCAAGAATAACTTGCACCATGCATAGTTATGAGGGCATGATTTAACACTCATTGTCCAGATACTTGGTACTGTAGTCGTTGCTAAGGTAGCCAGTTAAGCTGATTGCATCATTGCCTATCCTGTATGGAGTTTTCTATTGTGTGTGTTAATATTGTGCATTGAAAGGAAAGTTAAAATGGCATTTTTTTTGGGACTACCTATGGTTGTTATGTGAAGCTTTAATGTTTTAATTCTAGCAATTAAATGATATTCAAAACAATATGAAAATCTAGAGGATTTATTGCACAGGACTTTTTTCCTATTTTATTAGATATTTGATGTATTTATATTTTAAATGTTGTCTGCTACCCTGATTCCTCCCTCTCCTGAGCCCACTCTGCCTGCTTCTGTGAGGATGCTTCTCCTCCAACCCTCCCACTCCTACATGACCACACTGGCATTCTTCTACACTGGGTAACTAAGCATTCACAGGACAAAGGGCTTCTCTTCCTATTGATCACAGACAATGTCATCCTCAGCTATATATGAGGCTGGAGCCATGGGTTCTTCCATGAGTACTCTTTGGTTGGTGGTTTAGACCCTGAGAGCTCCTGGGGGATGGGGGGATTGTTGGTTTATATTGTTGTTCTTACTATAGGGTTGCAAACCCCTGCATCTCTTTCAGTCCTTTCTCTAACTCTTCCATTAGGGTCTCCATGTGCAGCCCATGCAAGCATCCTCATCTGTATCAGTAAAGCTTTGGTAGAGTCTCTTAGGAGACATCCATATCAGGCCCCTGCCAGCAAGCATTTTTTGGTATTATCAATAGTGACTGGGTTTGTTGGCTGAATATGGGGTAGATCCCTAGGTTGGACAGTCTCTGGATGTCCTTTCCTTCAGTCTCTGCTCCACTCCTTATCCCTATATTCCCTCCTGTGAATAGTTTGTTCCCCCTTCTAAGAAGAACTAAAGTATTCACATTTTGGTCTTCCTTCTTGAGTCTCATATGGTCTGTGAATTGTATCTTGTACCTGGAAAGCACCCACATGTCCTTCCACAGAGGAATGTATACAGAAAATGTGGTACCTTTACACAATGGAGTACTACTCAGGTATTAAAAATAACAGCTTTATGAAATTCTTAGTCAAAGGGATAGAACTAGAAAATATCATCCTGAGTAAGGTATCCCAATAACAATACACATGGTAAGCATGTGGTATGATGCATATTAGCCCAGATGCTTGGAATACTCAAGAGAGTATGCATAGCACTGTTTTAACTGAAGATTTGGTTGATGGTAACTTGAAAGCAGAATGTGAATGGCCAAATTTATCACAACTGATCACCAGGCACTGTGCTAAAAGATGTGTTCCTATAAATGAATACACTAGTATGATTGCATAGGATAAGATTTTTTAGGTACGCAAAAATATATCATTTTAATATTGATTAAGTTTTATGTTTCATTTAAAACAATAATATAAACATATGTACCCCATTCTTTGTGGAAATTTATTATTCTTGTCAGAATAACTAGTAAGACCATAACTTCAGAGAAAATTAAAAAATAAAATAAAATAAATTGTTAATTCATGCTGTTGTCTATCAAATTCTGAAAAAAAATAACAGTGTACTAGGAATATGACTTTGTTTTCATGTTTTCAAGATAAGAGTTGACTGACATCTCTATTTGACACTATAGTTAAGACTAGCTGGCTTTAAATTTTCCTCAAGTTGAAGCTAAGTAAAGAATAGAGCAAAACTCTCACATTGAGCTACTTTAATACATAGATGCAAGTGGCTCTATCAGGGCACACTATTTGATGGAAGGTAAGCATACAGTAATTACAAAATTTAATATTATTAATGCAATTATCATTTGAGTGCAATCATCCAAACATTCCTACAGGAAGGAAACAATAAGAGTTTTGTTCAAGATTGATAAGGTGATTTGTGTGAAGATAAGAAGAAATGGCCATCAGTCTTGGACCAACCACATCAGTGAGTCTACGTGAAATAGCTCTGCTCAAGAGCTCCCAAGTCTTTCTTTTTGACACAAGCAGTAGCATGGGAAAACTTTCCTCTTTTTCATACAACCACATGATTATGTGACACATTTTCAATTTTCAAATATATATTCATTCATTTTCAGGAAGTGCAGTATTGAAAAATGTATCAATAATTTGTGCAAATTTTGTTCACATTTGAAATTATTTTTTCCTCATAAAAATGGCTAGTAGTGGTTGAAATAGAATCTAAAAGATCCAAGTAAAAGACAAAGTTAATTGGTTAACTTTATCATCAGGCAGGAATAAATCCCTATTTGTAAATATTGAGCCTGTGTATAATCAGCATAAAAAAGAATTGGAATGGCGCTTTACTAAACGTGAATCATTTAAGGCTACTGAATAGGATCGTTTATTGTGCATTTAATGAATAATATTCATGTCCAACAGCTTCAGCATCACACAGAATTATGAAAACATATTTAGACAACTCCTCTTTCTAATCAGCTTTATGAAAACAATTTTCTTTTTCACTATAAGCCTGGCACACCATTCTGAACTGTTACAAGTTACATCACAATTAGCAGCAGAACATCACATCACAGTATATCATAAAACTGATTTTCTCTAACCCAATAATGAGAGTATCCAAGTATCTTTTTTGGTAAGTTAATATGAGATCAAGTCGTGCAAATAGAAAGGGCATCTTTACAGTGGTGTAATACATTTTTCAACGGTTTGTTTTACTGGATTTCTTTTTTGAATGTTGCCTTATATTATAGATACAACCTGTAGTCCAACATTGGATTTTGTAACAGAAATACTTAAACTTGAGTTTCTAAATTTGATGTATTAAAATGCCTTTTCTTCTAGAATCATTTCTATATTGAATCCGACTGTCACTATGTAAATTTGGCCTTATGGAGTAGTAATATCTTTATGTTTGAGGAGACAGATTACTAAAATAAAAAGCCATACAGGTTCATAAGGCACAAAGATATATGCTTCATTTCAGCTTATTAGTGTTTACCACAATTTATAAATGGTGAGCATTAAATCTAAGCACATAATGTAACATTATGTCATTTAACCTTAGGCTCCTTTGTAGTCAGAGTCTTTTATTCAGCTTTGAAGACTTAAAACAGAAATTCCTTCTTCTACTCTTTGTACCCAGTATAAGTATGCACTTGCTACCTTCACTTTGGTTGTGTGTGTGTGTGTGTGTGTGTGTGTGTGTGTGTGTATGTGTGTGTGTGTGTTTATGTGTGTTAACAATGTACAATAGTATTTAGTAGAGTATATCTTATATATAAAATATATAAAAATATGTTACAGAAATAATCAGTCTATGTAGAGAGATAATATTTTAAACTATTTATGTTATTCAAGAGAAATGAATCTTTAGTTGCTTGAATAAATGACACAGAAAATATTCTCAAATGTCCTCAGGTCATAAAAACAGACCAAAACCAAAACCAAGTGAATTCTCTGTGTGTATATGTATCTGAAATCCTGCTTTTGTTTGTCTTTCTCTTTTTATTTTTTTTTCTATTTTTAAGTTCCTTGAGAATTTCACACAATGTATTTGCTCATATATTTTTTTCTTCTGCTTGCTTTTTACAGTAGCCAAGCCAACCCTACTAATCTATCTTTAAATCTTTATTGTATGAACACCAACAGTTGGTGTTGCCCATATATTCTTGGCTTATTCTTGGCTGTATGGCGTTCCTTTGAGATGTGATCAACCAACCATGGACCATTGCTCAAAGAAACCTGGTTTGCCTTCTCTCAGCCGCTATCATTTCTCAATAGATCATTAGGTGACAAAAGTCTCAATGTCCATTTTTTCTATGAGGGCTGAAGTATTCCTATTTTACAGTTGCTTAGGTGTTGTGCTTTCTGTCTCAACTACTTTGAGCTCTTTGATGTACATGCACTGCTTTTTTCTGGAAAACACTGTATCTATGTAGTCATCAGAACAATATTTAGATACCTCTTTAGCAACAATCACTGACCCTTGAGAAAATCGAATGTGATGTTGATATTACATTTAGAGTTTAGCAGTTCACAGTCTCTTATTCTTTCAGGTTTTATCCATTATAAATAAACAGTAAGAAGCCTATATGATAAGGGGTGAGCGATATACCTATGAATGTGTATATATGGGTATAAGTCTATATAGAGGAGTAAGACTAATAGACATGCTAACATAGGATGAGGACATCTCATGTAACCTCAACCCTAAACAAAGAAACTAAGGACAAGTGGTCAACCTTCAAGTCATGGTTATAGAATTAAAATTAAACAGACTGAACAGCTTATATTTATATATTTATAAATATATATGATACATATATATGATATATATGTACATATATATATGTGTTAGTCAAGAGGATATAGTTCAACTAGAAATTAAGCTGGATAGCAAAGTGGCAGAGAGCAGTACCCTTTCTATAAGCTGGGAAGTAGAACGCACAGCCTGCTCTTGGCTCAGAAATATTTTACAAATATTAACTGGGAGTTCATTAAAGTTGTTCTGAGAGAACTAATTCTGTCAGCTCCCACTTACTTGAGAAAATTGGTAGCTATCATTTATTGAGTATAAATTCTTTGCTTGTTCCAAACCAATCCAGGATTATTGGTCACAGAGTTCTCTTTGAGACGTATAGAAACTGTAAATCCTATCATATTCTTTTCATCTCTACAAGGAAGAGGGGAGCTTAGGAAAATACTATTCAGACAAGAAATTTTCTGAGAATCAATAAACAAGAACTAAAGGCAGCCATAAGGGGCTTGTTACCGCAGTGCACACAAAGCCATTGCATGCCAGTCAGAATGGCAGGGACACATGGTGACAATTGTGTGCACTGAGGCATTTCAGCCTCACCATTGTTGACACATGGGGATACAGAATGCATAGTCTTTTGTACAATAATCCGGAACAGCTCATTTTAGTGTGTATAGCTATATCTAGTTGTCACCCCTACACCTGATCATGTCTCACTTTTCACTTCTCCCCTCTCTCACACAGTTTCCTCCCTCCCTCTGTCCCCTGTGATTATTCCCTCTTCTAAGTGAGATTGAAATATATTCATTTAGCCCTTCCTTCTTATTAAACTTCTATGGACTGTGGTCTATATCCCGTATAATCTGTTCTTTTTGAATAATATCCATTTATTACTGAATACATACCATGCAAGTCCTTTTGGGTCTGGGTTACCTCACTTAGGACCACATTCTTTAGTTCCATCCACTTGCCTGAAAAATTCATAATGTCCTCATTTTTAGTTGTTGAATAGTATTCCATTGTGTAAGCAAATATTTTCTGTATTAACTCATCAGTTGATGGACATCTAGTATGTTTCTAGCTTTTGACTATTTTGAATAAGGTTGCTATGAACATAGTAGAGCATGTAATCTTATGGTATGGTGGAACATTATTTGGGTATATGCCCAGAAGCAGTACATTTGGGTCTTCAGGTAGAACTATTACCAATGTTCTGACAAAGAACCGGACTTATTTTCAGAGTGGCTTTGCCAGTTTATAATCCCATTAGTATGGTAATAGTGTTCCTCTGTCTCTACATCCTTGCCAGCATGTGCTGAAACTTGAGATTTAGATCTTAGCCATTCTGATTTGTGTGAGGTGGAATCACAGGATTGTTTTGATTTCCACTTACCTAATGACTAAGGATGTAAAGAAACTCTAAAACAATCACTATCCCTGACCTCAAGCCGTACTTCAGAGTAGTGATTTTAAAAAAAAAAAAGCCTCATACTATTTGCACATAAGAAGACAGACAGGTTGGTCAATAAAATAGAATTGAGGACCCTGGACCCTGAAATAAACCCACACGCCTACAGACACTTGATCTTTGATAAAGTAGAAAAACTATACAGTAGAAACAAAGAAAACATCTTTATCAAATAGTGCTGGTCTAACTGGTGGTTTCCTTGTTGAAGAATGCAAATTGATCTATAATTATCACCTTGTACAAAGTTCAGGTGCAAGTGGATTAACAATTAGGCTCTAAGATCAACAATTTAGAAATGAAACCTCATGAAACTAAAAAGCAACTGTAAGACAAAGAATACTGTCAAAAGAATAAAATGGCAACCTCCAGACTGAGAAAATATCTTCCCTAAACCTCCATTCTATAGGGGGATAAATATATAAATATCCAAAATCCATAAAGAACTCAAGAAGATAGAATACAAGACAAACAAGCAAACAAACAAAACCAAATTACCCAATTTTTTAAAAAAAGAAAGAATGAGATACTGAGCTAAACAGAGAACTCTCTACAGAGGAATTTTGAATGGCTAAGAATCCACACATTCTTATATTGCAGTTTTTAGAGAGGGAGGTACGCTATTGGGATGCATCCAGGAAAGGTGGAAGGGTTACAGCTCTTACAAGTGATAGTAGAAGCATTTGAGCATCTTGCTTATTACACTTTGCAATATCTTTTTTATAGCAGAATTGACAGAAACATACTTTCCATGTAGAATAGAACCATCTATTCTCAGAGAAAATTCAGGTTTCACAGTCCTGAGAATTCTGGCAGTGAAGTTTCTGATCTTTCAGATGGCCTGCAGACTGACTGATAGCAAGCTTCCCTGGTCCCTTTGATAACTAGATTTAACTCTAACACAAGGAAGCTAACCCCGAATTTCTGATGTAATTATAACAAGACAAGGAGGATCCTGGTTCTTTTGAATAAAACAATTCAATTGGGGAAAAAAGTATAAAGAGACCATAAAATTTTATATATATATATATGCTTTCAAGAGAAGGATTTTTGCAGCAATTCTCATTTTTATTTAAAATGTTCAAAGAAATTAAACTGTATTTTTATCAAGCATTGGTTTAAAATGCCCCTAAAATATTTTAATTTTATGTCTTCCAGCACTCATATTTATTTTTCACAAGAGAGTTTCTGACTAAGCTTCCATGTGCCAGAACTTCAATTGCATATTTTAAAATTGTACTTGTTCCTTGTCAAATGACAATTAATTTTGATGGTTTAAAAATCTCTAATTCAATTTAAATGATTCAGTGTTGCAATCCATCATATTTGAATGCACTCTGAGTTCTTTCGGGCTAAATCCTCCATTCTTTAAAAGCTTAAAATGTAACAAAAGCAAACACTAATTAAACTAATTTCATTTAATGTTTTAAACACAAGAAATAATACATATAAGTCAACAAAGTGAATTAATATTATCTTAGACAAATTAATTTTTATCATATATAATGCTATTTTGATTTTTAATAGTGTTTACTTAAAATCAAATTTATGGATTTTAAACAATTGAGAATAAATTATGTTTTCACAAAATCTTATTTATTTGATTTATTTCATTCCCATGAGACATATTTATTGAGTACATACCCAGTACCAGATGGTGTGGCATGGGTTTGAGTTTTAATGCTACGAATTAAAAATTCATTGGAAGCAATAAATTTTAGCAAGAAAATCACAAATCATCATTATCCTCTAATGAGTAATATTAAAAAAAGAGTGACTTAGTCAGAAAAATGGTGGTATTTATGGTTCACGAGTTAGAAGGAAAGTGTTTTTTACTGATGTGGGAAAGATGAAAGGAAGCTGCTTGTGTGCACAGTAGCAAAATCATGTGCTGTCAGAAGCAAAGGTCTAGTGTGAGGGCTAGCATGACATGTTTGCAATAAATGGAGAATACCAGGGTCACTGGAGTGTAATGAACAGGGGCACAGAGTCAATCCAATCCTTGAAATTCAGGCCCAAGATTTTGGATGTTAGTTGAGGCTGAAAGAAGTTATTGAAGTATTTTAGGCAAATGAAAAAAGTACTGAAAAGTTTGCCATAGTTTTATATAACAAAACTATAATAATACTATAGTTTACAATAATTAAACTGGTGTAGCCATTCTGTCAAGCCCTGTGGAGGACATTCCAAAAGATATAAATCAATGTAGAATATGTCAAAAGGACTTCCACCCCACTGATATTTGAACAGCCATGTTCATTAATGCTTTTCTTATAGTAGCTAGAGGACAAAAATATTCCAAATGTCCTAAAACTGATGAAGATAGTGAAAATGTGGCACATGTACACAATAAACTCCTGCTCCCCCTATACCTTTCTTCATGAAGGTACATTAGCTCCCAATCACCCTCTCCAGATCAGTGCCTTGGCATTCACCTACAATGGGAAAACGTGCCCTCCCTGAACCAAAGGCCTTGTCTCACATTGATGCCAGACACTGCTATTCTCCACTACATATGCAACTGGAGCCACAGGCCTCTCAATGTGTGCTCAGTGGGTGGTGATCTAGTCAATGGAAGCTGTGGAGGATTTGGTTGGTCAATAATGTTGTTCTTTCCATGAGGCTGCAACTCCCTTCAGCTCCTTCATTCTGCTTCCCCCCACCCCGACCCCAGCACCCTCACCTGGGTCCCAGTGCTCAGTCTGAAGGTTAGCTAAAAGCATACTCAGTTGCATGACTCTGGCAGAGCTACTGAGGGACCACCCTATCTGGTTCCTGCCAGCAAGCACCTCCCAGCATCAGCTATAGAGCTTGGGCCCAGTGCCTGCATATGGGGTGAATCCCCAGGTGAGGCAGCCCCTAAAAGATTACTTCTTCAAGCCATGCTTTTCCACTTGATCCTGTATCTCCCCCTCTGAGGTCTTATTCTCCCTTCTAAGGACTGAGGCTTCCATATTTTGGTCTTCCTTCTTTTTGAGCTTCATAAGGTCTGTGATTTGTTTCTTGGGTATTCAGAGCTTTCTGGGGCTAATATCCAATTATCAGTGACTGCAAACCTTGGGTGTTCTTATGGGACTGGATTACCTCACTCAGGATGATAGTCTCTAGTTCCATCCATTTCCCTACAAATTTTGTAAAGTCATTGTTTCTAATAGATAAGTAATACTCCATTGTGTAAATGTACTACATTTTCTGTATCCATTCCTCTGTTGAAGGACATCTGTGTTCTTTCCAGCTTCTAGCTATTATAAAGAAGGCTGCTATGAACATGGTGGAGCACGTCTTCTTATTATATATTGGAAAATATTTGGGGTATATACCCAGGAGTGGAATAACTGGGTCTTCAGGTCCAATTTTCTGAGGAACCACCGGACTGATTTTCAGAGTGGTTGTACCAGCTTACAACTCCACCAGCAGTAGAGGAGTATTCCTCTTTTTTCACATTCTCTCCAGAATCTTCAGTGATTTGAGTTTTTGATCTTAGCCATTCTGACTGGTGTAAGGTGGAATTTCAGGGTTGTTTTAATTTGAATTTTACATTTCTTTAGGTGCTTCTTGGCCATTTAGTATTCCTCAGTTGATAATTCATTTTTTAAATTTAATGGATATTCTCTGTATTTACATTTTAAATGTTATAACCTTTCACCCACTCTTCTTTCTCCTTCCACTCAACTTGCTTTCATGAAGGTGCTCCGTCTTCCAACCACCATCTCCACCTTGGTACCTTGGCTGGTTGATGATTTTGTTCTTCCCGTAAGGTTGCATACCTCTCAGCTCCTTCTGTCCTTACTCTAGCTCGTTCATCTGGGTCCCCATGTTCAATTTGATTGTTAGCTGTAAGTGTCCTCATCTGTATCTAAATGACTGGCAGAGCCTCAAAGAGACATGTTTATTTGGTTCCTGCCAGTAAATACTTCTTGGCATCAGCAATAGCTGCTTGGACTTGGGGGCTGCATATGGGGTGATTCTCCAGGTGAAGCAGTCTCTGTTGATCTTTTCTTCAATCGCTGCTCCTCTATTTGATCTTGTATTTCCTTGCCTGAGTGTTTTTTTTCTTCCTTCTAAGAAGGACTGAGGCCTCTACATTCTGGTCTTCCTACTTTTTGAGCTTCATATGCTCTGTGGATAGTTTCTTGATTATTACAAGCTTTTTGTGCTAGTACCCACTTATAAATGAGTAAATATCATGAGTGATTTTTTTTTTTTTGTGGCTGGGTTACCCCACTCAGCATGATAGCTTAAAGTTCCATGCATTTGGCTAGGAATTTTATAAACTTGTTGCTTTTAATAGCTGAGTAGCAATCAATTGTGTATATGTACCACAATTTCTGTATCCATTCCTCTGCTGGAGGACATCTGGGTTCTTTCTAGCTTCTGGCTATTGTCAATAAGGCTGCTATAAATATCATGGTACATGCGTTTTTGTTAGATGTTGGAGCTACTTTTGGATATGTGCCCAGAAGTGGTATAGCTGAGTCCTCAGGTGGTACAATGCCCAATTTTCTGAGGAACCTTCAGATAGATTTCCAGAGTGATCGTATCAGTTTACAACCCTACTAACAGTAAAGAAGTGTTCCTATTTCTCCACATCCTTGCCAGTATCTGCTGTTTTTGAACTTAGGCATCTACCTGACTAAAATGAGGTAGAATCTTAGGGTTGTTTTGATTTGCATTTCCCTGATTACTAGTGATGTTGATTAATTCTTTAGGTGCTTCTTGGCCATTGCATATTCCTCAGTTGAGAAGCTTTGTTTAGCTCTGTACCCCATTTTTAATAGGATTATTTGATTTTCTATAGTCTAAATCTTGAGTTCTTTGTATATATTAAATACCCAAATCCAACAGATGTAGGTTGACTTTACAGTGTAATGAGGTCCCATTTGTTGGTTCTTGATCTTAGAGCATAGGCCATTATGTTTCCCAAAAACATTTCCCTGTGCCTATGTGTTTTACTCTCTTCCCCACTTTCTGTTCTATTAGTTTCAGTGTACCTGGTTTTACGTGGAGGTGTTTGATCCACTTGGACTTGAGCTTTGTACAAAGAGATAAGAAGAGACCGATTTGAATTCTTCTGCAGGCTTACTGCCAGTTGCACTAGCACCATCTCTTGAAGAGGATGTCCTTTTTCCATAGAATGTTTTTAGCTCCTTTGTCACAGATCAAGTGACCATAGTTCATGGGTTCATTTCTGGGTCTTTGATTCTATTCCATTGATCTACTTTCATGTCTCTGTACCAATACCAGGCATTTTTTAATCACAATTGATCTGTAAAACAGCATGAGGTATAGGGTGGTGACTTACCAAAACTGTTCTTTATTGTTGAGAATGGTTTTTGCTATCCTGCTTTGTTTTTTATTATTCCAGATGAATTTGCAAATTGCTTTTACTAACTCTATAAAGAATTGAGTTGAAATTTTAATGGAGATTGCATCCAACCTGTAGATTGCTCTAAGCAAAATGGTCATAATTACTATGTTGATCCTTCCAATTGATGATTATGATAGATCTTTCCATTTCTGAGGTCTTCTTCAATTTCCTTTTTCAGAAACTAGAAGTTCTTTTTGTACAAATCCTTCACTTGCTTGGTTAGGGTCACACCAAGGTATTTTGTATTCTTTGTGACTATTGTGTATGGTGTCAGTTCTCTAATTTCTTTCTCAGGCTGTTTGTCCTTTGAGTAGAGGAAGGTTACTGATTTTGTTTGAGTTAATTTTATAACCAGCCACTTTGCTAAAGTTGTTTAATAAATGTAAAAGTTCTATGATGGAATTTTCGGGGTCATTTCAGTTTACTATCATATCACCACCAAATAATGATATTCTTTCTGATTTGTATCCCTCTCACTTCCACTTGTTGTCTAATTGCTCCATCCAAGGCTTTCAGAACTATATTCAATAAGTAGGGGGAGAGTGGGAAGCCTTGTCTAGTCCCTGATTTTAATAGGATTGCTTCAAGTTTCTCTCCATTTAGTTTGATCTTAGCTACTGTTTTGCAGTATATTGCATTGAGGTAAGGTAAGGGCCTTGGATTCCTGTTCTTTCCAAGACTTTTATCATGAAGGGGTGTTCAATTTTGACAAATGCTTTTTCAGCATCTAGTGAGAGAATCATGTGTTTTTTTTTTTCCTTTGAGTTTGTTTTTATGGTGGATTACATTGATGGATTTTCATGAATTGAACCATCCCTGCATAACTGGGATGAAGCCTACTTAATGATAGTAAATGAACGTTTTGATGTGTTCTTGGATGCTGTTCACAAGAATTTTGATGTGTAATTTTGCATCAATGTTCATGAAGGAGATTCGTCAGAAGTTCTCTTTCTTTGGAGCATCATTGTGTGGTTAGGCATGAGCATAATTGTGCCTTCAAAGAACGAGTTGGATAGTATTCTTTGTTCTTCTACTTTGTGGAACTGTTTGGAGAAAATTGGTATTAGCTCTTCTATGAAAGTCTGATAAAATTCTGCATTGAACCGATCAGGTTCTGGTATTTTTTCTTTTGGGAGGCTTTTGATGACTGCTTTGATTTCTTTAGGTGTTGTGGAACTGTTTCGTTAGTTTATCTGATCCTGATTTAACTTTGCTTTCTGGAATCTCTCTAGAAATATGTCCATTTTCTCTAGATTTTCCAGTTTTTTTGAGTATAGGCTTTTGTTGTAGGATTTGAAATTTTCTTCAGGTAGTATTATGTCCAATTTTCTAAGGTATCGCCAGATTGATTTCCAGAGTGGTTGTATTAGTTTGCAGCTATTCCACTTCTGGGCATATACCCCAGAGACACCTTAGTACATAACAAAGATATATGCACCACAATATTCATAGCAGTTTTATTTATAATAGCCAGAAGCTGGAAAGAACCCAGATGTCCTTCAGAAGATGAATGGATACGAAAATTGTGGTACATTTACACCATGGAATACTACTCAGCCACCAGAAACAATGACTTGACCAAATTCTTAAGAAAATGGCTGCATCTAGAGAATATCATTCTGAGTGAGATAACCCAGTCACAAAAGAACAGACATAATATGCAGTCACTGATAGTGGGATACTAACCCCAGAGGCTCGCACTGCCCCAGAAACAACTCACAGACTGTATGAAGTCCAAGAAATAAAGAAAACAAAACAAAACAAAACAAAAAAATCTTTATACAACAAGAAAACTTTGACCATTTCCATGTTACATTTTGTTTTACATGTACTTTATGCTCATTGTAACTATTAAGTTTTCAATGCATACTATAAAACCTTTAAAAAAATCAAGTACTGACTAAAAAATATATTCATACAAAAATGTATTGTATAATTTTATGCAAAAAATGCTTAAAATCTGTACATTTATCTTTGTTTTGTAAAATAAAGTTGTTAAAAAAAGAAAATTTCTTTAATTTCCTCAGTTTCTGTTGTTATGTCTCCAGTTTCATTACAAAATTTTGTTTATTTGTATACTCTCTCTGTGCACTCTACTTAATCTGTCTAAAGGCTTATCTGTCTTGTTGATTATTTTTCAAAGAATCATCTGGTTTTGTGGATCCTTTGTTAGGCCTTTTTGTTTCTACTTTTTGATTTCTGCTGTAAGTTTGATTATTTCTTGCCCTTTACTCCTCTTGAGTGTATCTGCTTCTTTTTGTTCTAGAGCTTTCAGCGTACTGTCATGCTACTAGGGTATGCTCTCTCCAGTTTCTTTTTGGAGGCACTCAGAGCTATGGGTTTTTCTTTTAGTACTGCTTTCATTGCATCCCATAAGTTTGGGTGTGTTGTGCTTTCATTTTCATTAAATTCAAATAAATCCATAATTTCTTTCTTTATTTCTGCCTTGACCATATTATCATTGAGCAGCGCATTGTTCAGCTTTAATTTGTGTGTTGCTTTTTGTTGTCTTTGTTGTTACTGAAGACCAGTCTTAGTCCATAGTGATCTGATAAGATGTATGGAAATGTTTCTATATTTTTATATCTGTTGAGGCATGTTTTGTGATTAAATATATGGTCAATTTTAGAGAAGGTGTCGTGAGGTGCTGAAAAGAAGTTTTTTTTTCTTTTTTTTTTTTTAGAAATGGAATGTTCTGTAGATGTCTGTTAATTCTAATCGGATAATAACCTCTGTTAGTTTTCCTGTGTCTCTATTCAGTTTCTACTTCCCATGATAAGAGTGGGGTGTTGAAATCTCCCATTATTATTGTGCATTGTGCAATACATGCTTTGAGCTTTAGTAGGGTTTCTTTTATGAATGTGGGTGCCCTTGTATTTGGATCATAGATGTTCAAGATTGACAGTTAATCTTAATAGATTTTTTCGGCGATGAGTAAAAACTGTTCTTTATTATCTTTTTGATATCATTTGGATGAAAATCTATTTTATTCAATATTAAAATGGCTACTCCATCTTCTTTTTTTGGACCATTTCCCAGTCTTTTACTCTGAGATACTCTTTGTCTCTGAGATGAGTTTCCAATATTCAACAAAATGATGGATCCTGTTTATGTGCTCAGTCTGATAATCTATGTCTCTTTATTGTGGAAGTGAGTTTCTTGACGTCAAGAGTTATTAAGGAATAGTGATTGTTTTGTCTTGTTGTTTTTGTTATTATAGGTATAATTAACTTTGTGTGATTTTCTTCTTTTGGTTATTTTGCATGATTATTTTCTTGCTTTTTCCAGGGTGTAGTTTCCCTCCCTGTGTTGGATTTTCCATTATCCTTTGTATGGCAGAATTTGTGGGAAGTTGTATGAATTTGGTTTTGTGTTGGAATATCTCTGTTTCTCCATCTATGGTAATTGAGTGTTTTGCTGGATATAGTAACCTGGGCTGACATTTGTGTTCCCTTAGGGTCTGTATGATGTCTGTCCAGCATCTTTGACATTTTACATTCTCTGTTGACAACTTTGGTGTAATTGATTGGTCTGCCTTTATATATTTCTTGTATGCTTTACCATACTGCTTTTAGTATTCTTTCTTTGTTTTGAACATTTGGTGTTTTGACTATTATGTATAGGGAAGAATTTCTTTTTTTTTTTTTTTTTTTTTTTTTTTTTGATCTAATCTATATGGAGTTCTGTATGCTTCTTGTATGTTCATGGTCACCTTGTTCTTAAGGGTAGGGAATTTTTTTTCTATGATTTTGTTGAAGATATTTACTGTTTTAGTTGGGATTCTTCCCCCCTCTACTACACATATTATCCTTAGCTTCAGGCTTCTCATTGTGTCCTGGACATCCTGGCCATTTTGGGTTCTGAGTTTTTTGATTTTTTGCATTTTCTCTGACTGTTGTGTCTATGTCTTCTGCCCCTGAGATCCCCTCTTCCATTTATTGTATTCTGTTGGTGATGCTTGCATCAGTGACTCCTGATTTCTTTCTTAGGTTTTTTATCTTCAGGGTTGTCTCTTTTTGTGATTTCTTTATTGTTTCTACTTACAGTTTCAATTCCTTTACCTGTTTGGTTGTGTTTTCCTGTAGTTCTTTGAGTGGCTTACTTCTGGGTCTCCTGTACTTGTTTAACAGAGTTATTCATGAGCTTCTCAAAGACCAACATCATCATCATGAAGCATGATTTTAATTCTAATTTTTGTTTTTCTGGAGTGTTGGGAATTCCACTACTTGCTACGGTGGGAAAAATGGGTTCTGATGCTGCCAGGTTGTCTTGGTTTCCATTGCATGGGTTCTTGTGCTTTCTTCTCGTCATCTTGTTGTCTGTGATTATAGGTGATCTGACTGGTACTTGTCTCTCCTGTGGGTCTGAGGGCCCATGCCCTAAGGAGGGAGACTGCTCCTGGCTGTTTGCCTGTTTGTGGATAGGCAGCAAGTTCTGACATTAGTGACTGTCTTCATGGGCTCAGGTGTGAGAGCTCTTGTGAGGCTGTTCTGGAATCTCAGCATTCTGCAGGCAGCTACTGAGTCCTAATGGCAGAGACCTGGCCCTTTATCTGGGCAAGAAAGGACCCTTTTAGAGAGACCACCACTCTAACTGAGCTCTGAGTTCCTGGCATTCCCTCTTTAGATAGCAATTGGGCTTATATGTCAGGCTCTCAGTGGGATGGGCTCCAGTGGAAGAGTACTTATAAGACTGTTCTGGGAGCTCAGCCTTCTGTGGGCAGACCCTGAGTCCTAATGGTGGAGACCGAGCTCTCTCTCTAGTATAAATTCTAATATGGCTTACAGGTTATTCTACTTCCATAATGCTGCAGAGCTCCCTTCTACTCATTTTCAACTTTGAGCAATTGTGCAATTATAATGACACGTTGTTACTGTTTAGTCAAGATAACAATGGATTGGTTAAAGTTTTTTTATATATAAATTTCTTATTAAATATTTTACTTCTTCGGTAGCATTAATTTTATATCTTGGGAATTTTCAGTCACTATTTCATATTTGTTTCTTTTTGTTTAAAAATTTGTGGCAATTTTAAAGCAGCAAGGAAAGCTTATAGCATGTTTCCAGTCTTAGTAACAGGTTTATGACTAGATGAATATCCCCAAGTCTTCTGCAGTTGTCTACTCAATCAAGCTGACATAAGTTCAAGTATTTATCTTTTATTAAACTTGCTGGAGTTTGCCCTAGAAACATCCCTAGTTTTCCATTTATAAGTACCAGCAGTTGATCAGTGTGATGTTTCTCTGAATAAACAAAGACCAGTTGCATTTCTGACTGTATTAATGAACATAGATTTTTATATAATAATTGACTATGACAGGGATTGAGTTGCAGAACATTCTTAGAAATCATTTTCCTCTGAGGATCCAAAGTCTCAACCTCAAATTGGCAGACAGTGAATATATATTTAGTTGTAGTATAAATATATATCAGCCTGCAGTATGAATACAAACGTTTGCACTTGGGATATAATTCACTCTATGCTTACTACTGCATATTTCTCGATCTCTAGAATTGCTAAAAGAATATATTCCCCATCATTGTTTTCTGAAAGGGAAATTTACAAAATGATCATAGACAGAACAAAGAACTTCATTTCAGTTAACCTTTTTTATTGTTTGAATTAAATCTATGTTCTTAGGGGATATCCTATGTAAGATGCAATGCTGTGACAGTATTGTGAGTCTTGACACCTTCTCTTCTCTGGTCACCTATGCTTCCTCTATCACACAAACCTTCTATTGGACTCTCATATTCTTTACAAGTCAGCACTTTTTCTTAACTATATCCTTAGTTTTGCCTACTAGTGTTTGAATATGTTCAATGTCTATTCCAAAACAAAGTATAAAACACTATCTCACATGATAGCTTCTGTCTAAGCATGCAAACACATAAAAACTAGAAGTGTCCTTTGTTTAAGGAGTTCATAACCAGTGACAGAGATTGATAAGACAAATAATAATTTTATCAATGGAGTTCCCATGCCTCAGTGTGAATGTGTGTGTTACAGGTTGAGGACTACACCTTTGAAAGAAATGTAGGACCTCTCTAGTACACTTTGGAGTACGTAATAGCTGAAGAGAAAAGCTATTGTTAAACTTTTTTAACTACATAAATTGAAAGTATTTATGTAGATAAACTATTCACCATTGTGTGCTTCAATTTTTTGAATTTTCTAAGAGTGACACTGCTTAAAATTAAAAATGAATTTTCTACATGTTATTAGCAATTCACAGAAAAATTCACAACTAAGGAAATGGCGAGTTTCAAAGAGAGGGGATTATAGTATTTTCTTGTTGACTAAATAATGGTGGCGTTTATGAAACATATATGTAAAAGAGACAAGAGTGTCATTCAAATCAAAAACTGAAGAATGGATATAGCAACTGGATATATGAGACAAGTGACAGCAGGAAAGGTCCTGCTGGGTAGAACTGCTGTATATTACCCAATGATGTCACCATAGTCCAGCTCACATTATGACCAGTCAGTCTAAGGAGTCTATTGGTATTTAAAACATTTTGTTTAGAAACTGAGAAAGGCTAAGTCTGAAGTAATTTGAAAGATGCGTCAGTAATTTCAAAAACTAGCAAAACTGAATGTCAGTATTCTAAGACTAAACTGGATGAGTTGTTTTTGTTTCTGTTTTGTTGCTTGTTTCTCTGCGTATGTTGCTGTTGATCTTAGCATTAATGAACAAGGGAGGAAAAACTCTCTTATTCTATATCTGTGTCTTAAGTAATGATTACTGGGTACCATTCAAAATGTAATATATACATTGATAGTTTATTCATAAGAATTGCATTTTCCCTTTGCATTGTTAGTATTCAAGCTAATATTTTCTTTTTTAGTAATGACCCTCATTTGCCATTCGATTTTGGGACAGCTGGTTTTGTCCTTCTTCCTTCATCTTCTGTCTTATCAGTCATGGTCATGTTGTCACCGTCAGAGTTTTCAGTTCCTCCCTGCACAGTGACTGATAATATTTGGTAATGAGAATTCTGACAGCCAATACTTGCTTATAATCCCTTCCACTTGACAGAAGAGAGATTTTAGAAGGTAATAAAATGCATTTCACCCATTTGTCAATTTTTTGTGTTGCTGAATTTCAAACGGCATCTTTGACTTTGACTAAGTTTTGATTCATTAGAGCAGCTAGAACTAATTGACAGGGCTATCTCTTTAGTCTATAGCTTCCAAGGTAACAATCCTTGTTCACTTTTCATGTAAGCAACACTTGAGTTCTGGCTACAAACTACTGTGTAACTTATATTGTTTTTACCAAATTCCTGGATTCTGATTTCATAAAACTGCAAAGTACATCACTTAACAACATGCATAGTATTTGGGTTTTTTAGCAATATTATAGGGAATTTTCTCATCAATGAACTCTGTGGATTTACAGGCTCATTAGTCTAAGGCCTGTACTCACTCATTTCTTTCGCTAAGCTGATTATATGATGCTGTGAAGAGTAAATGACTTTCCTGTGCTAATTAAAAAAGATTATGAATTCTATCATAGTGATATACCCTCTAATATCTATAAACAGGTTGATTTCATTTTAGTTTCTTTTCATATTATTAACACATAATAACATCATTAGTGTATGCTATGTCATCATATGACTTATGTTTTCAAATAGATGTGATTCTAAAGAACAGTATAGTTGCTGGTTATTATTTTGGAAATTGGTATTACTGTGAAATTTTTGTTTTTTTTTTTTTTTTGAGTAATTCTAAATATGTCATGCCTAACATATACAAGCAAGGGAACCTCAGAGAAATACTATGCATATATCAATGGATTATTAGATTATCTTTCCTTCTGACCTTAAGCACATTATTTCTGGTTCCAAAATTAGAAAAAAGTAGGTGCAAAGTGAAGATATGACAATTCACATTGATATTTTCAAGAATTAGGAATACTTCTAAATATTTCATTTTTTTAAAAGAATGACATCATCAAAATAACATTGGATGATGATGGTGGTGGTGGTGGTGGTGGTGGTGGTGGTGGTGGTGGTAGTGATGAGTGGACTACAGCATTGTTATTCATGCTCATGGAATTTCATGAGTGGCAGCATTTGCCAACTTTGTGAACTTGTGCCAATGAAATGAAACCACATAATTTCTTCTGTATTGAGGCACTGCTACTGAACTGTGTTTGATGTTTTAGAGTAGATTGCTGATATCATGACAATGAAGTTTGGAATTAAACCAAATAACTACTTCTAAACAGGTCCAAACCTGCCTTGTTCTATTAAGTAGTTATCTCCCCTGCCTTTGGTCAGTGGGCTGGAGAGAGGGTTAAGGATTTAAAAACCTTTATTAAAATAGGCATTGCAAAATCTAAGCCAATACATACTCCTCCCAAATTCTAAATTTAATATAAAGAACATAGAGTTGTAGTTAGTTTTTTATATATTAAAATCAAATAGACTATTGTGAAGAGTTTCAGCTCCCTAATTTTGTTCTCAGCCTGTTTGGCTTTGAGTAGAGCAAGGATGATGATTTCTTTGAGTTAATTTTCTATCCAGCTACTTTGCTGAAGTTGTTTATGAGCTGTAAGAGTTTTCTGGTGGAATTTTTGGGGTCACTTAAATATACTGTGATATCATCAGCAAAAAGTAATATTTTGAATTCTTCCTTTCCAATTTGTATCCCTTTGATTTCCTTTTGCTGTCTGATGGCTCTGGCTAAGAATTTCAGTACTATGTAGAATAGGTAAAGGGAGAGTGGGCTGCCTTGTCTAGTCACTGATTTTAGTAGGATTGGTTCAAGTTTCTCACTATTTAGTTTGATATGTGCTACTGGTTTGCTGTATGTTGCTTTTACTGTGTTTAGGTATGGGCCTTGCATTCTTGACCTTTTCAAGACTTTTAACATGAAGGGATGTATTGACCCCTTTTGCAATAGTCACAAAGAATATAAAATACTTTGGGGTGACCTTAACCAACAAGTGAAGGATCTCTATGACAAGAAATTCAAGTCTCTGAAGAAGGAAATTGATGAAAATCTCAGAAGATGGAAAGATCTCTCATGCTCATGGATTGGAAGGATTAACATAGTAAAAATGGCCATCTTGTGAAAAGCAATCTATAGATTCAGTGCAATCTCCATTAAAATTCCAACTCAATTCTTCATAGAGTAAGAAAGTGCAATTTTCAAATTCATTCGAAATAATAAAAACCCAGGATAAAAAAATTATTTTCAACAAGAAGAAAACTTCTGAGAGAATCACCATCACTCATCTCAGATTGTATTATAGAACAATCATAATAAAAACCACATAGTATTAGTCCAGAGACAAGCAGGTAGATCAATGAAATATAATCAAAGACCCAGAAATGAACACATACATCTATGGTCATGTGTTCTTTGATAAAGGAGCTAAAAACATTCAATAAAAAAAGATATCATCTTCAATAAATAGTTATGGTTCAACTGGCAGTCATCAAGCAGAAAAATTCAAATTGATCCTTTCTTATCTCTTGAACAAAACTGAAGTTCAAGAGGATGAAAGACCTCCACAGAAAACCAGATTCACTGAAATTATGAATATTTATGAAAAGATAAAGTGGGGAAAAACTTAGAACTCATAGGCACTAGGGAAAATTTCCTGAACAGAACATCAATGGCCTATGGTCTAAGATCAAGAATTGACAAATGGGACCTCATGGAATTGCAATGTTTCTTTAAGGCTGAGGACACTCTCAAGCAAACAAAATGGCAGCCAACAGACTGGGAAAGAATCTTTACCAATCATATATCTGATAGAGGGCTATCATATATATCCAATATATACAAAGAACTCAAGAAATTAGACTCTAGAGAACCAAATAATCCTATTAAAAATGGGTACGAAGCTAAACAAATTGATAAATATTGTATGACCAAGAAGCACCTAAAGAAATGCTCAACATCAGTAGTCATCAGGGAAATGAAAATCAAAACAACACTGAGATTCTACCTTATACCAGTCAGAGTGACTAAGATAAAAAAACTCAGGTGACAAAAGATGCTGGCAAGGTTGTGGAGAAAGACAAACACTCCTCCGTTGTTGCTGGGATTCCAATCCAGTACAAGCACTCTGGAAATTAGTCTGGAAGTTCTTCAAAAAATTGGACATAGTAAAACCTGAGGATTCAGCTATAACACTTCTGAGCATATATCCTAAAGACTGCTCAACATATAACTATAACAAGGACATATGCTCCACAGTGTTCATAGCCAGAATGTGGTGCCTTAGTTTTTATCTGAAGACAGAACAGAGTACTCGTGGGAGGAAATAAAGGGACAAATACAGGAGCAGTGATTAGAAAAAAGATCACCCAGAGACTGGCTCATCTGGTGATCCTTTCCTTAAGCAGCCACTAAACACAGTCTGTATGCTAATGACAAGTGGTGCTTACTGGCAGAAACCAGATATGGATGCCTGCTCAGAGGCTTTGCCAGAGCCATGATGATACAGATGAGGATGGTAGCAGCTATCCATTTGACTGAACACCAGGACCCCAATGAAGGAGCTAGAGAAAGGACTGAAAAAGATGAAAGTGTTTGCAATCCCAGAGGAAGAACATTACCTACCAACAAACTCCAGAGCTTCCAAGGACTAACACACCAACCAATGATTACACATGGAGAGACGCATGGCTCTAGTTGCATATGTAGCAGAGGATAGCATTGCCTGGCATCAAAGAAATGAGAGACCTTTGGTCCAGTGAATGCTCATTTTCTCAGTGCAGGGGAATGCCAAGGCATTTAGGGGCAGTGGTTGGTTGGGAGAGTGAGCACACTCATGGAGGCAAGGTGAGGCAGGATGGGAGTGTGAGGGCAAGTAGATAATATTTGTAATGTAAATACAGAGACTATCCAATAAAAAGTAAAGAGTAAAAAATTAAACTATAAAATAAAAATCAAATGGAGTAATCATTATTCTTAATGCTACAGAAATACACATGTAGCTGAGTAGATTACTTATGAATTGTCAACAGACTATTATCAAGTTTTTAAAAAATCATATATTTGTTATATTTAAGTAGTTGCTTGCACAATGAACCAAAAGAACCGATTCTAATAATTCTACTGTATTACCAGATAGAATGTAGCACAGCACACTCTCATAAGCCTTGAAGGAAAACAATTTAGATGCACAATTTAGCACATCACTTATATGGCTTAGGAAGGTCATAGCAAAATTGTGCCTTTCTACAGTTAAATTGCTGTTTTCATGAAGAACGTGCCACTGAAGTACAGTGAGGAAAGGTCCACTGATACTAGCCTATAGAAATTTTTTTTCTGAAAGCCTTTATGGTTTTCTGCTAAAAATTAGGCATTTAAATATTTTTCACGGTGTATGGGTAAAAATGTAAACATGCTGTATGCAATATGTCTAAATCCCTCTTTTAGAAAGCTTCCATTAGCAAATAAAATACACAGTATAAAATGAAAATGAATGATATACAAGCATAGCTTGAGTGTCTACATACTAGATGCAAAAAAATTAACGCCCAATATATAAAGTCAAGCATTTGCATAGAAAAATGCCTCTTTGGACAATATATTGGATGTGCAAACAGAAGGACCCTTCCTCATTTGTGATGAGATACCATTGACCCCAATCTTGTTTAGGTCTTTTGCAGATAGTCAAGCTATAGTCATTTCATAGCTGATGGCTATGTTATATTCAGAAGAAGTTTTTAACTTGTGTTTCTCTCATTTTCTGTCTCTTTCCATCTTTTCACTATTTTTTGAGTTTTTTTTTTAATTTGGAAGAGATGATATAAATTTGACATTGAGCATTGAATCATAATTTATTCTCAGCACCTGGGCTGGGTGTAGGTTTTTAAATTAGCCACTGCCTATTGTAGGATAGCCACAGTATGAAGCCTTGGATGAAGGCTGAGCAGAGCACCAATTTACAGACATGAGCACAAGTACTCAGAAGGAATTTTGGCAATATTTACATTTAGTACCACAATAATCACAGGTGCCCCCCTCAGGATCAATGAGCTTTTCTCCTGTGCCCTCTTCACTGGCCACATAACCAAGTATGATTCTTTCCTGAAGGGCTAGCTTCAAATCTAACCTGAATGTGATTGACAATCCACATAACAGTTCATACTCTATTGAACTAGAGGGCATAACTTTCCTTCAGGTGGTTATTGTAGCTCACAGGATTCCCAGCTGGGTACAATTGTTCTCCATAGAAATAAATGCATTATTTTGGGCATAAGAAAGTCGACAGTATGGAGTAACCCTCCAGATCTCACCTGGCTTAGTATTTTTGTGTCATGTCACCAACACCAAAGTATTCAGGATCTTCAGTAGGGCCTTGTCATCAGATTCTGATGGATAACAAGAGAGATGGCAATAGTCTACACTATTTTAGGAACCAGGAAAAGGCAGTCCCTGGCCAATAACTAATAGGGAGATAGTCCACACCTGATATTGGTATGTTTTGTTTAATAACCCTTGGTTCTGAAGGAACATTTCCCATTGATAAATGGAGCCTACACTCGGAGTTATTTAATAGTATTTTAATAAGACTATTGGCTAGTAAATTCCATATGTCTTTTACATATATACTTGGTTTAATTACCTCTCCCACCTTCCTTGCTTCTTCCCTAGACCTATCTACTCCCAGTGTTTCTTCTCTCTACATTCATGTGTGATATAATTAGCAGTAACCTCTTCTCCCTCTAATTATCTTTTACTTTCTTTTTGGCATTTAAAATTACTCAAGGTAATGAATACTACACTAAAAACTCATTGCTATTGTAGAGTAAGGAATCAATTGGACATATGCCCTAGGATACAACTCATTTCACTTACAGGTTGTCCTGCTTTTAGTTATTTGAGGAAATGCCATGATGGTTTCCATAGTGGCTGTGCCAGTTTAGAGTCCCTTAAACAGCTAATAAGAATTTTCATTTTCCACATCCTGACCATCATTTGGAGCTATTCATTTCATTTTGAGTGGAGCACTATAAAATTCCATTTCATTTCCATAGTTGCTAAATACATCAAACACATTGTAAATGATTTATTATTCTATTATTCATTTGTATTTAGTTTTTTGAGAACTCAATAATGTTCAATTTCATAGACCAATTTTTGGTTCATGCCATTGTTATGATTTCTGTGACTATGATAAACATCATGACTGAATGCACTTTATGGAAAAAGGTTTATTTCATCTTAAAAGTCTCAGAACATAGTCAAGCACCTAGGAAAGTCAGGGCAGAAACTCAAGGTAGGAACCTGGAGGTAATAAATAAAGCAGAAGTCATGGGGGGATGTATTTTCCTGGTTTAGTTCTCAGGGTTTAGCAGTTTATTTTATTATATCATCCAGGACAACTTTCCAGGGTAGAAACACTCCCAGCATGCTGAGGTTACCCACATAAAACATTAAACCAAAACAATCACTACACACACACCTACAAGTAATCAGATGAATGCATGTTTTCTCAAAAGTGATTTTTACTCCCAGGTCACTGGGCTGCTAGTGGTTAAGTTGAAAATCAACCAGGACCATTTGCTTTCTTGATATATTTTTTTTCTGTTTACTTTCTTGATGTTGAGTCTTTGAAGATTTATATAATAATCCTCTGACAGAACTGCACAGATTTTCTTCTATTTTTCAAGCTGCCTCTCAACTTAATTAGTAAGGGATGGGATTGCATGTTCGCTTTATACTTGCTGCACCTTGGACCCCATCTGGCTTAGGTCTCTCCAGGCCTTGTGCATACAGCAACAGTCCCTGTGAATTCATTTGTGAACCATTCCTGCTGTTTTTGTTTCCCAGACAACACAGTTGCCTTAGTACCATCCATCTTCTCTTGCTCTTAAGATCTTTCTGCCCCATTTTCTGCATTATTTTTTGTGGCACAGGGAAAGATGTTTGATGAAAATAAACCACTTCACACTGGGAGTTCCAAGGTCTCTCATTTTGCTCACCGTGGGTCTCTATATTATTCATCTACTTCTCAGAGGCTCTTCATACACTTCAGGAGGTAGCATTGCTGATAATGAATGAGACTTACTGAGTAAGACACTGATCATATTTGTCTTCTTGGGTTTGGACTAACATATTCTGGATTATATTGTCCAGATTCATCTATTTACTTGTTGATTTCATTTTTAACAGACTAGTAATATCCCATTGTATAGATTTACGACACTTTCTTTATTACGCATCTGTTGAGGGACATATAGGCTACTTCCAATATGTAGCAATTATGATTAGAACATCAAAGAACATGTAGCAAGATATATAGTTCTTTGGACATATGCCCAGGAATGGTATAGCTGGATAATAAGGTAGATTGATTCTTATCTTGCAAAGGAATGAGTTTATCTTCCAACAGCAATGAATACACATTTCGTTTTTTTCCCCCATCCTTGCCAAAATGTGCTTTCATTTGTTTTATTGATATGTATAATTCTGACTGGTATACATGAAATCTGAGTGTGGTTTTGATTTGCATATCCCTGGTGAGTACAGAAATTGGACATTTTAAAAAGTGTTCTCAGACATTGAAATTCAATCTGTGTACACATGAAGGGGCCTATGGCTTCAGCCACATATGTAGCAGGAAATGGCCTTATGAGGCATCAATGGGAAAAGAGGCCACTGGTCCCGTGAAGGCTCAATGTAGGGGATGCCAGGGCAGGGAGAAAGGAAGGAGTAGGTCGGTGGGGGTGCACTCTATTTTTTTTTTACAACTTTATCTTAAAAAGAGAGATACATGTACAGATTTTTAAAACCATTTTGGCATAAAACTATATGAATATATTTTTGTCAGTACTTGACTCTTTTAAAGGTTTGATAGTATGCATGGAAA
Source organism: Micromys minutus (assembly GCF_963924665.1). Classification (NCBI taxonomy): domain Eukaryota; kingdom Metazoa; phylum Chordata; class Mammalia; order Rodentia; family Muridae; genus Micromys; species Micromys minutus. The sequence goes on along the minus strand of NC_137956.1, from coordinate 25,524,519 downwards.
TCTTACTAGTTACCATAAGCATAAAGTACACGTAGAACAGAACGTAACATGGATACACTCAAAGTTTTCTATATTTTGAATACCAAAAATTGCCACAAGGCGATATTCTTAGCTCTTGAATTATTAATGATTTAAGGCCTAGGTGTACCCCACTCTGAGAGGATGCTATACACTTATTTTTTTTTCTAATAAGGACTGAGGCTTTCACTTTTTGGCCTTTTTTTTTTTTTTTTTTTTTTTTTTTTTTTTTTTTTTTGAGGTTCATATGGCCTGTGAGTTGTTTCTGGTGTATCAGAGCTTTCTGAGACTCTTATAGAGGCTGGGGGTTGGAGAGATAGGGGGATTCTGGAGGGGAAACCAAGAATGGGGATAACATTTGAAATGTAGGTAAAGAAATTTTCCATTAAAATAAGGAAAAAGAGTCGCTCTGTTAAGAGCTTTTTTATAAACATCTATACCCAACTTGTTAATTGACTTATTTTTTTCTTACTCTCCACATTTTTAGTTGTTTATGTGTTTAGATATAGGTACTCTATTGGATATGTAATTTGCTTTTACTGGATGATGGTGATTTTTTTTAAATAGAATCTTTCCAGTTTCATCAGGTCCCATTTATTAACTATTGCTATTAATGACACTATTTTCTGTGTTCTATTCAGAAAGTCTTTCTCTAACACTGAGGTAAAGAATCTCCCCCACTTTCTCTTTTATCAGGTTTAATTTTTCTGATCTTATGTTGAGGTTTGTGGTCTGTTTGGATTTGAGTTTGGTACAGGGTATTGAATACAGATTCATGTCTATTTTTCTACATGTAGCCATCCAGTTTGATCGATACCATTTATTTTTCATGCTGTCTTTTTCACAGTGTGTGTTTCTGATTTTTTTTATCAAAAATCTGGTGTTCATAGGTGTATGAACTTGCACCTGGATTGTCAATTTGAATGTATTGCTCAATATATCAGTTTTCATGCCAATATCATTCTGTTTTCAATATTATTGCTCTGTAATACAACTAGAAATCAGAAATGGTGAGAACTACAGCAGCTCTTTTATTATTGGTGATGATTTTAGCTCTCCTGGTTTGGTTTGTATGGTTTTGTTCTGTTCTGTTTTGTTTTTGTTTTTATATATATAGCTAAAATTGCCTTTACTCTTTCTGTCAAAAATTGTGTTGAAATTTTGACGAAGATTATATTGAATGTGTAAGTTGTCTTTGGTAGAATGGCCTTTACCTCTCATGTTCTTAGAAGACTATAAAATATTTCCAAGCTTAATCTTGTATTAGAACACCAAGTAAGTCTCAACACATACAGGGAGATTGAAATATCTAATACCAATAGAACAAACATCACAAATAAGTAACATGACAAACCACATAAAATAAACAAACTGATGGAGGAGGTATTTGGATCACTGGAGGCATTTTTAAACATCCTAGAAATATAACTGAAGTAGAAATGAAGAAACAACATCATAAAACAATGGATTAAAGAAGGCTGTCCTAAGGCAAATATTTTAGTATCTTAATAAAAAACTCAAATATCAAAGAAATAATATAATGTACCTAAAAACAAACAAACAAACCCCAAAATGGTAAGGTGGAAAAAATGGCTAACACCAAGTAAGAAATATTTTGTTAAAAATACCAGAAAAGAATACAACAAAACCAAGAATTCTCCCATGGAAAGAATAATGGCCTCTAGTTGAAGGATGGGGCCAGCCACCTATCTCAAAATTTTAACCCAGAAATATTCCTATCCAAAAGAAAAAACAGGACAAAAACTGGAACAGAGACTAAAGGTAAGGGCATGTACAGATTTTCCCACCTAGGAATTCAAACATCTGCAGATAGAGAAAACCACAGACACTATTGTTGATGTTAAGAAGTGCTTGCTGGACTGCCATGTAAGAGTTAGGGAAGGACTGTAATAGATGAAGGGGATTTCAACCCCAAAAGTAGAACAATATCAACTAACTGAACCATCTAAGGCTCTCAGGGACTAAACCACTAAACAAAGAGAATACATAGAGAGAATCACTGCTCCAGTTACATAGGTAGCAGAGGATGACCTCATCTGACATCAGTGGGAGGGGACGTCCTTGGTTCTCTGGAGCCTTGATGCCTAACATAGAAGGATGGTAGACTGGTGAGTCAGTAGTCTGTGAGGGCATGGAGGAGCACCTTCATGGAATAAAATGGGAGGAAGAGAGGAGAAATAGATGGTAGTTTGTGGAGGTGTAACCAGGAAAGAAAATATCATTGAAATGTAAATGAAAAAAGTGAGTAATAAAAAAATACTAATAGACATTTAGCCAAATTAACCAAAGTAGAGGGAAGACCCCATCTATTAATACTAGAGATGAAATATAAAATTTTATAACAGGTTACTTTGAAATCCTGAAAAATTCAAAGAAATACCTTAAAACACTATATTCCACTAAAATTAAAACTTAAAAAAATGGCAGTTTAATAGAACCATGATATCTAGCACACTAAAAACAATGAAATAAATAATTTAAGCAAACTTATAGTGAGCTATGGGATTGAAGTAATAATTAAGAAAAGTACAATTTCAGTCATGATAGTAGAATATTCTGCAGATATCCCCTAGGTCCATTTGATCTATGACATCATTGATTCTGACATTCTGTTTGGTTTTTCTTTTTTTTTTTTTTTTGTCTATTGATGATTCAGGGATGTTGAAATCACTTGCTCTGTGTTAAGATTAATCATTGACTTCATATCTGGTGGTATTTCTTTTATTAAAACGGCTATTGAGCCTTTGGTGCAAAAATTATTTAGAATTTTAATTTTATCCTGATGAATTGTTCCTTTGATCTGTGTGAAGTGGTATTCTTTATCTCTTCCAACTACATTTGTTTTGAAATATAACAATCAACTCAGTCTAGAAGCTCCTGTAGAGAAATGCCTGAGGTTTTCCTCCTAGGTGATGCCATATACTACTAATCAAATAATGAATGATACCGTCATAGCAACCAAAACAGTGTCTTCTATAAGAGCCTCAAGTGCTCTTGTATAGAGGCATTTTTCCACCCCAATTATTTTTATATAGAAACCTCCCTTATAAAAATATGGCGAAATTGTGAACGTTTTAAGTCAGCGAGCTTTTTTCTATGGTGAGGGCAGAATAATCTGATTTTTTCATAAATACCTTCCTTTTATTAAACTAATTTATTGTTAGTTCTGTCTTCAATGACTATATACCAACCCACTGAGGCTGCTTTCTGATGTCAGAAGTAATTTACTTACTGCAGAGTCCTTTGAATTTCTCTTCGGGCTATGTCTTCCTGTTCATTTATTAAAGTATTTACTTCCTGCCTCAAGTGCACAGACTTTATCAAATGTATTCCTATTACTGTCTCACACTCTTTCTTGTTAATTACACAAGAAAACTGTGTAAATTCTGAATGCCAATAAAAGTAGCTTCCTTTTGTACTAAACCCAGTTATACTGCTTTCCAGGAAACATCTACAGATGCTCATTCATTTTGCTTGAGGAGACATAATAGGACATTTTACTTTAGTCATGAGGATTAAAAAGAAGAAATCATTCTAATTATATCTAATATATAATTCAACTTCATCAAGGTATGGAATTCTAAGATTGCTTCTTTGCTCTGACTGCCAGTAAAACTTTTGTGGAACAAGAAATATGCACAAAAGAGCAAGCAAATTTTATTTTTTTAATTTAAGAGATTATTTTTATAGCAGAGATAACCACAAATGTGAACTCAAGAGGGTTTTATAACAAAAGTTTTTTTTTTTTTTTCCCAAAGTGAAGACATTGAAGCCACATACTTGAAAATGAAAGCAAGAATAGTGAATGGTGTGTGTTGATACTTCAGATCCAGGTATATTATGGCTTCAAATTCTGGTGAAAATATTGGTTATTATAAAATGTTAAGACTACTCAAAGTCACAGAGTATGTTGAAGTAGCAACTGACATAGCAAAAGTATGTATTTTTAATAATACAGAATGTCTGTACTTATTTTTTATAAAAATTCTGAGATTACCAAATTAAGTGTTGCTTGAGAATTTAAATATGGTAAGAATTATTTTTAAATATCAACATTGACTGACTTATGACAGATACAACCTAAGTCTTAATGCCACACAATTAACCTTTTTAGGTAAAACAAATCTCTGACATTACCAATCTTACTTCTACAATAACTTTTTAAATGTATGCACAATTATAACCACAATGTCATAAATGTACTCTCTACTGGAATATTTGATGGGCAGATACTTGGAAAAACTGTCGCCCAGACATGGCTTACACATGGAAAAAATCTGATGTCTTACAAGAGGAGCCAACCAAACATGGCTTGAGACTAATCAAGCCTAAGCCTGTTTAGGACATGCAGCATAGAAGTAAAGGGGTTTTTTAACAGCTTAAAGTTTCACAAGAATGATGCAATGAAGAATGTAAACAGAATTACTCACAACCCATTAGTATCTTTCTTTTGCCTCTGCCCTTTCACAGAAAAATACTAAATTTTGTGTTATTTTGTGTTCTGCTACTTGGCGTAAGATGTTAGTCAGTTATAGGAGATTACTATATATTATATATTATATATTACTAAGATGGTTATATCTTTTGGATCTCTGAAGTAACACAGCATTTGCAAACATGAATAATTTGTATCCCTTTAATCCCTTTCTCTTGTCTAGTTGCTCTAGCCAAGTTATATAACACAGCTATACCACTCCTGGCTATGTCTCCAGATGATTCTATATCTTAAATAAAGAGATGCTTCAGTACTGCTTTATTCAAGATAACTTGGAAAGAAAAGCAGGCTGGATGACCAAATGAATAATGGATAATAAAAACATGTTACATATAAACAATGGAATATTACTTTACTGCAAAGAAAAAAATGAAATTATGAAACTGCAACTAAGTAGATTAGAACTGAAAAAAGTATGAGTGAGGTAACACAGACCAATAAAGACTGTTTTTATATGTTTTCATTCTGACACAGGACAAAACTTAGGATCTTTAGATTTTTGGGTTAAAGTTATAGTATCTAACTCATCAATCTAGAAAAAGGCTACAGGAGGCCACAGGAGAATACTGGCCAAAAGAAAGGGGAATGGAGAATGATGATAAGAGAATTTAAATGGGGATGGTAGAAACGAAGTGTGGAAAGATAGGCAAAATACAGCAGGTTGGAAAAAGAACTATACTAAAACCTATGGTTTTACAAGATTTCTAAAACTGTATACTAAAACTTTAAAAACAAGTGAGCCTATGCAGAGGAATAATGCTTCTCCAGAAGCTATTGGCTGTCTAACACAAGTCCTTTCATGTTATTGGTCAGAGGATCTCATAGCCCACCCCCATCATTGTCCAAGCTATTGTGATTGTTTTCATGGTCACTGGATTTCACGATGCAACCCCATTGCTGAGTAGATATTACACATTTTTGTAACAAGACACAATCAAGCTTGTGCTGACTTAAAATCTACTTCACTGCCATCTAGGTTTTCCAGTGTCAGAGGTTAATATTTAGGCTTCTGAGTAAGAACAATTGTCAGTAGTATTATCTAGAAGTGATCCCTGTAAAGTACAATAGTGATTAACCTGAGAAGAGACATCATACACCATGGCACAAGAGTTGCATGTTGTTATGGGAGCAACCAACTGCTTCCTGATCTATTTAAGGCTTAGTCCACAGGAGGGAACTCATACCTAGTATTGTAAACAGCCATAAATCCATGGCTATGAAAGTCATAAGTCCTAGGGAAGAACCTACTATTGCTAGTGTGCTAAATGGGCATACTATCAAGCTTATTTCTAAATATTTATATTGTAACCATATATTTATCAAAAGAGCTTCTCATTGTGGTGGATAATAATAGCACAAAGACTCACAAAATTATTTTCTGTGCAGTGGACACCTCGAAAAGTGACATCTCCATTACCCCTCTTTCCAATGTTCAAGGAAGAGGAGAAAGAAAGATTATAAAAGGCCAGAGATAAGAATGTTACAAAATCGTGTCTTCTGGATATGACGGGGATATTGGAAGCATGAAAAATGAACACCTCTTGTTGCCTATAAGCGACTTGCACAAGGTTAAGCTGGTCATCATTCCAGCATGAATGAGGAGTGTCCCATGAGGCCCCACATATAGCCAAGAACTTTTGGCAATTGATGGATGTTAGGTAAGGGAGAATAGTTCTTTTGCAGAGGTGTGACCACTCATTTTGTCAGCACTTCATTGGAAAGTCCTATGTGTATGAATTATATTGAGAGAAGGAAAGGAGGTGGAGAGAAAGTGGGGGAGGGAGGGAGAGAGAGAGAGAGAGAGAGAGAGAGAGAGAGAGAGAGAGAGAGAGAGAGAGAGAGAGAGAGAGAGAGTTAGGATGTGGTCCAGATGTTGAATAAAAAGGTGCAGAGCAGATATGCTAAAAATTCATTATACATCTGTGTGGAATTACCATAGACTTAAAAAAAAGTCACAAAAAAGTATAACTGATGTTGATAAGCATACCAAGTAAAAGGATGTTCTTTTTCACTGTTGGTAAAATGTGTTTGGTGAATTCAATAGAGCATTATCTGTTGCTTCCTCAGAACACTGGACATCAAAATCCCTTATTCCTTGATAATCTTTCTTCCAGTCCTACAGCCTTAAAGCGATGAAATCAGCACCCTATAACTAGAACTACCAATCCCATTTCTATCTCAGAGTTTGTCACAATACAAAAGAAAATTAAAATTTTACCAGCAATGACTGGATAAGAAGAATGTGGTATACAACACACACATACACAACAAAATGTCTTTCTGCCCTAAGGAGTACAGACACCTCTCTGTGAAAACATGATGAATTTGAAGAAAGTACTCCCATACAGAATTATAGGGGGATCCACATAATAGGTTAATAAACTGTTAAGTAGATCCCACATTTAGCAGGTCTAAACTTTGGCATGTCTTATATCCTTCTGCAAGCCACAGGTGGTTTGTCCTTCCACAATACAATACTTGTCTTCCTCCCCTCCCTCTTCTGGTTGTGCAGTGTCCAGCCGTCAAGCAATTGCTGTCTTATCATTTTTGCAGTTCTGCCTGCTCAGTGCTCAGCCATCACAACTGCTGCCTTTACTATCACTGTCTCTCTGATGCCTTTGCTGCTTATTTCTTTGTGGTGTGGGCTTAGCCTGCACTAGTAAAAGCAGTCGAGAAAAGAGCACATTTTATTTTGTGGGAACTAGTATTTCAATCCAAGGTAAGTAGCACAGGAGAGCATCTCCCACCCAGCTCACTGCATTCACAACCTTGGGATACTTCCAGGAAAGGACTTTCTGGACCAATCACAATACCCTCAGCTGTACAAGTTGTATGTATTTGCACCTGCTAAGCTTCACCACACCCTCCATTATCCCTCTGCTATGTAATCAGAAATACCTCCCTTTTGATGTAGGTGGAAGTGATTACAGGGACCATCTAGAGTTTACCCATGCTTTTAATAGCAAGCATTCTGCAACTAACTGCTTAAAACAGCCTTGGCTAAGGATGTGCCTTCAAGAACCAAAGCAATTGGCTGTAAACGTGTCTAGATTTCTGTGGAGTATTCAAACAAGCTGTTGCAACTATATGGTCGTGCTGCTAACTGCTTGACTAACAGCCTGCTTTCTCAAGGAAGTTGCAGCAGCAAAGAAGTATGCGATTGCTAACTCCAGAGTCAAATTGCTTCATCCACTAATAGTTTTGCTTACTTGCAAGAAAAGGAATATCACAAGGAGGATTTGCAATGAGAATTTAAATAACTCCTACTAGCAATATATGATTCCAATAGAGTTTAACTGTATTGTGACAATGTCATACTTGAACAGTGACCCAAAATGTAATTCTCTCCCTTCTATCTTGAAAATAAATATACAATAGAAGTTATGGAGCAAGAACAAATCTAAGATATACCAAAAACCAATAGTCAATAAGTGTATATATTAAAATATTTTGCTAAGGAGTTGATTCAGATAACTTCACTACATGCAAAAGGAGATTTATGGAAGGTAATGGGTATTTGATTTATTTATTTGTAAGATATTTAGTCATGTTTATCATAACAAGATATTCTAAACCTTAGATGCATAGGTTGAGAAAACAGGCAGAAGAGTCTTATGAATAATCATTTCCAGGTTCCCCCTCTAAATATGTCTGACTCTTATGTGTGCATCTATCTGTTGTTATGGCCATGTTTCAGGCCTTAATCTTTTTTTAACTACTTAATAATATGTTAAAGATTGACTTCATTCATTCCTTTCCATTGCAAATATGATGAAGAATTTGAACTATTTAAATGTTTCAGTATTTGGAGCCTTATGTGATTTTGTGGGGAAAAATAAAATCCCAATTCCTGGGCTTCTCTCTGAAGTAGAGCAATGCTCAGGAGTAAAGTCCTTTTAGTTTTCTTGATAACATTCAGGGCCAACATGTCAAATTCTGCTTTGAAAATCTTTACACTCCTCCCTCTCTAAACAGTCTGGAGAGTTTGTTTTCAGTCCTTGCCATTCAAGATTTTGTTTCATGGATCTGTTTTAACATAGGTTCACACAAAGTGCTACTTCAGGGGCAAATATTAATTAGGCTTTTCAGATTGTTGTTTCTTCATGTATCAATGATTCAACCTTAACAGTAAGAACTGATGATGAAAATGTTTTTATAGATCTTGGTCAATGGAGTAGAGCTAAATTTGTTTGTTCTAAGTTTGCTAGATGCAGGGCTCTGGTTCCAAATAGTTTTAATTCCTTTGCTTAGGGAACTTCCAATTCTTACTGAGACAGGATTCCTTAAGTTTTGTGAACATGCCTAATCACTTATACTGAATACTATCCCTAGTTAACAACACCCATTCAATTTCTATGTCTTCAAGTTTCTTAGCCTACAATAACCATTAAGAAAATATTAAAACAAGGTTTTAGAGGCTATTAAGAATAAATATTGGCTTGTTGGATGATTTTTCCAAAGTTCCTAAAATTAAAAAAAAAAACACAGTTTAGATGCATTTATAAAAGTTAACCATATTGCTGCAAATATCTCATTGTAAATGGATAATACACATAACTTTTTTCTTTTTATTACCAGATATTAATTTAGAAACTGAAAATCACTATCACAGTTCAATCCATGCATATAGTATATTTTTATTACATTTCTAGTCTCTGAAGACCTTTCTACTTCTTTTCTACTTCAATATTCCACAGTCCTACCAACTCTGAATTCCATAAGAGAAAAATTGAAATATAGTCTGCTGGGTCTGGTCTTCACATAGAATGGCAATCTTTAGTTTTGTTTTCTTCATATAACATTATCTTATTCTATTTATGGGTAAAGAATTAGGAAAATAAAACTTTAAAAAATTGTTTTCAAACTTCTTTGTAAATATTGATATGGTTGTTTGCTGTTTGTCTTTTTCCTTTGTGTATCTGAATGTTAATCACACATTGAGTCAATAACTGAATATTTTTATCCAATCTGTAGGTTGTCAGTTCCCTTTATTAATCATTCCTTTAATTGTGCAAAATGTTCTTAATTGTACAAATATCCACTTCCAAAATTTTCTTATCATCTTCAGAGCCTTTGAAATAATATCATAAATGTAAGCTGTTTGTATATTTAAATATTTAAGTGTTTTTCTATTTTTATCTAATGATTTCAAATTTCATATTCTGAATTAATAAGCTTTTTCATTAATTTCACCTTGGTTTCTATATTAGGTGAAAGGCAGGAATGCAATATCAGCCTTTTGGATGTAGATATCCAGATTTCATAGAAGTACTTCCTGATAAGGTTTTTCTCCTCCTCCTCCTCCTCCTCCTCCTCCTCCTCCTCCTCCTCCTGCTGCTCCTCCTACTACTTCTCCTTCTCCTTCCCTCCCTCGCTCCCCCAACTCTCTCCCTCCCCTATTGCCCTCCCTCCCTCTCTCTCTCTCTCTGTGTGGATACATATCCACACATGTGCATGTCATTTGTAAAGAAACAGATGAGTGTGGTTAAATGGCATATTCTGATGTTATCTATTCTATCTCATATTTTTTTCTTGTTATATTGTTATATTATTAGTAATATGGCTCTGTACAGGAATCTAAAATGAGTATGTAATATATCAGATACACTGTTGGGAATTCTTTTATTAATTATTTTGATATGAATTTTGTGAGTCTTAAAATTTTCTTGGAAGAATGTCAGAGCAACTTTTATGAATATTGTGATGCATCAAGAGAATACTTTTAGGAGTATAGCATTCTACATGCATGGTAGGTCTGTCCAGATTCTAGTATCCTCTAAAACTTCACTCCCCAGTCATTGTAGTATTTTCAAAGTCTTTTCTTTCTGTTTTCCTTTGAAGTAATATATTCCTTTGTGACTGTGTCTTCATGGTCTGTGTTGAGGGTGTGCATTTTACATTGTGAGTGTGGGAGTCAGTTCTCTTTCCCCCTTTTTATGGGCTACTCTAGATTTCTATAGTAAGGGCTTTTACTCACTGAGCAATTTTGCTGTCCTAGTACTTAATATATTCCCTTAAGATTGTAACTACTTGTTTTGATTTGAAGCTACCCAGATTTTTCCCAAGATTTTGTTTTCTGAAAGTTGGCTATCAGTTTATGCAAAAGCTGTGCAGATTTGTTAAATAATTTTGCATTGTGATATGTTACTGAAAAATTTAGTTGGTCAAATTTTCACTTAGAGGCCCACTGAAAAGACTGGAAACAGGTAACGTTGGGAGGTAGGGAGGGAATTTAGATCAAATGCCCTACAGTGGGGAGAGGGAACTTGTAGAGTTAACTTTTTGTAGAAAGACAGGGCATCAAGTGAGGAGATGGGGTTGCTAACCTTCAGTCAAAAACTCTGTCCCAGAGGCATCAAATGCTTGAGAGACTTGTGGTCCTCAGGAAGTGAGGAGAATTGGTGGGGTGTGGGGTGGTGACATTTTCTTGAAGATGGATGGGAGGAGATGTGGGATGTGAAATTGAAGGAGAGTAGACCTTGAAGGGGATAAAGCTGGACAGTAAAAAAGAAGAAGAAGAAGAAGAAGAAGAAGAAGAAGAAGAAGAAGAAGAAGAAGAAGAAGAAGAAGAAGAAGAAGAAGAAGAAGAAGAAGAAGAAATAAAACATAAATTTAACCTAGAGATGTAAAGATCAGCTAAGTATAAGATCAGATTACTTGCAACGCATCCATCTTTTATAGGATTCTATTTTATTTTTCAGTTGCGTTACTTTTTTTTTTCTGCTGAGGTTTTCAGAACTAGACTGAATATCAGGATAGATAGACACCCTTTTTCTTCTTTCTTATTTTAGATGAAATCCTTGAAATAGTCCTTATTCGATATTCTGCTGTATGTTGTTTTGCCATGTGTAATATTTGTTATATATTTAGATGACTATGCAATTCCTATTCCTTATTCTGTTTATGCAATACATGTTTTATTTACATTATATTGACTGTGTTTTGAGGTTATATTTTGCATGAAACATACTTGATTATGGTATACAGATTTGTCTTGGTTTCCAATTTGTTTCATAATTTAGTTTATAAATACTTTATAGTGGATATTTTTTGTTTCTGTTTATACATGATAGATTTATGGTATATACATTTCATTTTTTGTGTCTTTACCTGTTTTTTTATTCTTAGGGGGTTCTGGCTTGGTAAATTAAACTTGTAACTGTCCATTCTCTTTCTTTGTATGAAGTGTTTCAATCAGCATTTATATGACTCCTTATTTAAAAGCATGATATAATTCAACAAGAAATCTGTTGAGTCTTAGAGATTGTATTATGGGATGTAGGACTAATTCAATGTCATTACTAATTACAGATCTGTTTAGTTCGTTTTGTGGGCTCTTGATTCAGTTTTCATAGATAAAGCATGCCTTGAAAATGTAGCTATTCATTCTAAGATTTTTAATTTACTTGGGTATAATTACATTGTAAGGAATCACAATGACACAGATACAGAGGAAGAAAAACAATCAAAAACAGAAATGAAAGACAAAACATTATTTCTTCCTTTCCAATGAGAGAGACCGGATCTGCAGTATTCTATCCCACAGTCATTTACTGTGGGGGGCATAGATAATGTATTGCTGCTGCAGTGTCCAAACTGTTTGGGAAAAGATGAGCAACTGGCAGCCTGAGCCTTGCTCCCAATTTGTCTTGGGACAGGCTCTATTATAAGCATGCCTGTGTTGTATTCTTGTTAGGGTTTTTCCATAGTTAGGCTCAGAAAGCAGTATGTACAGGGTTCTCTCAGGATGCTGGTGCCAACTGAGGCTGATAGCACCCTTGGTGGATGTAGCATCACAGCAGAAGCATTTGTGAGCATGGGAAATAACTGAGCAGCCTTCTATATTTTTTTTTAATTTATAAGGTTCTAATTTAATTACAATTCTTTCCTTTCTCTCCTTCCAATCATTCCTATATAACCATTTAGATATATATTTTTTTAATTTATGGCCTCATTTTTACTGCTATTACATGCATAAACATATATGAACACACACACACATATCAAGTCCAGATAAAGCTACCTCTATTATGTTTTTACAGTAGACTAGTGATGACCCTATAGATACAGTAATGGTAACCAACTGTTTTCTTACTTTGACTTAAGACCTGCTCAACAAAAGGTACATCATTATCTGGAGCAGGAAACCAAACCTACTGCTCAATCCTAACGAAGTCATGATTATGATTATTGAAGAAGCTTCGAAACCACTAATTTACTAAATCAACATACTGTCGAACAACAATTTATACAAATTTCTCATTATACTCACAGTGAAGTGTAGTCTTCACCTCTAAGCAAGGAAACATCCCTTTCATCAGACAAAGGCCAGTATAGTAAACCTCAACCAGTTTTGAGGTTCCAGTTCCAGTAACTATGTCTACAAAATCCAAGATGTCTTGCACCTAAGACTCAGGGGACATTAGGAAAGAAAAATCAGCAAGATGAAAAGAACCAGAAGACAAAGAAGTTCACTGTGAGACTGTGTATCCTAGCAATATGAAAAGTGACACCTATAACATAACACCAGCATGATGGCTAAAAGGAACCTGAACAAAGATGTTGTCAAGAAACATGACAAACTGAATATAGAAAAATATGCAAGGCCCAAACCTAAGCCACAGGCAACCTAGAAAAGCAGGAATGGGAGAGGAGGCCTTCTCTAGAAAGCAGCAGACCAATTGGTTTACAAAATATCTTTGGGACTCTTGATGTAGAAAACACTCAAATGAAAGCAGTGTGCACCGGTGAAATGAGAACAAACCCATTTTAGCAAATTTCTTACACAAGGTACTAGCCATTGTGGCACTCCCATGTTGGTAGTCCATCCATGTTCGTGGTACTCCCATCCATGTTCATATGAAGCTGGTCTAGTTTTTTCTTAAAGTTTAAGCTTCATGGCCAATATTAGGTAATATTCGTTTTATAAAAATAAAGATAAAATATAAGAGGGTAAGCAAACAAACAAACAAAATTCATTGTTATAATCAGCCATGAAATGCATCACTGGATCCTAAAAGGGTGAAATAAAATGCTTCTTTGGCAGCTTCTAGTCAACGTAACGTAAACAAAATATATAATCGAGGTTGAAATTTTGATTTTCCATGAACATTAAAAATGATAATAATTTTAAAACATAGACATGGAAAACCTTAAGTGTATATTAAATGCAGCCAGAAATGAAAAGTCGTGCCTATTTTTTAAGCTTTTAACTGATTCTCTGAGTTTCACATGGATTACCCCAAATGCGGTTGTCTCCCTTCCTTGTGTATACTCACTTCCAATGCAGCCTTCCCCCAAAAGAACATAAAAATAAATAAATAGACAAAAGCAAAAAGTTAACAAAACAAAATATAAAAATTAGGTCATCGTGGCAGCTGCTGTGTGTACATGTATCCCACGATATTCCCCTTTACCTACACATCATGATTTGCAAGTGTTCATTGTAATGAGTCATTGGTCTCGTCTTAGGCCTGTGGCTTCTGCTACACTATCAATACTTGGTCCTCATTGTGACTCTTCTTGGATATCCTGTTGTCACTCTGTGTCCTACAGCTTTAGATCTACATGTCTGTTCCCTTCACATTCTTTGGCAGTTTATAGATAAGATAGATGTTTGAATGGGTCACTTCAAAGCCCTGGATTTGGACCTGATCAGCCCAACCAGCTCTCTAGCAGCCATAATATTAGGGTAAGCTCTCCATCACTACTCTAGCTTGCTCACCCGAAGCTGCAATGAGCAAAAGGTAGGTCCTGCCCTCCTGCTGCCATATTCTCAGGGTAACTTACCTGCATCTTTTCCATCAAAGCCTGCTCTACTGTGCTGCCCACGTGAGGTATAAGCCCACGTTCCTCAAGTGTTGCAGCCAGTTAGGGGCAGGGAAAGCAATGCACAGCCCTTGGACATATACTTGGTGCCAGACAGCAGTTTAGATTAGGGATGTCTGCATGGGCTTCAGATGGGCTTTAATGGTAATATAAATCATGGACATTAACAGAGACCCCTGCTGCTGGCATAGCCATTGATCCAGAATGGCTCTCAGTGGCAGCATGAGCCAGAACTTCACTATACCATTAGGTGGCATGGGAGGTTACTCACACCAGGCTTTTCCTCTACACTCTGGTGTCTTCAGTTCTGCCTCTCTTCATAATGTTCAAACTGCTTCGCTTCTCATTTTTTTCCATATCCCCATCACATACTTGCCTATCTGGCTTGTTTTCCCTTGCCTGTGCAACAGTGTGGTGTTGGCTGGGCCTCTGAGCATCTACAGCACACCTGTGGTGCTTGGTGGCAGGTTGACTTCTCAAAAAATATTAAATATTAAATATTTAGTTACTATTGAGTTAATTAAACCCAAAACAACTCAAAGTATAATTTCTCACATCTCTACTACCAAGAAAAGGATGTGTTTGGTGATGAGTTTAGACCTAGTCTTTTATGCTGCTTTTTATAATCCCCTTTTTCTTATTCAGGATATTGTTCTAAAGTTGCTTTTGATAAAGTGCAAGCATCTGTGTTTTATATGTATAGGAACATAATTCATATCACTATTGTAGCTCTAATATAGTAATTGAACATATAACAAGTTTCTAAGGTGAGGATATGGTATAGTATATTCGCATGCTATTTTTACACATAGCTTTAACATTGGAAGAACTGGTTCTTAGTGTTAGCTTCATGAAAAGATAGAGTCTGCTGTCTTGAGGCACACCACATTACATTAGTTCAGGGAAAACACTGTAACTATTCGGAAGTCGTTCTCAATATAGCATGATGAACATATGTCAAGTGCTGTTCTAAACTAATACATGTAATTTTGGAAGGCTTTTATAATTTTTCAAGATACCTTGATACCTGTGAATAGTTGCATCTGTAACATCATATTTAAAATCAGGCATTATGTAAGTTTGTCTTATAATTTTCATTCTCAAATACAATGTGAAATTATTGAATCCAGCAACCACATAAGGAACAAGTTACAGAATTCCTTGCTTGTACAGGGTGCAGCAGATAAGGAATAGTAGAAACGATGTGAAGAAATGAAGTGTAATGAAACAAATTTACTTCCAGGTGACTAAGCACTTCATTTTCTAAAAGAATAAATATGAGTTTTAAACACCACTCAGAAAAATAATCATATGTGCAGTAGGTTTTGGAGAACAAAAGCAGAATTCTAAAATATCAGTGACAAAATTTCACCCTAAAGCTAGAATGACATCAATGTAAAAAATGCAGAGGTCTGCGTTTAAGAAGAAGCGATCAAGGGTCAAGTTGCCATTCATCCTGGCATAAGCCTCCAGATGCTGAAGAAAGGCTCTGAAGAAGCTGTGGTGCTCTGGATCCCACCGATGCTAATTACTGCTTTTCTTGTGGGATAGCTATTTCTTTTGTGTGTTCTCTTTCTTTTTCTTTAATGCTTTAGGGAATGAAAGGAAGGTGAGAGAGAAACCCTAACTTGAAGGAGTGCTTTTATCTCATAGTTTAGCTGCACATAGCAGGGGGAGGGGGTCTAACAGACAGGCCATATCAGACCTTCACCTTCCTTTTGATTTGACTTCATCAGCCAGAGGACACTTAAAGAAACAAATCATATAAAATATTAAAAGAATTTTGATGCTAACAAGAGTTTCAAACCCACGGAGGTCAAAGTTAAGTCCCATGTGAACTGAGTGAGCATTTGCAAAAGAATCTGAGCAGAGTCACTTTAAACTGATGTCCCCATGTGATCAAAGCCCTTGTTGAGCTATTTCACCCTGAACAATTTTCTAATCGGTCCTGTGGTGATTCCTCTGCCCACTGTCTTTCTTGTGCCGCTTTGCATGAGACTTTAAACATCTTACAGCTGCTCTAGCCTTGGGTACTTGGATCCAACTCTTTCTTCCTGTACCTGAAAGTTTCTTTTGTTGCTTACATAAATCTAGAGCTTAATTGCGTATTACATTTAATACTTTCAGGAATCCAGATACAATTCTTTATATATTCAAATACAGAGACCCAGCAAAAGATGATGATTATAGAAGAATTGAAATAGTCAAATAAAACAGAAAGTAGGGTACTATTTAAAGATACCATGTTTCTGCTAGGAAAATAAGGTCTTCAGAATCCTAGCAAACTCAGAAATGTTGTGAAACTACCGCTAATAACAGTATAGACGCGTGTCATCTAGCAATGATACTTATTGTTATTTTGCCTAACTTTTATGGAATCTGTTCTGTTATTCTGTTATAGTGCAATTTTTCCAATGTTGGAAGAATTATACTTTTTAGATAATCATTATCAGGAGAAAGAGCATGTGCTTCTGAGTGAGGAACGACACCAAAAAGCCTGAACAAAAACATCAATAAAATGACCTTACTTTATTTTTCATCCTTTCATTTTAAATTGACCTTTCAAAACCACCCCCTCGATTGTTAGCAATGATCACTTTAATAGTGACTTATCTCGGTGTAATACAAAATACTCTGTAGGTAGCATCCAAGTAACTGACAGTGTTGACGAACAAATTGTCCAAAAATGAGGAGTACCCTAATTTCATAGATCTGTGTATCACAATAGAAGCTATGTGATGTGAGTGTACTAATGTGTTTTTTATGAAAATGGTAAGTAGGACTTCATACATTTATATGAAATTTTTATTATAGTTTTAGATATCAGAGAATCAAATATAATATAGCCTTTTTATTATAGAAATGCCTGAAAAAATGGGAGAAATAACTTCACAGTTAAGAATGCATGCTCTGAAAACATTGGGATAGAATTCAGATCCTTACCCTCATGTCAAGGCTACATGAGGATCCATATGCACTTGTAATCCCAAAACTGAGAATAGGAGAAAGGCAGATAGGATGATTGTCGAGTCTTTTTGCTTGCTAACCTACAATAGGAGAATCTGTTCTAGATTTCCTTGCATCAAAGGAATAAGGGAGTAATATAGGATACCCATGGCTTTTGAATGGCCTCTGCGTGCATGTACAGGTAGGTGCACCTACACGAACATGCACACATATAACTAGGCCCTCCCTCCTCATACAATAACTCTAAGTCAAGAGAAAACCCAAGAGTTATACCCACGAGTCTTCTGATGAAGGCAATTCTTCAACTGAAGTCCCTCTTCTCAGTTATCTTTGGTTTGTATCTACGTCACAAGAAATTATCTCATACAACATACCTTTGCCAAGGTGACATGTGGATTTTTAGGGATGGGAACTCAAGTCTTCATGATTGCAACATGGGTACTTTAGCATTCAACTCATCTTCTCAGGATACTATTTTTAAGCCATTCGACTTATGTAACTCTGGACTTATGTTACTTTTGCAGTTTGGGGCAGATTTTCTTATTCTCCTTTTTCATAGAAACCTCCTGCTTTTACTGTATAGCATGTTTTTCTCAGGAAACCCATATGCAGCAATGCTAATGCTGAAAAGCAACATAACAAGAGAGAGGGAAAACTTGCTGGGCTTTAGTAGGTAATGGTCCCTTAAGTGGTTATGACCGTTAGAGAAGATAAAACAGGGAGATTTTAAAATATATGTTATCAGCTATCTCACCCTCTGCCACTTAACAAGATTCAGAATCACCAGGGAGGGGGACACCCTCATAGAGGCAGGGAGAGGGGGGGTGCAACAGGGGCATTCCAGAAGAGGAAACCTGAAAAGGGGTTAACATTTGAAATGCAAAGACATAAAATATCCAATTAAACAAAAGAAAAAAGTCACAGCCTAGCACATGGTGATCTGTGTCCCAATTAACAAGCTTGTTGGCTCTGCAGACAATCTCAGACACAGAGGTACTCAGTGAATTAACTAACACAAAATCACTGGAGTCTGGATAGCTTCTTTAAAAAAAAAAAAAAAAAAAAAAAAAAAAAAAAAAAAAAAAGAGGTGGAGGAGGATAAGGAGAAAGAGAAGGAGAAGAAGAGGAAGCCAAAAAACAGAACTTCCTGGGTAACTGCAAGTTTTTTCAAATTAGAGAAAAATGTTCAGGTTTGAGACAAGATAAAAAAAGCAATTTCTATTAAATAAGAAGATATTGAGGGCTAGTAGGTTCTGCATCTACAAATTATAAGTTTATCTTGTTCTCTTATTGACCTCAGATCTTGTATTTAATGTAGAACAATTAAAGGAAACACTCTTGAAAAATAAGAATTTCCCTTTAAATTTAGATAACTATCAATAAGGAATTTGAATTTAAAGCCAAATAGACATAGTAATAACTCTATAGAAATGAGTGAAACCAATTACAGCTATGAAATGAACCAATATCAAATTAAATAGAGAGATACTTGAAACAATTTCACAATTATCAGGGACAGGACAAGGATGCCCACTCTTTATTCAAAATGATATGTGAAGTTCTAGCCAGAACAATACGTCAACAAAAGGAGATCAAGGGGAGACAAATTGGAAAAGAAGTCACGATATCACTCTTTCTAGATGATATGATAGTGTACATAAGCAACGACCAAAATTTTTTGGTATGATTGCAAGCTGGTACAACCACTCTAGAAATTAGTCTGGAGGTTCCTCAGAAGAATTGACATAGTAATAACTGAAGAACCAGCTATTCCTCTCCTGGGCATATGCTGAAATGATGCTCCAACATATAATAAGGACATATGCTCCATCATCTTCATAGCAACCTTATTTATAATAAGTGGAGAGAGGAAATTCGACGAGTCCAGCTTTTGCACATTGACAGGACCTCAAGTGGAGGAATGGGATGACTAACACCAAGTCAACATTTCTAACCCATTATTATTCCCATCTAAAAAACTGCAGGGATGAAAATGGAGACGAGACTACGGGAAAGGTAATAAAGGCCAGGCAAATTTGGCCCAACTTGGGATTCATCTCTTAGAGAGGAGGCACCAAGGCCTGACACTATTAATGATGCTTTGGTATGCTTATAGACAAGAGCCTAGCCTGGCTGTCCTCTGAGAGGCCCAACAAGCAGCTGACTGAGACAGACACAGATACTTACACCCAACCTTGGGACTGAAGTCAGAAATCTCTAAGATTGAATTATGTGTAGAATGAATGGAAGAAGAAGGGTACCCATAAGAAGTCTAGCACTCTCAACTAGAACTCTAGGAGGTCCCAGACACAGAGCCACTAACCAGGAAGCACATGTGAGTTGATTCAAAGCTCCTAACACATATATAGAAGAAGACTGCCTTGTCTGACCACAGTGGGAGAAGATGAGCCTAATCCTTTAGAGAACTCAGGCCCCAGTGAAGACATAGGCCTGATGGAAGTGGAGAGCATCCTCTTAAAAAGTGGTTGGTAGAAGGAAAGGGGATGGGATGAGGAACTGCTGGAGGAAATGCTGTGAGGGGTCAATAGCTGGATTTTAAATAAATAAAATAGAAATAATTATAAAGTAAAAATAATAACAATATATCACCCCCAAAATTAAAGGGCATGGGTTATTCTATTTGAATAAGTCCTTCAATATGTAATCTTTGACAAGTGTAAGTTACAAATTTATCAATTCATTTGAAAACAGAAATAAAGATAGTAGTCTGAGGGATTACGAGCAAACCATCCATGTTAGAAGATTTCATTTAGTCCATCTGAAATTTAATGTGAACAAAAGAAGAAAAATCAAATAATGGTAAATGATTAATTTTCCATATAATTGCATAAACATATGTGAAATTATCATAATTTACCTACGACTCATACTCACATAGATATATTACATTTAAAAGGCACTTCAAATTAATAAAAATGGTGCTTATGTTGTTCCTGTTATCTTTTGTAGTGCTAAATATTGAAAAAAATTATATGACATTTTTGCTTACTGAGATATAATGTTCCAATACTTTGTGAAAATACATTCTACAGTATTGAAAATATAAAAAAGTAAGGAGTTGTGCACCTAACCATAAAAATAGGTTTTTAATTTTTATTCTAAATAATTAAATTAAAATAATCATTCAACAAATAAAACATTGGAGGTACTAATTATAAATTAAGTATATATTTATTACTATAATATTTATTTAAATAATGACATAAGTTCAAAACAAGAATGTTAAAAAGTATAAAATTAACTATATTTTATGAAGAAGTATTGAACTTTATGTTCCTTAAAATAGTTTTGTGTTGGAGGATATAGGGATAGCAAATCCTTTACATTGCAAATACAATCATATGTCAGTATATTTTAAATGTTTGTCATTCTTAGGAAACATTTTTCTTTTTTTTAAATCATAAACATAATTGGAAAGATGAATTTAAATGTATTGATATTTAATAAGCTTTGCTTGTCATATCTGAAGCATACATGTAAAATTACTTTTTTCATTTTTTAGTTCAAATCTTATGAGACGTTAGCTCATTGTTTTATACCACAAGTGACATTCACAGGCATTTCTCCTTTAAGATTTGTGGTTATTGTTTTATTTTAGTCCCAATTCATTTATTTACATTTTAAAAGAAAGCAATTAAAATTGTTCTTTTTGATGAATGATGAAGAGCTTACCAATTAAATATGCTAATTGAAAATGAAATGAAAGCTCTTCAAGTGGATTCTAAAGTGTGGATGCATATCACTCTAGTAGGTTAGAAAATAGGTCAAATTCTAACCTGTGATGTTTATTGAATGCCTGCTAATTTAAAACCCATTAGAAAGAGATGCACTTGAATTTAAACAATGGCTGCCTTTGATAGCTAAGGGATTTTAATCTTCAGAGTATGACTGCCAAAGCAAGCTGCATTTAACAATTCTAACTAAGTTATTACAGACTGTGGAGGGCTGATTCTTTATTATCTCACTCATTAAATTCAATTCCTTCAGATTATCAGTGCATCCGATTTAGATTTAAGATGTTGAACTCTACCATGTGCATCCAGTGGGCATTGTTTTCATTAATTAGAAGAAGGAAAAATTACATGAGTTTTTTTTTTAATATCCTGTTTATTTAACAGGCATTGGAGAATGAATCTATCAAGCACCAACTTTATTATTTTGATGTGCTTAATTATAGTGTATTTTCATTTTAAAGTGTCTTGAATTATTAATGATTTAAGTTGTAAGTGTACCACACTCTGAGAGTGCTATACACTTTTTTTAAAAAAAAAAAAAAGACTGAGGCTTTCACTTTTTAGCTTTTTTTTTTTTTTTTTTTTTTTTTTTTTGAGCTTCATATTGCCTCTGAGTAGCCTTGTGGTAATTCTTGGTATTCAAAAATCATGTTTAATCTATACACACCAAGGAAACTTTGACAGTTTCCATGTTATGTTCTGTTCTACGTGTACTTTATGATTATGGTAACTAATAGAATTTCAATGCATACTATCAAACTTCTTAAAGAATCAAGTACTGACAAAAATATATTCACATAGTTTTATGCCAAAATGCTTTTTAAAATCTGTACATGTATCTCTTTTTAAAATAAAGTTGTAAGGGAAAAAAGTGTCTTCTATATGATGACCCTAAGGTATCTTCAGAACATGTTGATAAATTAAAAAGGAATAAAATGAATAACATTAAGGGAAAAGCGTTAAATAATAATACTTTTAAATATGGTCTATGGAGGTTGTACGTATTTATTAATGTCTTCAAATTCAACCTTCTCATAATTACAAAGTTTTTTCATGCAAAAACTTTTCCATCAAATTTTATATTAGCATACATAGTAGAGGGTTTAACTATAGATTTTCATATGCACATATTAATCCATATCATATATTTGGCCTTTTTTGCTCTATTCCCCTCTTCTATCTAACCTGCTTCCTTTTTTCCCCAAAATAGGGTGCCTTCTTTCTGTTACATAGTCTCAGTTTTCCTTATTTTCATTTGACTCAGTCCTCTCTGTAAATCAAACCAGTCCTAACTAACAAAACAACAAAGCAAAACTTAAACATTGCTTCAAGGCATTGGGGTAGAATGATCACATTATACCTTCAAAGGCCCATCTTTAGGTTGGAGTCTACCTGAATCTAGACACAAGATTAAAACCTGTGGTTAGGTTGGTGGATAGCTCCCAATAAAATTTGTGTAACACTTGCTGGAAATGAAATGAATGTAGTAGCAAATCCTAGGTCATCTCTTCAAGAGGTTCTTACTGTAAATGTATCTTAACATGTTCAAGATGTTAAGGTCCTGGACCATGCTAAGTGCTCAGTTTTTCAGCTATAAATTATATTGCTCTGCAAAAGTCACTCTGAGACCCATTTTTATAAAATAAATGCCAGAATATTGCCTAATTTATACAACAACATTTGAAATAAAAATGTCTATTATTTATTAAGTTATCTAAAAACCTAGGTTTATATAATAAATTTACTGTTTTTCTTGAAACCAACCTAAACTTTCACAATAAAGAAAGATATAAATTAAGCTATGTCTTACTTCACTTTCAACATCAAGAGCACACTATAATATCCTACTGTTAGCTCACAGTGGTACCAATTGATTATTTCCTTTCTTATACTCTCAAGATGTTTAAGTTTTGACTATGAATGGCTTAAATTACTATTGCTTCATTACATGCATGTGTGAAAGCAGCCAGCATCCAGTTGACATTTACTATGAAGCTTGAAGTTTGCTCATTTCTCAGGCTGTTGATGTTCAGCACAGCACTGTCTCCTGATGCTGGCAGATGCAATGAGCCATAGCTTCCACTCAGACAGCATTCATAAAAGCAGATAGCCAGTCTTCTACATGACACTGTATTGCTATGCCATGATATTTGTCAGGATAAAAGTATAAGTATTTCTGGCTTATAATGTCTTGAAGTTTTTCATTGACTTACAGGAATACAAAGCCCTTAGAAGTCTAAGCTCATCTGTATGCTGAATTACTGCTCTGAGACCACCTGGGGGACTAATGATATTATTCATGAAGGTCAAGTAATGAAAAGGTGTTCCGAAAGGAAACCTACGTTTCTTCTTGCTCTTGAAATGATGCTACACTAGTAGAATCCATCCTAATAACATGAATATTTTATGTTCCACTTTAAAAAGTATACACATAGTTCAGTTCTGACTGATAAGTTAACTCAGGAAAAATACATTTCTTCTGTATATTATGCAATCTGAAAATAAAATAACATGCATAAGAGGTAGTAAGCAAATATTTGTTTAGAGAGAATAGTTTCCAAGATCTTTCAGTGTAAATTAAATAAGCTTCTAAAGTCTTGAAGTAGTAATGAATATTTAAAAATTTAATATGTATTATATATATATATATATGTTCATGGACATGATTAGTTATATCTTTGGCAGTGTGGGAGCTGTGGGTCTGGCCAGAAAACAGTGGTATTATTCAGTGAAGCAATTACAGAACTCCTGTTATGATCACTCCTGTTCCTTACTGCTTTTCATTGCAAATTTAATGACTCACATAAAGCCAAATGCTTTGAAATAATCTTCTCAGAAGCTATCAAATAGTTTTATTAAATAATCAATTCCAACCTAGCAATTTAATGGAATGTTGAAAACGCTTTCACATGGAAATCAATCTTAGCAAATTTTTGTTTTCAAAGAGGAAAACTGTGTTCCAGGCTACCACTGTGAAGGTTCTAAGAGCAATAAAACCAAGCTTTGCTTGTTGTAATGTCTGAATAACCCACCGTGCTTATGGGAATACAAATATATAAACATACACTTAGTTATAAAGCAGTGCTGTGATGCCCAATAATGTGCTCATACTTCTACATTCATTCATATTCCCGAAGATGACACAATATAGAAAAATAACTAGACAACTGATCTTCAGATGCACTTCCTTACTCATACTAGGAGAAGTATTGACAGGTTTTACTTTTATATTTTGTACCTTGTATTACATATTGCTTTGACATTCATAGGACATTGGAAATACAATACAGTTTATATAAGGTGTCCTTAAAAATTTGAAGTACTGGGTTTCTGGTACTGATTTCCAATATTTACTACTTCTAAGGAAACCTTCATCTTTCCAATGATTGGAGGAACACACAAAATCCCCAGGCTATGCATAAAACAGTTAAGTTTTCCTTAAGGTGTATTATACCATATAACAATATTTTGTGATGGTTAGTGTGAGTTTGTATGTGGTGAGTCTTCGTGTTCATGACACAGGACTTATATTGCTACAAGGATATATGAGATACAGAAATAATTTTGGGAGTTGGCTCTTTCCTGTTAATTTTACATGGATTCTGAAAAAAAGAAGACTGAAATCTGCAGATATGCCAGCAAGCACACTTACTTAACGAAGTCATCTTGACAATCTGACAATTATGTTATTAATTCTGATTTTAAGTGATAAACTGTTTTGACAGTCTTATTTGGTATAAATATTTTTAATAGATTTCATACAAAACACAATTTGATCTCTAGATTTTCAATATTTGTGTATTTCTCCTTAGCTGTGAAGACTATTTTACAGATACATCTTTGGAATGCTTTAATTTGTTTAAATAAATAACACCTTAGTAATACGCTGGAATTACTTGCAAACAAGCTCAAAACCCAAGATCAGTCTTCTGGAAAGTGACATCCTATGGATTGTTATGGCTGTATACCAGAGATGCTTGTGTGACTGCTATGTTTAATTCTTTACACCATGGAGTGGTGTAAACGTGAAAATCTGTAGAGCAGAATGACTAGTGCATGAAAGTCACGCATAGCTATCAAAAAATTAAATCCTGCTCAGTCCCAGGGTGTTTTGCTTGCTGTTGTTGGTTGTTTTATTTTTTTGGGGGGGGGGAGTGCTATTGTTGCTTTTTTTATCAAATGTGGATATGAATACTCCTTATGACAAATTCAAAGTCTTTTAAAACAAGTTATAAGCATATTCATGTTCCTAGGCACTGGGAAATTGATTCTAAAGAATTGGGTGACATTGCAGCTTTAGATCCAGGCATCGTACATACACTTACATGAACTGTAGCACCAGAGCAATTACCTGAGTGCTAGTACTCTAGGGACACAATCCCATCAAAGGTTTAGTTCTGTGTCTTACAGTGTTCTTCTCAACACTGACATGTTTCACAATCCCTTGAAAGACTCCCTGTAATGCACACCCCTGGACCTTAAGCTCTAGAATTCCTGGATCAAAAGATCTTATCAAGGCCTGATAATATTCATTTTTATCCAGTCACTTGACTTTCCAAATACAGAACAGCCTCCACATTTATCTATTCAGTGATGTTCGGAGTCTTTCCTTCTACTGTAGCGAATATAAGACAGCACTGAGGAACACACAAGGAGCCTAGATTTTACTCAACGTGTTAATGTGTGATTTCCAAGCAGTGCTTTGATAATGGTAAACAAATCACCATTTTAACCAGTTTTAACCAAGACCCCTTTCACTCATTTGTATTTCTTGAATATTATATATGATCAATCTATAAAAATATGTATTGATATTTCTTTCAGGCACAGATGATCACCGATTTATGATAGTTAGTCTTATATTTTTTTTCAATTTAAAATGGTGCTAAAGCAGTGAGCATTCTATAAAAGCCGTGTTTTTTTGACTTCATATCTTTTTTTTCCAGGTTAGCAGTATAAATATAATATGCTTTTATGATTCTGAATATTGTTAGAGAAGTGTTGTGGATTGTCCTGCAGCCATTTGTGTTTTTATGTTAATTCTACTTCCCCAAGAAGGGCTGCCTAGTCATATACTCACGTGACTTTGTCAGAACATTAATCCCATTTTAATTAGTAAAATTAAGGCAGGAGCTGGTGATTGGGGAGGAGAAGGGAGGTGGAGATAGCGGGTCAGGGGAGAAAGGAGGAGCACTGAAAGAAGATCAAGATGGAGTTTGGGAAGGATGAGCTGGATCCACATGGACTTAATTGGCATTACATAGCTATGATTATTTTGAGGATTTTATATGCCTTTTATCTCATATGGAATGGCAGTTTGTATCTTTGTCTATTGGATGAAATCTTATTGAATAGAGGGTTGATGGATTGAGAATTGAATATATACACCTGTATGAAGAGCTATTGAGCCTTAGAGTCATGTTTATGTCAGGCAGTGGAGGAAAGAAGACAGTGGGGTGCTAATGCACTAATTCCACCCTGGACGGGGGCAGAAGCACCAGGGTGGGTGGAGTAAACCGCCAGAGAAGGGAGTCATGTGGAGAAAATGGTTTGCAGACTGAGTGACAGAGTCCTTGCACGAGGCTCCATACTAGAAACAGCGCCTGTCGACTGAGACCATGGGACCAATAAAGAGAAAAACAATCTGTCTTTAATATTACTGTAACAGAGAGGTACACCTCAAGTTAAATATACAGTCACAACAGTGAATAACTGACGTCATGCAGTACACTGTGTTTCTAGCGGTGTGTGTGTGTCTGTGTGTGTACCTATTCAGTTGTGTGTGTATATGGGGATATGTACATTAAAGCCAAAAGTTATTCTGAAGTGTTCTTTTCATTTGCTTTCCTGCCTTAGATTTTGAGATAGAATCTCTCATTGAACATGGAGATTTTTCAATGACTAATCTGTATTGCCTTTCAACCTCCGGGATCTTAGCCACCCCAGTACAAGGCATATAGGAGTATTGCAGAACCTCACCTTTTAGGGATAGTTTGCTTACCTAAACTCAAGGCTTCTGCCTTACAAAGCAAGTACTGTACTGATGTAGTCTTCTCCTCAGACCACACTCCATCATTTTAAATGCCGATATTTAATAATTTTCATGAGATAGTCAATAATTTATTTTATAATTTTAGTTACTAACCTTGTTCAACTTTAGTCCAATGTCAATATCTTGAATATGTTTCAGGTAAAAAACAGCCAACTACTAATACTTAGGAATGAATGAAGATTCACATTGTATTTCTTCAGTGTATGATGAATTTACTGGAATATACCCGAGCCATAGGAAAAAGAGTGATGAAGCACTCTGTGAGCTGGCTTCTGTTTTAGAATTGTAGATACATAAATCAAAAAAGATCAACTAGAGATTTTGAATGTCGTCGTACTAATTCAATTGAATGTTTCTTTGGAGGCTTTGTTTAAATAACATTTCACTCCTATAATTGAAGCTATTGTTCTGGCTGATTATTGTAAAATTTAATTAAATACTGCTCAATGGGTCAGCTGCCAAACTGGACTCAGATGCATAAATAATGGCATGAATTTTTAAGACTGAGTTTGCATTTATTTTTTAATTCTAATTTTATATTTGCACCCAGGATTTTATTTCTCTCCTGGTCCACTCTCTTAGTGTTCTACCTCTCATACCTCCCCCACTACATTTCTCTACAATGATGTCCTCACACAAACATCTAAACTCCCTGGGGCCTCCAGTCTCTTGAAGGTTAGGTGCATCTTCTCTGACTGAACCCAGACCTGGCAGTCCTCTGCTGTATATGTGCTGGGGGCCATGTATCAGCTGGTGTGGGCTGCCTGGTTGGTGGTCCAGTGTCTGAGAGATCTCCATGGTCCAGGTTAATTAAGACTGCTGATCCTCTTACAGGGTCACCCTCCTCCTCAGCTTCCTCCAGCTTTTTCTAATTCAACCACAGGGTCAGCAGCTTCTGTTTATTGGTTGGGTGTAAATATCTGCATCTGACGCTTTAGCTGCTTGTTGTGTCTTTCAGAGGGCAGTCATGATAGGTCCCTTTTTGTGGGTACTCCATAGCCTTAGTAATGGTGTCAGGACTTGGAGCCTCACCTTGAGCTAGGTCTCCTTTTGGGCCTGTCCCTGGTCCTTCTTTTCCTCAAACTCTTGTCCATTTTCATTCCTATAGGTTTTTTAGACAGAAACAATTATGGATCAGAATTTTAACTGTGGGATAACAACCTTATCCCTCACTTGATGTGCGGTCTTTCTGCTGGAAGTGGCCTCTGCAAGTTCCCTCTTCCCCAAGGTAGATCCCCCTAGAGTCCTGAAGATATCTCACCAACCTGGTCTCTAGTTTATGTAACTGTGTTGTATGGACAAGAGAGAAAATTGTTTAGTTAAAGAAACTCAATGAAATATTTAAGTTAAAAATAGACAAAATTTAAATCTGCTATAACAATCTCGGAAGTCAGACATAAAACTAAAAATAGAGCTTGAGTAAAATTATGAAGGGTAGATTACATTATATTTAATAGGTATATAGTTGTTATAATACATGCACAGAAATATTCTCTTTTTCCTAAAATGCTTCTGTATTACTTACATACCAATCATAGATTTTCAAATTATACTTTAAGAATGACAAAGAATTATAAAAGTCTACTTTTAAAACTGCATGAGACCAAATAGAATGTAAAGATATATTTTGGCAAATACATAAGCTTTTGAAGTGACAGAAGGTAGTGATGTTCACATCAGTAGGGCTCATGCACAGGCTCCTGATTTCACTTCATCTTCTCTTGGACCTTGCCAATGGCTTCCTGTTCCCTACAGTCCTGCCTCAGAACTGTGTTCACCACAATGTTATTGTACTTTATGTGTGACATTGCTACAGCCATCAAAGAAGCGAAGATGGTGAAGTTCCTGGTTTGTTTTAATCGTTGTGATTACGAAGGAGCAGATAGTACTTTGTCTCATATTCCCATAGCAAAACCTAGGTACATAGCAACATCCAGATGCCATGGAGACTGAAACACAGAGCGCTTTGTCCCTGGCCAACTGTCTAATGAAGATGGATTTCATTGGTTAATTAGCTGTCTCTGTAACATTTGCATCCTAGACTGAAATGAATTTAAGATGAAACATGATCACTAATATGTCACCTTTCAAACAAGGACACAGAGCCTGACCACAAAACCCTCATGCTAGTCCTGTATTCTGGATGGTTTCGGCTGCTTTAAAGAAGAAAATATACACAAGCATTCTCACATACCACACACCATTGCTCCTTACCATGACTAAGAATGCCTAGAAATCACAGAGCCACAAAACAAGATGT
This sequence comes from Micromys minutus, assembly GCF_963924665.1. Taxonomy (NCBI): domain Eukaryota; kingdom Metazoa; phylum Chordata; class Mammalia; order Rodentia; family Muridae; genus Micromys; species Micromys minutus. The sequence continues at coordinate 25,495,123 of NC_137956.1, read as the reverse complement.
CCTACAGCAGCAGAACTTAATGTCTGTGTTCTTAAATGGATAACATTTGAAATGTAAATTTTATCTAAATAAAAACCTAGTACATATGGAAAAAATAAATGAAATAAAATCAAGAAAGAGAGCTGGTTTTTAATGATCTGTGTATTTCTGGAATGCTCCAGCTGAATATTAGGGAAAGATCTGAGAGAAAAGGAAGAAGAAGAAGAAGAAGAAGAAGAAGAAGAAGAAGAAGAAGAAGAAGAAGAAGAAGAAGAAGAAGAAGAAGAAGAAAACAGCCACCTGAAGTTTTTCTCTATAAGTCAAAGATACAGCAAGAAAATTGGGATTACATTATCAGATAATTTGGTGAGGAATTTCAGGTTGTGGAAAAATTTTTGCATCGATAAAAGTGTATCAGTTATATGAAGTTTTAAGTGCATGCATTTATTTTCAATAATTTTAATACTACTGATATTTTATCAACTCTATCCATGATTAACTTAAGTGAGAGAAATCATTTAGAATTCTAATATTAAGTTTGAGGATGAATTGAAAAAACAACTATTTAGATTCTGGAAAAGAACAACAACTTCAAATAATCATATTTCATTAAATTTGGGTTTAAATTGAGCTTTGTAAGAAACTTTGAATGCCAGAAAACACTTTTCAAGTGGTTTTGGACTAGTGGCTATTCCCTTTCTATTTATGATTAACAGTAGTTTTATATAATATGTATTAAGTTTATTTACTGTGTTTTGTAATTCTAAAGTTACCATAACATCCTAAATATGTATGGATGTATAGTTCTTGGAAAGATTACCAGTCAAGTAACTGTGAATAGACATGTATGTCTCATGCTGTCTAATGAAAACTCTGAATCATTGCTGCAAGCTTATTAGATCAAATGCAAGATTTTCTTCAGCTAGAGCCACATGGGAAACAGAATTTCTGTCAGTCATTTTAATAGAGTGAATTTAAATCAAGCCACTAGGGGAAAGATACTATAAAATGTTAAAAGGGAACCAAAATTCTTATAAAGATAAAGATTACCAGACCATAGCAGGAGCAGCACTTGAGTTGTGGGTAAACGAGGAAAGCACTATTCGATAATGCCTGGTATAAGAAGGGGCCAGGAATGCTGAAGCTGGACCAGTACACCACAGCATTGTTGGAAAACACATGTGGTAACCGAATAGAGGAGCTGAGTACTTAGAAAATGATGCCAGTTGTCTTTACACAATGACCTCCTGATGCTGGAGTGATGCTTGGCAGGGAAAAATAACAACCTGATGTTTCATGATGTCAACCCAAGACCTGTTTTTGTCTCATTGCCAGCTCATAGATGAATACTCAACTGGGGTTCAGAGGTGAGTTTACGAAGTGTGAAAGCAAATGTCTTAATTTTTAACTATATCACAAATGTCAGTTGTTAAAAAGGAAAGAGTGAAAATATACCCTAAATGTATTAAAACTTATTCTTGAACCCAGGATGCTGCAGAGCTTTCCTAGATAAAGTTCATACTACACATCTGGCAACCACTTAAAATAATTCCTATTATTGGTTTTCTAAATACTTGTTTTAGAATTTTGGTCTTTGCCATTAATAATAATAATCATACTAATTTTCTTTGATTCTCAACATTTTTATAGCTATTGTTTCTTGATTTTTTTATTCTTCAAATTTGAATTTCATTTTCAAGAGTCAAAATATCATTCCACTTCAGATCTGAAACGGAAATAAGATATCATAAAATATATTAATTATTATACTTGAATAGAGTAAGAGATTGTTATTCTTATTTTGTTCTCTGAAATTTAACATTGAAATCAATAATCCCATTTTAGTGGACTCTGTGTAGTTTTGTGTCAGTCTGAAACTACAGTCGAACATTGCCAAGTGCTTTGGTACCTATTGGGGCTGGGGATTGTTTACACCTATCTAACTATTTAAAAATTGTAAAAAAAAAAAAAAAAAAAAAAAGCATTTACCACTCCTAACATTGTATTGTAATGTCATTTTTGGTATGCCGTCATTCTATTAAAAATTATAGCAGGGGGCAAAAATTTCAACTTTAATCTTTTACATTTTTATTGTTATTTAGGTGTGTGTATGTATGTGTGTGTGTGTGCATGTGTGTGCATGTGTGTGAATATACACATGTGGTCCATATATGTGCAGGTGCCATAGGAGAGTGAAACAGGAGTTGCAGGCAGCTCTCAGTTGCCTGCACTGGCACACAATCTAGGCAGCAAGTTCCCTTAATCACTGAGATTGGATCCCTTAAACAAAAAAAAATCCTTAATTTTGTTAATAATTGTTAATCAAAAATTGTAGAAATTACTAATTAAAGTAAAACCTAAATGACCAAAACATTCAACCTTATTTATGTATAATTCAAATTGAGAAAATGTTACCTTTCAGATATATTAAATTATCTGTTGCGTAACTGTTTTTTAATAACAATATTATTGTGACATAAGAAAATTTCCAGGAAATTTCCTGTGATTGGTACCACAGAATACGAATGACATACAAATTTCAAAACTATTCCTAAGGAAGAATTAGCAAGATCATAATTTCTAGGACTAGTTATGTCTACCTAATTAAAATATTTTTTATTAAAAGAAAAGGAACTTCTTCAAGCAAAATTAAGACTCTTCTCTCTTTTTGTTTTTGTTTTCTTTTATTTTTTTGAAATTTTTTCTAAGCAGAACTGTGGCCTTCTTTCTTTTTGAGCTTCATAAGGTCTGTAAGTTGTTTTTCAGGTATTCAGAACTTTTTGGTTCTGGTATACTATTATTAATAACTGCATATAATGTGTGATTTTTTTGAGCCTGGGTTACCTCACCCAGGATGATAGTCTCCAGTTCCATTTATTTGCATAAGAATTTCATGAGGTCATTGTTTCTAATAACTCAGTAATACTCCTTTGTGTAAATGTACCACATTTTCTTTATTAATTTTTCTGTTGAAGAACATCTGGGTTCTTTCCAGCTTCTTGTTATTATAAATAAGGCTGCTATGAACATGGTGGAGCATGTGTCCTTATTATATGTTGGAGCATCATTGGGGTATATGCCAAGAATTGGAATAGCTGGGTTTTCAGAAAGTGCTTTGTCCAATTTTCTGAGGAACTGCCAACTGATTTGCAGAGTGGTTGTACCAGCTTACAATCCCAACAAAAGTGGAGGAGTGTTCCTCTTTCTCTGCATCCTCACCAGCATTTGTTGTCACTTGAATTTTTGAACTTAGCCATTCTGACTGGTGTGAGGTAGAATCTCAGGGTTGTTTTCATTTGCATTTCCCTGATGACTAGGGATGTTGAGCATTTCTTAAAGTGCTTCTCAGCCTTTTAGTATTCCTCAGTTGAGAATGCTTCCTTTAACTCTGTACCCCATTTTAAAAATAGGATTGTTTGATTCTCTGGAGTCTAACTTACTGAGTTCTTTTTATATATTGGATATTATACATCTCTCAGATGTGGGATTGATTAAGATTCTGACCCAGTCTGTTGGTTGCCATTTTGTTTTCTTGACAGTTTCCTTAGCCTTACAAACACTCTGCAATTTCATGAGGTTCCATTTGTCAATTCTTGATCTTAGAGGATAGGCTACTGAAAAATTTTCCTGTGAATATGTGTTCTAAGCCCTTACCTACTTTCTCTTCTAATAGTTTAAGTGTACCTGGTTTTATGTAGAGATCTTTGATCCACTTTCACTTGAGCTTTGTAAAAGAAGATAAGAAAGGATCGATTTGCATTCTTCTGCATGCTGACTGCCCAGTTGAACCAGAAGGTTGTCTTTATCCATTGAATGTTTCTACCTCCTTTGTCAAAGATCAAGTGACCATATGTGTGAGGGTTCATTTCTGGGTTTTCAGTTTTGTTCCATTGATCTACCTGCCTATATCTGTATGAATATCATTCAGTTTTTAACACAATTGCTTTGTAATAAAGCTTGAGGTCAGGAATGGTGATTCCTGAAGTTTTTTTTTTTTTTTTTTTTTTTTTTTTGGTGTTGTTGAGAATAGATTTCCCTATCCTAGGTTTTTGTTATTCCAGATGAATTTTCAAATTCATCTTTCCAACTCTATGAAGAATTGAGTTGGAATTATGATGGGGATTGATTTGAATCTGTAGATTAGTGTTGGTAAGATGATTATTTTTACAATGTTGATGCTTCCAGTACATGAGCATGAGAGATCTTTCTATCTTCTGAGACCTTCTTTAATTTCCTTCTTCAGAGATTTGAAGTTCTTGTCATACAGATCTTTCACTTGCTTAGTTACAGTCACACCAAGTTATTTCATAATGTTTCTTACTATCGTGAAGGGTATCTTTCCCCTAATTTCTTTATCAGAATCTTTATGCTACGAGTAGAGGAAGGATACTGATTTGTTTGAATTAATTTTATATCCAGCCACTTTGCTGAAGTTGTTTTTCAGCTGTAAAAGTTCTCTGATGGAATTTTTGGGTCACTTAAGTATACTATCATGTCATCTGCAAATAGTGATATTTTGACTTCTTCCTTTCTGATTTGTATCTCTTTGACTTTTTTTTCTTGTTGTTGCCTAATTGCTCTGGCCAGGACTTCCAGTACTACATTGAATAGGTAGGGGAGAGTGGGCAGCCTTGTCTAGTCCCTGATTTTAGTGAGATTTCTTCAAGTTTCTCACTGTTTAGTTTTATGTGAGCTACTAGTTTGCTGTATATTCTTTTACCTATGTTAGGGTATGGACCTTGGATTACTGATATTTCCAAGACATTTAACGTGAATGGGTATTGAATTTTTCAAATGCTTTCTCAGCATCTAGTGAGAGTATGTGTTTTTATTCTTTGACTTTATATGGTGGATTACATTGATAGATTTCCATATATTGAACCATCCCTATATCCCTGAAATGAAGCCTACTTAATCATGGTGAATGATCATTTTGATGTGTTTTTAGGTTTGGTTTGCAAGCATTTTGTTGAGTATTTTTGCATCAATATAAATGAGGGGATTGGTCTGAATTTCTCATTCCTTGTATGGTCTTTGTGTGGTTTAGGAATGAGAGTAATTGTGGTTTCGAAGAATGAGTTGGTTAGTGTTCTTTCTGTCTCTATTTTGTGGAATAGTTTGGAGGGCATTGGTATTAGGTCTTCTATAAAGATCTTATAGAATTCTGCACTGAGCCTATCAGGTCCTGTGTTTTTTTTTTTTTTGTTTTTTTTTTTTTTGTTTTTTGTTTTTTGTTTTTTTGTTTTTTTGTTTTTTTTTTTTTTGTTTTTTTTTTTGTTTTTTTTTTTTTTTTGGAGGTTCTTGATGACTGCTTCTATTTCTTTAGGTGTTATGTAATTGTTTAGATGGTTTATCTGGTCTTCATTTAACTTTGGTTCTGGTATCCATCTAGAAAAATTTTCCATTTCCTCTAGATTTTCCAGTTTTGTGGGGTATAGGCTTTTTTAGTAGGATCTGATGATTTCTTAAATTTTCTAATTTTCTGTTTTTATGTCTCCCATTTCATTTCTGATTTTGTTGATTTGGATATTCTCTCTTGCCCTCTAGTTAGTCTGGGTAAGGATTTATAAATATTGTTGTTTTTCTCATAGAACCAGCTCCTGGTTTTGTTGATTCTTTGTATGGTTCTTCATTTTTTCTACTAGGTTGATTTCTTTTCTGAGTTTGATTATTTCCTGCTGTCTACTCATCTTGGGTGTATCTGCTTATTTTATCTAGAGCTTTCTGGTGTGCTGTCAAGCTACTAGTGTATGCTCTCTCCAGTTCCTTTTTGGGGGAACTCAGAGATATGAGTTTTCTTCATAGTACTGCTTTCATTGCATATCATAGGTTTGTTATGTTGTACTTTCATTTTCATTAAATTCTAAAATTAACCTTTAATTTCTTTTTTTTTTTAAATTTCTTCTTGAACTTGTTCAGCTTCCATGTGTATATGGGCTTTTTGTTATCTTTGTTGTTATTAAAGACAGTCCTTAGTCCATGGTGATCTGATAGGATGCATGAGAATATTTCAATCTTTTTATATCTGTTGAGGCTTGTTTTGTGACCGACTATATGGTCAATTTTGGAGAAGGTACCATGAGGTGCTGAGAAAAATTTATATTTTTGTTTTGGAATGAAATGTTCTATAGATGTATGTTAATGACAATTCTTCATAACCTCTTCTAATTTTGCTGTGTCTCTGTTTAGTTTCTGCTTCCATGATCTGTTCATTGATGTCAATTTTCTGTTGAAATCTCCCACTATTATTGTGTGTGGTGTGCTTTGAGCTTTAGTAAGGTTTCTTTTATGAATGTGGATGCACTTGTATTTGGAGCATAGATATTCAGGATTGAGTGTTCGTCCTGATAAATTTTTCCTGTGGTGGGTAAGAAGTGTCCTTCTTTTCTTCATTTGACAGACTGCCAGTGGGCCTGTGTGTCAGGCTCATCCCTGGTCCATGTGGAAACGTGCCTGTGCAGATGGTCTGGGAGCTCACCATTCTGCTGGCAGATACTGAGTCCCAAAGACAAAGACCTGGCCCTCTCTGTGGGCCCAAAAGGACACTTTTCCCTGTGCTCTGAGAACTCCGGTTGTGACCTTCCCAGGTCTGTTCCTGAGGCTTACCCTTGGTCCAGGTGGAAAAATGCCTATGCAGCTGTTCTAGAAGCTCAGATTTCCTTGGGCATATCTTGACTCCTGATGTCAGAGCTCTTTCTTGATTCTTATTTAAATTAATCTAGCTATAACTGCAAGGACTCATTTTTCAATTTGTGAAATTACTGAAGTTTGTTTTAGTCTGCCCCATAGGTATATTTTTTGAAGTAAATTCACCACAGAAAATGTAATTGAAATTTGTAAAGACAACTGATAAGCTATATTATCATGCACAGAAAATAAAGAGTCAAAATTGAAGGAAAATAAAATCATTTATGATAGAGACAAATTAAAGTAAGTATGACCAGTAAGCTAGCATTATAGAAATATTGAAAGAAAATTTCAATCTATAGTAAAAGATAAACCTCTTGAAGAGGCCATGGAGCCCAAAGACACAATGACAAAAAGTTAACCAAAAATGTATCTGAATAAACATAGAAAAATTAATAAAATGGCAGGAATAATTTTACAACATTGGATAACGACTCTTAATAAACCTATTTTCAATTCTCCAATAAAAAGACACAGGCAAAAAGATAAAGAGAATTCTTTTTATTTTTTCCTTCAAGAAACACTTTCCTATCACTGACAGATATTACCTTATGGTACAGGATGCAAACCATTATTCTAATCAAATGGAACTAATAAATTAGACATAACCATCTGACAAAATGGTTTAAAGTAATAGGCAGGAAGAATTCACTTCATAGCCATTAAAATGGGAAGCAAACAAGAGAATATATCAGTTCTAAGCAATTAGACCCCAAATATAGGGTACTTCACTAATTTCATAAGATAAACTCTAATTATTGTTTCACATAACTTTAAAATAATTTAATATTTCATGTGGGAACACACACACATATACACTATAAAAATGGAAAAACAAGCAAGCAAAAAAAATTTAGAACAGCCAAAATAGTACTGAAAACAACACAGGAAAATGGAGGTATTGCTACCTTTGATATTAAGATACACTGCACAGCTATAGCAATAAAATAATATAATACTGGTGTACAGACACAATGGTCAGCAAGATTGAACTGAGGAAACAACCATCAGTACACACTCTATGGAAATCTGATGTTTTACTATAAGACCCAAGCTATACACTGGAAAGGAATGGCATCTTTTTGACTAAAAAGCATCAAAATCGATATTTTCAACCTGACACAAAATTTCATTCCAGGTAGATCAATGGATTCAACGTTAGACTGAATAACCTAAAACTAATAGAAGAAAAAGAAGAGGCTCTATTTAACTTCCTGAAAAATAAAAACATTCTCTGTACAGGGCACTCTTGTAGTAAACACACTAAGACTAAATATTAACAAATGGGAGTATTTGAAGTATGAAAGATCTTTAGATCTAACAAATCTATCATTTGAGTGAAGAAGTAATCTACTGAATGGGAAAAATTCTTCTGTGGATATTTATCTTTCAGAAGGATAGTACATAGAATATGTAAAGAACACCAAATAAATCAAGGGAAAAAATTCAATTAAAATATTATATATGCAATCAAAGCAGCTTTGCCCTGCAGCAGATGGGAACAAATACAGATAAGACATTTGTTGAGAAGAGACACTTTGTCATAACCAGGATGACCCATCAAATCCCTCCTCTCAGAGCTCAGGAAATACAGCTGAAGAGGAGGGTGACAGAGTGTTAAGCCAGAGGGAATGGAGGATAGAAAAAAAGAGGCTCTATAAATCAACACGAACAAAGCTCATATGATCTGACAGCAAGCATGGGCCGGCACAGATCTACACCAGGATACTGTGTGTTATAGCTTCTAGTTTGGTTTACTATGGGATTTCTGAATATGTGACTGAATGGATCACTCATTCTTGAGACTTTTGTCTTCTTTTTATTCTTTTTCTTAGCCTTCTTGAGCCTATTTAATTTGTTTTAAGTTATTATCTTTTATTTTGTTATATTTTAATAGTGTCTATCTGAATCTTATTCTTCCCTAATGAGAGACAGAAAGGGAGTGAATCTGGAAAGGGGAGGGAAGTGGGAGGTACTTGGAGGAGTTGAGGGAAGAGAAACCATAGTTAGGATATATTATATGAGAAAAGAATCTATTTTCAATAAAGAGGAAACAGTGGATTATAGATGGGAATAGATCTCAGAAATATTGTATGTGTAGGTGTCTCTTCATGAGTCTCTGCTTCCTATGCCAGCCACCTTCCTCCAAGGTCATCTCTTTATTTTGTTCTATCCTGTTCTTTAAATTGATGTTTGTCTTCTAAAATGAGAGAAAAAGTGCATCCAAAGTTGGAGGGTCTGGCAAGAGATGAAGGCAGGAAAATGTTAATCAGAATAAAGTGTATTAAAAACATGTTTTGAGTAAAAAGAATAATCACAAAGCAAATAAAATAAATGAATAAATAAACTATGAGGTGCAAATGGAAAAGAAGCTATTTTAGCTTTTTATTGATTATGAATTTCAGGCTATGCGCCCCAATCCCACCAATGTCCCCTTTGCTTTGTATCCGCCCTATGTATGTGCTTGCAACCATGCCATCCTGTCGCCCCATCGAAGAAAATCTTATCATATAAGGGGCCATGTGTCACACTGTATATGCAGTGTGCCCCAATTCTCCATATGGAGTGCTTGAAAACACCATTCCTCCAATTCAAAAGCATCTGGATTTACATGACAAACACCAAGACAGGAAAACAGAATATCTAGGAGGACACAACAAGAGGATCCAGTATTGATAATGTAACAGAAACTGAAGGCCTCAAAGCAGACCAATGACTCATTGCAACGAACTTTTGCAAGCTAAGAAACACTTAAAATATTCCAAATTTTATCCATCAGGGAAAGACAAATTGAGACTAATTTGTAGTTTCACCTTACATCCATCAAAAAAGGCTAAGATTTAAAACAAAAGTAGAGTAAGATGGAAAGAATGATAAAGAAAGATGGCAAAAGTTGGCATGGGTGTGAGAACGGAGAAATATCTACTTACCATTGATTGGAATACAAACTGGCGTATCTACTTGGAAAATCTATATGGTACTTTTTCTAAAAGCTTTAAATATTTCTACCAAATTTGCCAACTATGTCACAGTTAAGAATGCACACATTGTATTCTATAGGTAACTACAGAGACATGGGAGCAATAATGATCCAATTCATAGGACCTTCTTCATTTTCTGAGGCATATTCTTTCACATTTGGATTTGTACTCAGAATTTTGGAAAGCATGTGGTTTGTGGACATGAATATAGTTTTTCATTTATTTACACAGTATATTGTGAAATTTGTTGATATTTATTGTTCAATGTAGAGAAACTACCATCTGGAGTTTTTTCTTTCCCTCTGCACTGAAATAAATCAAAAGGCATAATTTATTGGCATGAAGTTTGAGCAAGTCTCTTTTTATTTTATGGCACCATAGCAACTATCTGAAATGATCCCATGGGATAAGCACAGTTACAGAGAATGATTTCAGATTATGATCTAAATGTGCACAAAACTAATTTTGAAAACTCCATTATTTACTCAATAGTCCATTCTTAGGCATTTCAAATATTCAGATGGGGAAATAGGATCATCAAGCATAGAATTATTTTGATAGAACCAAACTGCACACAAAATTGATATATTAGATTATATGGTTGCATTTCTAATATTCTATGTCTAAAATATTAATAAAGATGCAAAAATAAAGTGATATGAAAGTATTAAAGATGGTCTTTATTCAGTCCTGTGTGTCTTTCTGCTTACTTATTTTTGACAACATGATATAGCATAATCAACTTTATGACCTAGAAAGAGTGATAGAAAAAGATGAATGTGTTAAAATCCCAGGATGTGAGGCATGCATATCTCCACTTAAAAAAAAATCTAGGAACAATTTATTGTTTTATCCTAAGAGGCATTGTGGCTCACTGGAAGAATGTCAGTGGTAATTGAACTGCTGCCTTGTTAATGCAGTTACACTCAGATATGGTTGATGGCTTCTGGGAAATTAGTCTGAAGGAGGAAAGATGTAACTGGATATTTACAATGCATAGGAGGGAACCATTTCATAAAGAATATTTTTTGACTTTATAAACTTGTATTCTTTACAAAATGAGTTGATAAAGTGGTAATCAAACTGACATTTTACTATTAGTTTTCTTCTTCTCTCATCTTATTAGTCAAATATTAATTATCTAAAACAAATGAAGCAAAAGTTGACATAATAATAACCAATCTTACTTGCTATGAGAGTCAGACTGAGATGTCTTAATTAATGTGGCTTCTGGTTGACAGTTCCAGATGTGATTGTCTTGAAGTGCCCATGAGGGAATATTAAACATAAACTCACAGTGTCTTGAATGTTTGAGAGATTTTAATAACATGCAGCTGACAGATAATATATTTAGAAATCACACTCTATTAATGTGTATACTTTGTATTAGAAAACCTCTGTCAATTTAAAACTAGCTAACAGGCAAGAAAAGACAAATACAACATGGATTGCTCAGAAGGCATCAGGGAATCTGCTGTATGATAGTGTTCTATATAACAGAAAAGTACCATTGTCTCTATAAAATCTCAAAAACATTGTTGCCTAAGCAACACTTTTATAATCACAGCAGCTAACATATCAATGTTGATGGGAGATGTCTCAGAGGCTTTGATTATAATATTATATAATATATGTATAATATATGTGCATATAATTAAAGATGAAGTCTAAAATTGAGAAGTGGGAAGAAAACAATAGAAGATGAATGATGGGAAAGATGGAAGTGAAAATAATATGAATATAGAAGTTGTATATGAAATCCTTAAAAAATAAAAGATACATAGTTTAAAAGAGACGAGAAACAATACAATTAAAACTGGATTAAAGAACTAATCAGAGTTCTCAAAAGATAAAGAGCTGAGAAACATTTAAAAATGTTCACCATATTTAGCCATAATTTTAAACTAGAACGTTATAACAACTTCGAGATTTAATCTTACCCCACTCAAAGAAGCTGATACACCATCAAATGGTGATAAGTGCTGTTATGGAACTGGAGAAAGAAGAACAATTCATCATTGCTGGTAGGAGTGCACAACTCTCATAGTCACTAGTGTCATGAGTGTGGAGGTTCCTCAAAATCAGAAAAAAGATATCACATGAACAAGCTGTTTCATTCCTGGGCATATACCAAAAGATCATGCATCCTACTGTAGAGGTACATGCTCATATATGTTCATAATAACCAAGAAATAAAGTAGTCAAGATGTATATCTGTGAATTAATAGATAATAAACACTTGGTACATTGACCCAAAAATATTTTTAGCAGCTGTATTCTTTTAAAACTAAAACAATTCTTATATACACACGAATATCTAGAGAATAGGTTATATTTTACTGTAAAAATGTAAGAAACTATATAGATACCTATTTACAAGGTAAAAGGTGCCTCTTCTTTTACAAAATGCTTTAATAATTCTGTATTTCCACTGAAGCATTCAAATAATTTAATCCAATCTTTCAATTTATATGCAAGTTAAATAATCATAATTGCATATATGCAAATGAAATTTAGAGTATTCATTATGCAAATAAATATAATCTGCAAATTGATAAGCATTTTAGTAATTTTAAAATGGGAGTATTTGGACGTGGTTTACTTTAGTATCTTGTGTTGAGTTACTAGAATTTAAAAATTATATATACACAGGTATATATGTAATTATTTATCTATGATTTATTAATTATAAATATTTAGGTAGGTAGGTAGATAGACAGATAGATAAATAGACATATAGATAGATATGAGCACTTAAGGAGATTTTACTTTAACTGTAGCCTTTCATAGACACAACAGTAATCTGCAATCTGTTGGTGGTAGACCAAGCTTTATTTATTCAATTATATGATCTACATTAGAGGATAAAACATTCTTATTCGATACTCCTGCTAGTATTTGACAAATTTATTATGCTCTAATCACTTATATTTGTTTTTATTATGCACTTCCTATACTAGCTATATTGTTGTCTGTAGAGAATTTTTAATCCAGCAATATTGCTGCTCTGGTAAGGAACACATTCAAATAACTTCTAGGTCTCTGATCCATCTGGAATACAGACAATATAAATCACACACCTTTAATCTCTCTGGTTAGAATATAGACACACCCTTAGTACACAGTGTAATCCCAAACAGTTTATATAAGTTTAGTTTGTAGAAAGAAGCAGTCATATTTAAAAGTGATGTCTAATTGAGGGGCAGACAAAATGACAAATCTGAGGAATCAGATTTAACAGAGGCCAAGATAGGATATCCTCACATCCACTTCTCATGAGAAGAGACAGGAAAGAGAGGTCATTTAAAGGAAAAGGATTGGTAGACAGATAGAGACAGTGGGGCATAGAAGAATTCAATTTTACAAAGATAATTTTACAGACCGTTTTCAGGTGAAGATAAAAGGAATCAGAGAATGAGAATGAGCCCCCAAAATTAGAACAGATTGCCAGTAAGTTTGAGGTCAAGCAGACAATTCAATCAGAAGCCAAGTTTCAATCAGTCTGCTTTTACAAGAGTTTGGGACAGAATAGCTGAGTTGAATCAGCCAACCATAGCTCAGAAAGAGATAGAATGGGTGAGATTTATTTCAGGTTGTGGTAAACGAACATTCCTTTTTACAGTTATCACTTTCCAATATCTTTCGTATGTATCCTGTCTGTACTTACTCCTTCCCTAATTTCAATGCTGTCTATGTTGGGTCTCCTTTTGATATACAATACTTGTTTGGTGGGTAGTTACTTTCCTCTATTCCTATATTCTTTATGTATAGAGAGCCTTCCATATTATCTTCCAAATTTCACATCTCTCTGTGCTGTGCCTGGGATTCTTCCTCTTCTTTCCAAAATGATATAGGGCAGTAAGTGAGGCATTTTCTTATACATTCCAACAATTAAATATCATCATGTAATCATAGTTTAAACCTACTTTTCTAAGATATAAACACCAGCAGATGTTAGGTACATATGTTGGGGCTCACATGTGTTTTGGTGTGAATATACCATAACTGTACACAGGGTTGTGAAGAGTGAAAGTAGAAATTACAACTTAGTTTTAGTTTATTCTATCATCATAACCAGTAGAATATTATTATAAATTAAAGTCTGCTGTGTGCAAGATAATAGATGGAACTGGGCAAAGGTCTATATGCTAAGTCTAATAAGCGAGCATTAAATGACAATTGTAGCAGCACCAGTTTATGTGCTAAATACAAAGAAAATGGCTTTTCAGAAATGGGCTGTAGAGCATTGGTTATCACTGGCTTGGGATATTGGTATGTTTATAGGGGTCGGTGAATAATGAACACTAAGTTACACACAGATAAGAGCAACAAGTGCTTGTCCATAATGCGGGCCAGTGACTAATATGTTGTCCTCTAGATTTCAGAAAGCTGGGAGAAAAACATTTTGAACATTTTTTCATCAAAATAATGAACCACATTAGAGACATACATATTTAATCTGATTTAAGCATTTTTTAATATGTTGAATTCTTATAATCTATATAGAATCACTAATATGCAGAGACTTGTATGGTATCCTATAAGTGAAATAATTTTAATGACCTTCCAAATGATAGCCTAGAAAAGCATTTCTAGTTCATGTTAGATGGTAATAGTTTTTAGTCCTTTTCTAAGATGTAAGCTTCAAAACCTGAACATATAACAATGGTTTTGATTCAAATAAATCTCACATAAAATAGGCAGGCTTATGCATTCCTCTACATTAGCCATAGTAATGTTAAATTATTAATTTTTAAAATATTTTTTGTGTTTTTGTTTTCATTATTGTTTTCTTCCTTCCTTCCTTCCTTCTTTCTTTGTTTCTTTGTTTCTTTGTTTCTTTCTTTGTTTCTTTCTTTCTTTCTTTCTTTCTTTCTTTCTTTCTTTCTTTCTTTCTTTCTTTCTTTCTTGAGACAGGGTTGCTCTGTATCCCTGGCTGTCCTGGAACTCACTTTGTACACCAGGTTGCTTTGAACTCACAGAGATCTGCTTGTCTCTGCCTCCCAAGTGCTAGAATTAAGGGCATGCATGACTGCTACCTGGATAAAAAATTAAAATTTTTATGGAGGATCAGTGACTTCCAATTGAAGTCAACTGGTCATCAAAACCTTAGGATAGCACAAATATGCTCTGTCACACACATTTATTACAATACTTTGTGACAAACTGGAAAGAATGAATAGGCTAGATTCATTGACAAAAAACACTAATTAATTTACCCCATATATGAAAACCCCATTAAAAATATAATAGAAATTAAAGCAATGATTGCACTGACACACATGATTATCCATCTTTAAAATAAATGATGTTTAAAGAGATAGATCATGTTCTTAAAACTGTTTGGTAGATGACTTAAACAGTTAAAACCTATTAAAAGTTAACAAAGCCTGCATAATAATTAATGTTTGTATAAAAAAGAAAAGGCTAAAATATCTCAACAGAGTTGACTTCCTTGTCTGGCAGGATAAAGTGAAAGCCAACCTTCCAAAATACTCTCTGGAGGAAAACTGATAGAAATTTTACTCTATGCCGCAGATATCCAACATTATAATAAGAGGCTGATAGATACAAGGTGTCTCTGTGGCAACATAGGAAAGTGTCAACACATATGAACATACCCTCACCATCAGCACACACACTCACCATCAGCACACACCCTCACCATCAGCACACACCCTCACCATCAGCATGCGTGCATTAGTAAGAATATGAGGTTTGTGTAGGACTTATCCATTTATCTCTATAATAAAATGGCTGCTCCTAAAGTAGAAAACCATGGCACATGGACATACAAGTAGCCCCATAGGGATATGTGAAACTCACTTCTAGAGATATTGAATGCTCTAGTCCTCTAGATGCTTTATTCTAGACGACTGGGGCATCCTGCAGTGATATCACACTTACTGTCTCCCTTATAGGAAGTTCATTTCCCATCCTCTAAAATATCACTGACTTAAATTTTTTTATTAATTATCTGACTAAGCATCCATCAACTGTCTCAGCTCCACAGGTTCACTGAAGGTTTAAAACAATAAGTTATTAGTGAGGTTTTGTATTTGAATGAATGTATGCTATCCAACACTCTATATTTTACTTAGAATAACTCTACATGATATTTCAGTTATTTCTATTTTCTATTTTCTTCATTCATGAAAAATCAAAAGTTGTGGGGATTTCTTTTCATTATAGTTATTGGATATATTTATTTACATTTCAAATGTTATCCCTTTCCTTAGTTTCCCCTCCATAAACCACTTATTTTATCCCCCTCACTCTGTTTCTATGAGGGTATCCCTGTACCCACACACCCCAGCCTTCTTCCCCACCCTGATATTCCCTACCCTGGGGCATTGAGCCTTGGCAGGACAACAGACTTTGCTTCCCATTGATGTCCACATCCTTGCCACCATCTGCTGTCACCTGCATTTATTGATCTTAGCCATTCTGACTGGTGTGAGGTGGAATCTCAGGGTTGTTTTCATTTGCATTTTCCTGATGACTAATTATGTTGAACACTTCTTTAGGTGCTTTTCAGCCTTTTAATATTCCTCAGTTGAGAATTCTTTGTTTAGCTCTGTCCTTCATTTTTAATAGGGTTATTAGATTCTTGGGAGTCTAACTTCTTGAGTACTTTGTATATATTGAATATTAACCCTCTATTAGATGTAGTATTGGAAAAGATCATTTTTCCAATTAATTGGTTGCTGTTTTGTTCTAATGATAGTGTTCTTTGCCTTACAGAAGCTTTGCAATTTTACGAGGCCCCATTTGTTGACTATTGATCTTAGAACATAACCCACTGATCTGATCAGGAAATTTTCCCCATTGCCCGTGTGTTTAAGGCTTTTCCCACTTTCTCTTCTATTTGTTTGATTGTATGTGGTTTTATGTGGAGATCATTGATTCACTTGGACTTGAACTTTGGACATACACTTCCTACAAGGCTTACCCCAAGAAACATAGTTTCATTATTGCCCCATTGTCATTCCTCTGAGTCTACCTAAGATCAATTCTTCTAAGAAGATTCCATTACGGAAAGTTTATGCCTATTCCTGTGAAGTACGGAACTCTTGGAATAGGAACATTTGACTAAAGAGCGTGGTGAATATTCTGTATGCATGGTTAATGTAATCTAAAGCTTTCTTTTCTTGCCCAATCTCTTTCTCTACAGATACTAGACCTGCAGCCAGACAAGAAAGCACTGCCCTAGTGCTCCTGCATCTTTAGTCTTATGCCATTTACTATTTGATGATTATATCAGACACTAAGTATCTTGGTTCTTTTCAGTATGCCTCTGAAAAACATTATTTTTAAGAAATTGCCTCATGTCTTCCAGAGAGAATATCCTAGCATTACAGTCTGTGAATGCTCCCAGAGTATCAGAAAACCTAAGACTGATAAAGTCCAATGCTTTTTTATCATACCTGGTTTTCTGTATCAGTTCATACTTTATTATTAACTCTAACATATTAGATTATACTGGTTGCCACTATTTCATCTTATATTTAATCTCCTAATTTCCTTTGATATGTCAGGTGTTTCTTTTATAGAATCATTAAATCAGTTATACATAATTATTCAATATTATGTGTAAATTTATATATTATTTCTATTTTATTCAGATTATACAACCTAAGGCTTTAATCATAAACAGGAGAATCTAGAAGGTAGAACCTAATGACTATGCATCTACATAATACAGTTCTTCCTGAAGACTCAGCTATACCAAACCTGGGCATATATTCAAAAGATACTCCACCATACCACAATGTGCTCCACTATGTTCTTAAAACTCTTATGCATAATGGCCCAAAGCTGAAAACAACTCAGATGGCCCTCAACTACAGAATGGATACAGAAAATATGTTTCATTTACACAATAGAACATTATTCAGCTATTAAAGACCAGGATATCAAATTTTTTTCAGGTAAATGCATGAAACTAGAAAATATCATCCTGAGTGAGGTAACCCAGACCCAGAGGGGAATGAATGGTATGTACTCACTGATGAGTGAATATTAGCCCAATAGTACAGCACACCCATGACAAAATGCACAGACATTAAGAAGTTTAACAAAAAAGAAAGCCTAAGTGAGGATGCTTCAGTCCAACTTAGAAAGGGGAAGAAAATAATGACAGGAAGCAGAGGGATGGAGGGATGTACGGGGAAGTGAATATAGAGAGGGTGAAAAAGATCACATATGGGGATTGGGACACAGAAAAGCAAAGAGGTCCAAAAGAAGGAGTGAAAATGTGCAACTTCAAGGAGTCGGGGATAGGGAACCTCAAGTAAGTCCCAGAGACCTGGAATGTGAGAGGCTCCCAGGGCTCAATGGAAATGACCTTAACCTAAAGTCATTGGGGAGATGGAACCTGAAGACACCACCTCTAGTAGATAGACAAATTCCCCAATGGATGGGTGGGGCTACCCACCTACCTTCAAAATTTTGGGGTCAGAATTGTTTTTGTCTAGAAGATATGCTGGAACCAAAATGAAGCAGAGATAGAAGGAAAGGGCATCCAGCAACTGACCCAACTTGGGAATCATCACATAAAGCTGCACCTTGTGTTAAACCTTGATACTACTACCAAAACATGACACTACTGATGCCATGTTGTTCTTGCAGATAGGAGCCTAGCATGGCTGTCCTCTGAGAGGCTCTACCAGCAACTGATTATGAGAGCTGCAGATTGTTCTGAGGTCAGAAACCCCTTTTTGAAGAGTAAGGCAGAAGGATTGAAGCAGTTGAAGGGACTGGCAAACCCATAATAAGACCAACAGACTTTTCAAAGCTCCCAGAGACTAAGCAACCAACCATAGAGCATACATGGGGCAGTCTCTGATCCCTGGCACAAATGTAGGAGAAGGCTGCCTTATCTGGCCTCAGTGGAAGAGGATGTGCTTAATCTGGTAAACTTGATGCCCCAGGGAAGTTGGATACTGAATGTGTGAGGCAGGAAGGGGAACACCTTCTCAAGGGCAAAGGGGAGGGTGATGTGATAAAGAACTCAGTGAAGGGGGATCAAGTTTGGGGGCAACATTTGGATTGTAAATAAATAAAATAATTTATTAAAAATAAATAAATGGTCAATTCAAAATAGGAAACGGGTTGTGGGTGGAAATTTTAAGAGTTATAATGGGTTTTGTCAGTTTCTGAACAAATTCTGAAGTACAAACTGGGGCCTATCTACACTGTAGTTTTTAAATATCATACAAATGTATATTCAATATATAATCTAGCATATAAAACAAACAGTACTAAGAATTTGGCTACAGACCACTGAGAAAACTGTATTAATAACAAGGGTCAAAGGAGCTTTGGTTTACTAACACTTGCAAAGTTCCGTTTAAACTACATGCCAGTCTATTACATGTACAACAATATAGACAAAAATGGACATGCCTTAATTTTAAAGCATTCGTTAGCTTAAAAATCTTAAGATAATCTATTGTGAAAGCATATTATCAAGTGACTTGCTCAATCAAGATTTATCACAAAACTTTCATATGTAAAGCAAAAAAAACCCAACAAACAAACAAACAAACAAAAATCAAGTAATGGACCAATAAAAAATAAACAAAATTTAGATGCAATGTGCAGTAAGAAAATGATAAATAAAATGGGGTGGGGGTCTTGCTATCTGTGTTACAAAATGCCCTTATTTCAACATAGTATACCATGCTTAAAGCATGTAATATGCCTAATGAAGTACAGATGATCCAAATTTAACTTCTGGATTCAATAATTTTTGACTTCTAGAACTAATACTTCTGCTTTTATTTCCACACATCCCTGACTTAACATCTTTAGTACCTCAGGTTTGAGCCTTTCAGCTCATGCTAGAACATTCCTGTGATTGTACAGTGCAAGGCACCTGATTCGTGCTTGTCTAAACAAAGAGTGGGAAATGACCCAGGACCATACATGGATGTTCTGCTTATGTTTAAGAATTACACACACACACACAGAGAGAGAGAGAGAGAGAGAGAGAGAGAGAGAGAGAGAGAGAGAGAGAGAGAGAGAGAGAAGGAGAGAGAGAGAGATAGATAGATAGAGAGAGAGAGAGAGAGAGAGGGAGAGAGAGAGAGAGAGAGAGAGAGAGAGAGACCATTCTTTAAAACTTTGGAGAAACGCTACTAAAGCTCAAAAAATACATTTCACCCCACACAATAATAGTGGGAGACTTTAATACCCCACTCTCTCCAATGGACAGATCATGATAACAGAAACTGAACAAGAACACTGTAAAACTAGCAGAGACTTTGAACAAATTAAAATTAATAAATATCTACAGAACATATCATGCTAAAGTAAAAGAATACACCTCCTTCTCAGCACCCCATGGCACCTTCTCGAAAATTGACCACATAATTGGACACAGAACGAGCTTCAATCGATATAAGAAAATTGAAATACTCCCATGCATCCTCTCAGATCACCATGGTCTACGGCTGGTCTTTAACAACAACAAAGACAAAAAAAAGCCCACATACACATGGAAACTAAACAACACTCTGTTAAATGATAGCAGGGTGAAAGAAGAAATAAAGAAAGAAATTAAGGATTTTCTAGAAATCAATGAAAACGAAAACACAACATACCCAATCCTATGGGATGCAATGAAAGCAGTACTGAGAGGAAAACTCATAGCCCTAAGTGCTTCCAAAAAGAAACTGGAGAAAGCTTACATTGGAAACCTGAGAGCACAGCTAAAAACCCTAGAACAAAAGGAAGCAGATATACCAAAGTAGAGTAGATGGCAAGAAATAATCAAAATTAGGGCAAAAATAGACCAAATAGAAACAAAAAGAACCATTGAAAAAATCAACAAAACCAAGAGTTGGTTCTTTGAGAAAATCAACAAGATTGATAAACTCCTTGCCAGACTAACTGGACGGCAAAGAGAGAGTATACAAATTAACAAAATCAGAAAGGAAATTGGAGACATAACAACTGAAACTGAGGAAATTCAAGAATTCATCAGATCCTACTAAAAAAACTTATACCCCACAAAATTGGAAAATCTGGAGGAAATGTATGAATTCCTAGACAGATACAAGATCCTAAAGTTAAACCAGGACCAAGTAAACCATCTAAATAATCCTATAACACCTAAAGAAATAGAAGAAGTCATCAAAAGCCTCCCAAACAAAAAAAGCCCAGGTCCAGACAGGTTCAATGCAGAATTTTATCAAATATTTATTGCGGATATAACACCAATACTCTCCAAATTATTCCAAAAGATAGAATCAGATGGAATACTACCTAACTCATTTTTTGAGGCTACAATAACCCTCGTACCTAAACCACACAAAGACTGTACAAGGAAAGAGAACTTCAGACCAATCTCACTTATGAACATTGATGCAAAAATACTCAACAAAATCCTTGCAAACGGAATCCAAGAACACATCAAAACGATCATTCATTATGACCAAGTAGGCTTCATCCCTGGGATGCAGGGATGGTTTAATATAAGGAAATCCATCAATGTAATCCACAATATAAACAAACTCAAAGAACAAAATCACATGGTCATCTCACTAGATGCTAAGAAAGCATTTGACAAAATTTAACACCCCTTCATGTTAAAAGTCTTGGAAAGAACAGGAATCCAAGGTCCATATTTAAACATAATAAAAGCAATATACAGCAAACTAACAGCCAACATCAAACTTAATGGTGAGAAACTTGAAGCAATCCCGCTAAAATCAGACCTCGACAAGGATGCCCACTCTCCCCCTACCTATTCAACATAGTACTGGAAGTCCTGGCTGGAGCAATTAGACAGCAAAAGGAGATCAAGGGGAAACAAATCGGAAAGGAAGAGATAAAAACATCACTCTTTCAGATGACATGATAGTGTACTTAAATGACCCCAAAAATTCCACCAGAGAAGTCCTACACCCGATAAACAACTTTAGCAAAGTGGCACGATACAAAATTAACTCAAACAAATCAGTAGCCTTCCTATACTCAAAGGACAAACATGTGGAGAAAGAAATTATGGAAAAGGTACCCTTCACAATCGTCACAAAAACTATGAAATACCTTGGTGTGACTGTAACTAAGCAAGTGAAGTACTTGTTTGAAAAGAACTTCAAACCTCTAAAGAAGGTAATTGAGGAGGATCTCAGAAAATGGAAAGATCTCCCATGCTCATGGATTGGAAAGATCAACATTTTTAAAATGGCCATCCTACCAAAAGCAATCTACAGATTCAATGCAATCCCCATCAAAATTCCAACACATTTCTTTATGGAATTGGAAATATCAATGTGCAATTTCATATGGAACAACAAAAGACCTAGAATAGCGAAATCCATTCTCAAAAACAAGAAAACATCTGCAAAAAACACTTTCCCTGACCTCAAACTATATTACAAGGAAATTGTGCTGAAAACTGCATGGTACTGGTACAGAAATAGGCATGTGGATCAATGGAATAGAATAGAAGATCCAGAAATGAGCCCTCATGTATATGGTCACCTAATTTTTGACAAAAGAGCTGTAAACATTCAATAGAAAAAGGACAGCCTATTCAACAAGTGGTGCTGGTCCAACTGGCACTCAGCATGCAAAAGAATGAAAATAGACCCTTTCTTATCTCTTTGTACAAAGCTCAAGTGTAAGTGGATTAAAGATCTCCACATTAAACCAGATACACTGAAACTATTAGATTGAGAAAGTAGGGCAAACCTTAGAACACATAGGCACAGGAGAAAATTTTCTGAACAAAACACCACTGGCTCAAGCTCTAAGGTCAAAGATTAACAAATGGGACTTAATGAGATAGCAAAGTTTCTGTAAGGCTAAGGACATTGTCAAGAAAACAAAATGGCAGCCAACAGAATGGGAATAGATCTTTACCAACTCCACATCAGATAGAGGCCTAATATCCAATGTATACAAAGAACTCAATAAGCTAGACTCCAGAGAATCAAATAACCCTATGAAGAAATGGGGTACAGAGCTAAACAAAACGTTATAAGCTGAGGAATATCGAATGGCTGAGAAATATCTGAGGAAGTGCTCGATATCCTTAGCCATCAGGGAAATGCAAATCAAAACAACCCTGAGATTCCACCTCACACCAGTCAGATTGGCCAAGATTCAAAACTCAGATGACAACAGATGTTGGTGAGGTTGCGGAGAAAGAGGAACACTTCTCCACTGTTGGTGGAGTTGCAAACTGATACAACCACTCTGGAAATCAGTCTGGTGATACCTCAGAAAATTGGACATAGTACTACCTGAAGACCCAGCTATTCCACTTCTGGGCATATACCCCAGAGACACTTTAGTACACAACAAAGATATATGCACCACAATGTTCATAGCAGCTCTATTTATAATAGCCAGAAGTTGGATAGAACCCAGATTTTCTTCAGAAGGTGAATGGATACAAAAATTGTGGTACATTTACACAATGGAGTACTACTCAGCTATGAGAAACAATGACTTAACGAAATTCTTAAGAAAATGGATGCTTCTAGAGAATATCATCTAGTGAGATAACCCAGTCACAAAAGAACAGACATAATATGCAGTCACTGATAATGGGATACTAACCCCAGAAAGCACTGAACACTCCAGAAACAACTCACAGACTGTGTGACGCTGAAGAAAAAAAAAAGAAAGAAAAGAAAGAAAAGAAAAAAATCATTATGCTCAATCCTTACACACTAAGAAAACGTTGACTAATTCCAGGTTACATCCTGTTTTGCATGTACTTTATGCTCATTGTAACTAGTAAGACCTTAATGCACACTATCAAACCTTTGAAAAAAGAAAAAAGCCAAACATTGACAAAAATGTATTCCGTATACTTGTATTCAAAAATCCTTAAAATTTGTACATTTTCTTTGTTTTTTAAAATGAAGTTGTTCAAAAAAATATTCATGAGAGAAAAAAAAATTCTTTGTGCTGGCCCTCAAGGTTTCAGCCCTTTTCCCTCCCCCTCCCACCAAATACCTGATTATGTCAGTTTTGTGTCCACTCCCCCATTCTCTGGCTAAGAATAGTTTTTACAAAATTTCATTTCAGTGTATACATCCTCCATACATTGTGTGTTATATATAATGTATATCATATAATTATTATAAATTAAATAATTGCATTTTAAAAAGTCTACACTAATATTAGTAAATATATTATATCACTATGTTGTACAAAAATGAATTGTTGAAAATATAAATGTATTTCTCTATAAACTACTACAGCTATTTGGGTTTAATTCTCACTGACCCTTTGTAAGGAAACAATGAACATCTGAAATAAAATTAGTAAGTGCAGTACCTTTAAAAAAAAGAATTTTGAAATTATAAACAATATAGGTTACCAGATAATATTATCTCTTCTTGAGGGTTTGGCCTAAAACTTTAAATGTTTTCACAATTTATCCTCCCCAGTAATCTGTTGAGAAGTACCCACATTAGAGGATTAATTCTTTAAATACTATTTTATCATTAAAATTAATTGCCATAGTCAATCAGACTACAAAAGAAATTATAGAAATCAATAGAATATTGAAATTCATAAAAATACACAAGTGTCCAATTAAATTGTTGATGTGTTTACAAAAATGATATTTTGATTCTATATTAATAATTTTATATAAAACTCCTAGAAAAATTATTATCAAATATACAACTTTTAAGCAACCTATAAATTCATATGAAAAATTAGTGATTACAAGATTATCTATGTGTGATCAATGCAGTAAAAGAATAGATCTCCAAAAAGGAATGGAAAGAGATATGGCAATTAAAACAAATATACACACACACACATATGCCTGCATGTTCAGTCTTAATGTTCACAGTTATTATAATCTGGAGAGAAAATTCTTACTTTTCTCTATTTACAAACTGAGCAATGGCATGACAGCTCTGAAAGGTCAATGTATCATACAACATCCAGAAGTGCTTGGGGCAGAGGACAGGAGCACACAGGGGCTCATTAGAAATTGCATGCAAAGCAGCCATGTTTACAAAGCCGAATATGTTACATTTCAGTGGCTCAATGAGTTTATTTATCTTTTTCATTTCCTCACTCATGTTTGGAAACATATCGTTACTATTTCTTGAAGGGCAATATCAATAATGTATCTCGGAACAACATGTTAAATGGAATTTCCTGTGAAGCAATGTCTGAATGTTACATTGCACTGTACAACTGAGTCAAGTTTGGAATTCTAATGAACACTGAAAATAAAGTTTTATAACAAGACCTATCTATAAACTAGGACTTGTTAACTTAGGTAAAATAGCGCATTTTTTTGAGAACAAAAGAGGATTTCTTTAAACATTATCCTTCTGGAATGCTTGAGATTGTGTTCAGTAGCTTACCATGTTCTTCTGAAATAATTTTTGATCAAAGTAATTTGTTTTGTGTGAACCAATATTGTTACAAAACAAATGACATGAATAAACCTCCATTTAAAATAATGAATTATTGGTTTGCTTTTTGGGCCATGACTTAATGTCTAGGTAATATATATATATATATATATATGTGTGTGTGTGTGTGTGTGTGTGTGTGTGTGTATGTTTAAATATCTATATGTGTGTGTGTGTTCATTATAATTTACTTTAAAATTATGTTTTAATAAAAAGAAAACCTACTTTTCATGGTCACATCAAAGGTGACATAATGTGCTGGAAACATAAAGTAGAAGTATAAATTTACTTTTTGTGTTATTTGTACATTAATTTTGAAAAGTCATTTCTGCAATTTCTTCTTTGGTGTTTGAGAAATAGCACCATATTTTAGGAAGTGTGAAAGAGTCTCTCATGCCACGAGTGTGTTTAATACATCTCAGCTCATGAATGATTGATCTGAAAGAATTAGAAACTATCTCTGGTCTGAGCAACTGGATGTCTTTATTGTTAATTTCTGGTTCACTGAGCATGAAACTCTAGGGCACGGGCCATGATTGCTGCCCTTCAGAGTTCTTTCTTTTATGGGCAATGGTAATATTTTCAAAATGAAGTTCCAGCTTCATATTCAAACTTCCCATTGTTCAGTGGTGCTTGAAATGTGTTTGATGTCTGAGCCTCTCAAGTGTGAGCTGAAGTTATGTCTCAGAGATATTAGCAATGTTTCCAATGTTATCAAAGCACAATAGTCCAATGTAATGTCCATGCAAAAAGACAGACAAATACATTAATGCAGAATTGGATAAATTTTATATCACTTTAGCTAACATTCAGAATAAAGTATTTGTTTTCCTCTCCATTGAGGTTTTATGCAGCTATGTGATTATTTCTGTCTAGTGATGTATGATCTGAAGAAATGTATTCCTCTTCCAGGTCAGATCATTTATTTTTGATGGTCAATTTTTGCCTCTTTCCATGGTGCAGTATTTATGAAGCATTTGTCAGAATGAAGGCGCCAGTCAACCTGGCCTTATAAGTTACAACAATGAGGAGAGGCCTCTGTCAACCCACAGGAGGCAAGCACAATAAATAACAAAGGCCATTTCTTTTGACAGCATTGAATCTATAGCACCTAGCAGTGAAATACAGGCTGCTGTGCCTGGAAGAAAGGTGAACATAGGGAAGAGCAATATGACTAGGTGACTATTCTTTGTAGAGGGATATATTTCCTCACTATAAATCTATCTTTACTGGTTAAACATTGTTACATTACTACTTTATATTACATAATAATCATGTGGCGTCTTTTTCTCTTTACTTATTTTAAATCTTATTATCTCAGACAATGCATACCAACAATAGTTTATCCTCCCTTCATTCCTCCTAGTATCCCCCTTCCTATCCACTTCCTATTCATTTTCAGAAAACAGCAGGTCTCCTAGAGACAACAGCTAGACAGAATAAAACAAGTTAAGATGAGACAAAGCAAAAGCTCTCATATGGAGGCTGGTCAATGCAACCCAATAGGAGGAGAACGATCTCAAGAGCAGGCTAAAGAGTCAGAGATACATCCACTGCACTGTTAGAATTTCACAAAAACAACAGGTAATGATCAGACCGTATATGCCAAGGTCCTGATGCAGACGCTTTCAAGACTGTGCTTGGCTCTCCAGTCTCTGTGAGCCCTGCTTAGGTGATTTGCTGGGCCATGGTATCCTGCTATACCTATCCCTTCTGAATTGTACAGCCTTTCTTCCCCCTTCTCTGCAGGGTTCCCATGGCCAAGGGCAGGGATCAGATGAAAAGGTCCAATTAGGACTTTCAGCATCATGTCTGCTTGTGGGTCTCTGTGGGTGCTAATATCTGCTAGTGAAGGAAACCTCCCTGATGATGACAGCACCAGACACTAATCTATGAGCATAAAAGAGCATCATTAGAAATAATTTCTATTAATAAGGAGTAGTTTCAGGCTATTAAGCAATGTTGCATAAGGGTTCTTTCTTGTGGAGTGGTCCTCAAGTTAAATCAATTGGTTGGCCACTTTAAATTGCTCAGTGCTACAATTATCCCAGCACATATTGCAGGCAGGACAGATTGTAGGTAGAAAGTTTTGTGTTTGGGTTGGTGTTTTGGTTCACCTTCCATATTCTTCAGAGAACCTTCCTATGCTAAAGAGACAAGAACACATGGTTGAAGGTTCCATTTTCTCCTTGCATCTGTTTGACCTCCAGGAACAATAAGCTAAGAGCAAGTTGTTCTTGACAATGAGACCCTGCTGTCACAATTCCACATTTTGTGTGATAGTTGAATGTTTTTGTGGTTTGGTATCTGGCTAAAGTTAGGTATTTGAACATATAGAAAGAAATTTAATGCTAGGTTTTTTTTTTTTTCAAAGTTGATTAAAATTAGGAGGTAAAGCAATGTTTGTTTTGTTTTTGGTTTTGTTGTTATTTAGCAAAACAGACAAAATGCAAGCTCAAGTTTTGTAGGCAAGTCCTGCTTTCCATGAACACCTTATATTACATTCAGGTAGATGTCGCAAACACTGTGACAATATACATGCACTAGAAGTTACTTTGAAGTGATGTGAAGAACATGTTAAGAACATATTTGGGGAGGGGAAGGCAGGTATAAAAATGAGAGAAAAGACAGCAAAAACCAAGCCAAAGCACAGCTTGTGTGAAAGTCATAATCCTAGCTCTGAAGTGGCTTGGACTGCTCTTGAGTCCTCAGAAGTATACATGAGTCATAACTCTTCCAACTCATTTCTGGACCTGTAAAAGCCCTCTAGCATACTTATAAGCATTTGAACATCAGGTTTATTTTACTCATTTATAAATTACAGATAGTTTGCTTAGACTTTCTTTCTAGCCAATAAGTTTTTGTAAAAGTAGTTCAATCATTCATTCTTATATTTTAGAATCAAATATTCTCCCAAAACATGCTTTAAATTATACCTTTGAACTCATTTAATTTCTTAGAAGACAAACACAGCCAGACACACACTACCTAGTTGTTAGACCGTGTCATGGCTGCGTACCTATCATAATACTCACTGCACTATGTGTTCACAGACTCCTCTAGCCCTGCCAGCTACTAAATTCTGTGCTTTGAGAGATTAAAATCAAAATAGTGTAAGTAAAGATTTTAGATAGTATAATAAAACTGAGAGGTCTGAATGCTTTGTATGATTTTATAGATATTCTTAAATAATAATCAATTTCTTGCCATTATTTCATTCAAAGGGTTATTTGCAGACTTTCTAGTAAAATTGAAAAATGCCTGTTCTCTCCTCTTTTCCTCTCTCTTTCTTTCTTCCACCTTCCTTTTTCCTCACACCCTGTCTCTCCTTCTCTCCCCATGTTTATCTGTCTCTCCATCTGTCCTCTCTCCCCTCCTAACCTCTGTCTTTCACACTGTCTCTCCCTACTCCCTCTCTCTGTCTCTCCCTGTTTTTATTCCTCCCTCACTTGCTCCCTCTGTCTCTCCCTACCTCTCCATCTTTATCTCTCTGTCTCTCCCCTCTGTCATCTTACTCCCTCCTATCTCCTGTCTGTTTTCTTCAAGCTTCCTTCACTCCCCTCTACTCTACAGAGAAATTGAAGGCTGCTAGTTTTGCAAACTCTTCCTTCTCTTTCTTGTATTGAGAGCATGGAACCTGAAAATTACTTTTGACAAGTTTTATATAATTCCAAATCCAACATTACAATTTTAACTAAATTGTATTTACATTAATGTGTGTTTTTACCAGTTCATAGCTTGTGCATTAAATTCTCCTATATAATAAGACAATGAAACTTCAGCCTAAACTGAAATAATAAGTTACTAAGTGAACGGCAGTATTCATGCTATATTAGTTTCATTCTGGCCATACATATAATGTCCTCCCTATTTTACTATACATAACTCTACCTCAGTATAATATCTTGAGTATCATTTCCTAAAACCTTTATCTAAAAGTTGAATATTTATAATAAGGACAGATAACATTTGAGTGGTCCAGAAACTTTTTAATTATTTTTTTCTTTATTGGTTATTTTATGTATTTATGTTTCAAATGCTGATCCTTTTTCCAGTTTCCCCTCCAAAAACTCCACATCTCAACCCCTCACCTGCACCTTTATGAGGGTGCTCCTCCAAACATTTCCCAATTCCAGCCTCATGCCCTGGGATTTCCCTACACTGTGGCATCTAGCCTCCAAAGGACCAATGACTTCCCCTCCCATTGAAGTCAGGTATGCTAAATCTCTGCCACATATGTAGCTAGAGCCATGGGTCCCTCCATGTGTAATCTTTGGTTAGTGGTTAAGTCCCTGGGAGCTCTGGGAGGTCTGGTTGGTTGATATTGTTGTGCTTTCTATGAGATTGCAAACCCTTCAGCTCCTTCAGTCCTTTCTTTAAGTCCTCCATGGAGGACCCTGTGTTCAGTTCAGTGTTGGCCTGTGAGCATCTGCATTTGTATTAATCAGGTGCTGGCAGAGCCTCTTGGAGAACAGCTATAGAAGGCTTCTCTCAGCAATCACTACTTGGCATCTGCTGTAGTTTTTGGGTTTGGTGTCTGCAAGTGGGATGGAGACCTATGTGGTGCAGTCTCTGGATGGTCTTTTCTGTAGTCTATGCACCATTTTTTGTCTCTGCATTTTCTTTAGATAGGATCAATTCTGGTTTAAAAATTTTGAGATAAGTGGGTGACTTCAACTGGGGGCCGTGCCTGTCTACTGGAGGTGGTCTTTACAGATTCTGTGTGCACTTGGTTGTGTATTTTGGCTGATGTCATTCCCATTGGGTTCTGGGAACCTCTTGCTTCCCTGGCACCTATAACTTTCTGATGGCTCTCCCCAGTTCCCCATCCCCCACTGCTACATATTTCTGTCCAGTTTCTGAACCTCTGTACTTCTCTCCTGTGCCTTCCCACAGTCAGAGACTTTACAGTTCACTAAGGTAGAAAGAAGCTGGATTGTGTCCTGGTCTAGATTTCAGGCTCTTAATTGTCACGTTAACTTTGGGCTTTAAATACAATTATTTACCTTAAAAGAAGAAATACCTTGCTAAATGGCAGGTGAGAAACCTCTTCCGGAATGGGAAGACACTTTAAGGACTCTGGGCATGATAAGACCTTCTCTTGTTGCTCCTAAAGTTGAAGGCCATCTCTAATCTCAGCCTATGCAGTTTCTAGGTATCATCTTACAAGGAAGTTTTCTGAGTGCACTATTGACTAAAAATTTTATTTAAATATAGAATGTTTCAGAATTCATGTACCTTTTTAGCCAGTATAATATCTATAGTTTATTTGCCTATATGTTTATTATATTGTAATTATTTGAAAACAATACCTTTGTGATAAAAATTTCTATGAAAATATAAAACTCTTCCTAAGTTTAAATCAAAAGTACTTCCCCTCTTTATTCTTGATTGTATTAATAATCTTGGTCAGACTTGTACACAAGTTAAAAACTACAAATTCCTACTCACTGTTAAATATCCAACATTATCCCTAGTCTTTATCAGAAGGCAGATTATTTACTATGCCTGAGCATCTTGCTGATAAAAATAATAACAATGCTGTAAATTGATCCCTCTTGTAGTGGGCTTTTTCTTCTCTTTGACAGTCAGCTATCCTAGCATGAAGACTGTTGCCTTTCTATATAAAGCTCTTTTCAGTATAGAAACAACTTTGATAAGTGATCCCTGGATTCTGCTATTCATAACACAGCATATTCAACCCTTGTTCCTGGCTTTATAGGTCCTTGTTACCTCAGTTCAACTTTGGGGACAAGCTGTTCAGAATGTTATGAACTTCAAACTACATTTGAAACACCAACAACTGCATTGGCTGTCTTAAAATATGAATCCAAAGACAAATTAAATGATATTGAGCCAAGTAATAATCATTCATTCTCTCCCAGAACCTCACATTAGACATCTATTAACAAAGCTGAAAGTGGTGTTATACTTTATAGCATCCCATAATATTCATGACTTAAAATGAATTTGCACTAAAAAATTTATACAAGAGTTGATGGAAAGATAAAAGTCTCCCTTGTGCATTTAATTATAGAGCATCCTAAAGAATGGCTTTGCCATTAAGCTTTTTAAACATTCTAAGAGTTATTTTAAAATGTATTTGGCCATATATATATATATATATATATATATATATATATATATATATATATAGAGAGAGAGAGAGAGAGAGAGAGAGAGAGGGGGGGGTGGGGGAGACATAGAGCACCTATGGACTATATAGAGACATGTAACAATGACTCTAAAAATCTCTATCTTGCATGACAGTGAAATGAAAAAATTCAATGGTTGTT
Source organism: Micromys minutus (assembly GCF_963924665.1). Taxonomy (NCBI): domain Eukaryota; kingdom Metazoa; phylum Chordata; class Mammalia; order Rodentia; family Muridae; genus Micromys; species Micromys minutus. Next base: position 25,463,773 of record NC_137956.1, on the reverse strand, counting down.
TTAAAAATATTAGCTGTCAACTCAACCTCCAATGATGCTGATGCTATTGACTAATATTTTCTGGGGATTTACACACTCTGCTTTCTTATGACTGACTCATCTCACCTGCAGAGATGGAGGTTGGCATATATAATTTACATATCATCACATGTCAGCACAATTGCCTTTGGTTGAGAGTAAAATATATAACTTTACAATTTACCATACATAGGAATGCATCATTGTGAGACTTGTTAAATAACAGAATCAAGAACTAGTAGTGAATGTCTTTAATACCAGTACTCAGAAAAGGAGAAACAGGAAAACTGGAAGTTTTTGCTGTATATTGATTTCAAGACTAGCCTAGGATAGTAAATACTCTGTCTCAAAAGAAAAACAAGAGAAAGACTACAAAAAAGAAATGCATAAAATTTACTAAATCTAACTCACATTAAGACATGACTGACAAACATGGTTTATGTCTTGAACACACTAATTAGAGAATATCATCTATAGCAATGACATAATTCTAAGACACTGACATGCAGTACTGTTTTTCTCTGTAATGCGCTGTTAAGTGGTTTCTTTCTTCTTTTATTAAATAAACTTCCTAATTTGGTTAAAGAATTTATTTTCTAGAATTAAAGTCAAGTGTACTGAGTAGTATTTATATTTGTATTCTCACATACACTTAAGTGTAAAGTTATACATTTTACTCTCATCTAGAGGAGCTTGTGCTGAAATTCGATGAAATACAAATTGTATGTGCCAACATCCTTCCATAGAAGCTGGAAGAGTCAGTAATCACGAATATAAGTCATAGGCTTCCACGCGCCTGCCATGGCGCCTGCTCCGGGTGTCCTGACCCGGCTGCTGTGTGCAAGTGTGCGGCGCTGGCCAGGTTTCCTGCAGAAGGCGGCTCTGGGCCCAGCGTGGCAGAAAGGTAGGAAGGTCACGGGAGCCCCGGTCCCCGCGGTCAGCGAGCCCCAGGATGGAGACGGTTACCAGAGCAGGATCCTAGATGTGCCATTACAACATTCAGATTTCTTCAAAGTCAAAGAGCTGTTTTCTGTGAAGAGCCTCTTCGAGGCCCGAGTACACCTGGGACATAAAGCTGGTTGCCGCCATAGGTTTATGGAGCCATACATCTTTGGGAACCGCCTGGGCCAAGATATCATTGACCTGGATCAGACAGACTTGAATCTTCAGCTGGCTTTGAACTTCACCAGCCTTGTGGCCTACCTCAAGGGCATCCTGAGCCGGAATCGTCAGTTCTGTCACTTAATTGAGATTACAGCCCAAGCCTGCCGGGAGTACGTCCACACCTGCTACTTCAAGGGTGGCTTGCTGACTAATGCACAATTCCTCTTTGGGCCTACAGTCCGCCTGCCGGACCTCATCATCTCCCTGCACACACTCAATAATGTCTTTGAACCCCATGTGCCCATGGGCCGTGAGGGATGCGGCCAAGATGAACATCCCCACAGTGGGCATTGTGGACACCAACTGCAACCCCTGCCTCAACACTTACCCTATCCCTGGTAACGATGACTCGCCCCAAGCAATCCAGCTCTTCTGCAAGCTCTTCTGGATAACCATCAATAGGGCCAAGGAGAAGAGGAGGCAAATGGAGGCCCTCCATCGGCTGCAGAGTCCCAAGGGCTCCGAGGGCAGTGGGACATCTGCACCTGATAAGAGCCATTCCCCATGACAGGAAGCCCTTCTCCCACAATAGGTAGCCGGGTCTGTTCTGAGCAGGAAGCTCTTTGTCCAACCCTGGTCTATGTCCCCATTCCCCCATCCTCAGCCTCAGCATCACAGTCCTGTATTCCCTAAATATGGCCACCCCAAAGTCCAATCAACCTGAGCTAACCCTTGTCTCTTTTCTGGGAACAAACTCAGGTAAAGTGCATATCCACATGGCCTTTGTTTTCCATTAAGAATTGAACATAGCTAGCCAAGTGGATCTCCCTGCCCCAACCCCCCCACACACACATGGGTTTCATTCCATTTGTCTTTTCAGTTACAATTAATCCTTCATTGTCTGCTAATTAACCCTTTATTCTATGAAGAAGATTGCAAGCAAGACCATACTGATGTCCCTCAGAACGCCCAGAAGTCTGGGGAATATGTGTGGGAATGGTGGAAGTAACATAAAACTGATCAGGCTTAGTCTATTGATAGAGGCCCTCTGAGTGGAGATCTATATTTAATATGGAAACTTGCACAGTGAAAAAAGGTGTTAAAAGTTTGAATGTTTTGCTGAAGTATTTTTTAAAAGCCTTCTGCTGGGAGCACAAAAGTCCTTGAGCCCACAGATCACCAAGAAAAACAGGAATATTAATCACATAGCGATGTCTCCTCAGATAAGGGAAAATCAGTATCTGTTTTCCACCTAGAGGACTGGAAGTAGGTGTTAATGACCTTTGCTACTTGTAAGCCAGATCTCACCCAAATCCCCCTAAATGTTTATCTTGGACTCTCCCTTTCTAGACTTATTTTTAGTTTGGTTTCTCTACCAATAGAATCTACCCTTAGGGGAGATGTCACAAGTACTTTATGGCCTGCTGACCTCTGCACTGTTTTGGACAAAGACCATAAAAGATCCTAGGCCCTTAAGCTATAGAACCCATGTTTGTGGTCATGTGTACTTTGAGCTGAGTTTTGATGTAATTATGCCTCTTATACCTGGGATTGTATTACACCAGGAAGCTCTTTTCCAGAATTATACTATGTTTTAATATGTTTACAATAAACCACCTGTTGTTGACTCTAGAACTTTGAACCAGCAAAAAAAATCATAATAATGAATATAATCAATAAACCTTTAGAAAGTATTATTTAATAGCATAAGCATCATTGGTAGTCTAGTTGACAACTTTTTTTTTTTTTTAATGCCCATTCATGCTATATTTAAGAGTTTTTCTCCATAGAATCTCTGGTTGTGTTTGATGTGATGATGGACATGTGCTTAAACCTCTGGTTTGAGCTTTGTTTCTCCAATCAAGAATGGTGATGGACTGTTTCCAGTGGAACTCCCATGCTAAGGCTGAATGGTGACTGGATGATTTGGAAGCATTCATAATCCTGCAGTCTCATGTAAATCTGTATCAGCAAATTGGCAGGATCATGAAATTTTTTATAAAGTGTACTGAACTAGGCAAGTGTACTGGAAATAATGGGAAGATGTGGAGACCATAATTTGGGACTGGAAAGACAACAATCTTATCACTGTGAACACTGATGCATTTGGTTGTGATAAGTTATTTTCATGACACATGAGAAAGCTGAAAAGAAAACATTCATGAACTTCCCATTGAGATGTGAACAGTCTTGTAATAGTGTTATTTTTGGCTTGTGATTAAGAACGCTAACAGAGAGTAAGTGCCACGACATTCAATAGTCTAATGATTCATCAAGAACAGATATTGTGTTACATCTATAACATCCCTTTCAGACATTTACAGCTCAAATGAAAGTGCTTAGTTCAAGCTCACTCTTCTCTATGAATATCAAAATGAGGATGTTTGTACTTAGTAGATGCTGGTGTATGATTCTACTGAGATACCTTGACTACTGCTATCTTCTCCTAGATTGCACTCTCTTATACTCTTAAATCCCTTGGAGAGGGTGTTCCTATGTAATACTCTCTTTTCTCCATTTATCCAAATGTTTCATTGTTTCCCTCTTATTTGCACTCATTGTTGGGGATGCTGTGTATTATCTATACTTAGTCATTCTCCCTCCACCCAACAAATTGAAATGCACCAAACACATAGAACACAAGCCACTTTGGACTGTTTTTATGTTTTAGGAACATAGGTTCTTAATATTGAGTTGTACTTGTTCTTTACAATCTGCTTTTAATCGGTGTTTCTATTTATTTAATTTATCAGCTTTGTGTTAAAAGGAGGATTTTAAAAGACTCATAGAATGATCTATGATTCATAACTCTCCAGTTAAATGCTTGTTTCTGGATTGGTGTTTCCTACTAAACAATAGCAGTTACATAATATTAATTCATTTACCCACTTAAACTTGGACTTCCCTCTCTAATAGCTACTTACAATTATTTCCAACTCTTTAGCAGCCATATTTCTGCCAACTCAATTTTACAGATGATGTTTCATTGTGTTAAGAGCCTTGCCAGGGGTCATCCAGCAGGTCAGTTAAAACCTCCATCAGAACTGAGGATTTGAGTGTCTCCATGGCACTGAGTTGTGCTGCCTTGGAAAGCATTAAAGAAATTTTCTGGAGCTTTTTTGAAGGTTCATCAGCATTCCTGATGAAGCTTGCATCTATTTCTTCTGAGGCTCTTTCTTACAGTAACATTTACATTCTATAAATGTACATAATCGAGTTCAGTTATACTGTTCTCATTAACATAAAATTTTCCACAGAAGAACTTAGTAGTCATCTAAGTCTGAGTTGATTTTGGTAAGAAAAAAAGTGGGGGGGAATGAAAAACTTGAATTAATTCCCCTTTGGTTTTATAAATAAATCACGAATCATGCATAGATGTTGATGTGCACATTAATAAGTAGAAATAGAATTGTTCTTATCCAACAAGAACTATATTTAATATTAAAAATCACATAACGGTCTTTTGATGGAGGTATATCTACATTTCTGTCGGATCCTATGGGAGCCACAAGTGGGTGTTAAATTCCCTAGAGCTGGAGTTAGAGGCAATTGGGAACCACTTCATGTTTGGGTTTGAAATTGAACCTTTGTTCTTTTCAAGAGCTGTAGGGAGTCTTAACCACAGAGCCACTGATCCTGCCTTTTAATAACAACCTTGAACAGTGGCTAAACATACTTAGAGTAGTATATATTACATCAAACAGGATCCTAGAATTGTACACATTTAAATTGGAGCCAACATCTATCAATATAGAGCCAGTGCTTTAATAGCCCAGTTTAAATAAATGATCTCTAATTTACAATTAATCATATGCTGTAAAATATATTTAAGGGTTACTGAGAAGTAATTTCTGTCTATAGTTGTGTAACTTAATGAATAACTTAATATGTTAATATGCAATAGAAATAGCTTAAACATTCTAAAGGATAGCTTTTAGGCTGCAACTTCTTTCTAAATTTGCATAATAGAGACCAATGTCTACTGTTTCAGCTAGGAGGCTCATTTTTCCCCTCTGAGGCAGTGTGGTCCCACCCTGTAGAGGGCTTCAGCTGTCTTGTACACTGCCTATACCACTCAGATTTCCAAGAACATAAAATGATCCTCTAACATGAAAGCATATTTTGAGATTATTTATCTTATTCTTCTATTTTCATTGATTAGAAGAAAATTCCAAGGAGATGCTTCCCAAAAGTTACTTAGTTGATTTCATGTATTGATTTTTGTAATTTTAGTCTGGGTCTAGGCAAGTATAGGTAGGATCACTTTAGGTACTTATTTCTCCAAACTGTGTCCTTTTTCTTTTCACAAAACTATTTTCCTAAAGTTATATAGATTTGGCATGTTGTTTAAGCATTGGAAGGTAACTATATTTACTAATGATGAAATAGCAGAACATAATTGCAATTTCCAACAGTTCCAAAGATGTTACATGATCTCAATGACCTTGCCAGCTGTTACCGTAAGTCTTTCAGAATATAAATTAGCTACCTGAAAGTGTTTGTGTGGGGTTTTCTTTAACATTCAACAGGGTACATCCATCCCTCTCTTCTTGATATTTCCTTGCAGACAGTGCTGACATGTTTGATGTATTTCTGTTTTCTATTAGTTTTTCTTAATATTCCACTGATTGGCACAGTAAATATCTTGAAAGCACAGAGAGACCCACTTAACCCTGTGGTTTCTTCTACACAGGAATATAAAGAAAACCTCAAAAATTGACACTTGGCTGTCAGAAGAGTTGCTAGGGCCCTATATAAAAAGATACACTGATCTGATCTTTCCATGCACAATGGACAGAGAGCTGCATAAAAAGTCGTTTCAGAGTAGGAAATCTGCCATCTAGTTACAGTTGCTTTTGAACGTAGATTATAGCTCATGATACGATCACTTTTATTACTGGAATGGAATTAATGAACAAATAGATAATAATTTTGGCATCCTAACTGAGTTAGAATTCACTCCCAAACAGACTGAATATATACAAATGGGTGTAATTTAGCTGTCATTTTAAAAATAATGAGTATCTCTCTGGGGACTTAGACATTTTCTAATACATTCTATTCAACAACTCACATTTCTATCTATCACCTCTTTATGTTAATTAGCATACTTTAAGATTTTTACATAAATTTTATGGTCCTGTATGCATTATTGTTTTGATCTTTTGGTAATTGTTGTTTGAGATTAACTGTTGTTGTTATTAGTATCAATATTTTATGTCATTTTAGTGCTGTTGTTAAACACACTACTTAATGAGTATAATGCAACTTTTCTAATAGATGGTTTTTGTTTCTTTTTGAGACAGCTATATGCTCAAGTTCCACTTTATCGTAAACTCATGACTACCTGCTTGAGATTCCAAAATGCTAGAATTACAAGATTGCACAACACTGCCCTGACTGATCCAGCGACCACCGGGAACAGAAATTTAGAACTTCCGTTTCCACCCGGCGGCGACTTCAGGACACTGAGCAGAGCCTGGCCCATCTGCCACCCAGAACGGCGGCTCGTAGAGGCTGAGCAACTGGTGAGTGGGAGACCTAGGCTGCAGAGGAGCAGAGGGATCTCTGCGGAGTGCACACGGAAAGTGCACCCCCTGCCTTGACCTGCCCTGTCCTGCCTGATCCAGTGACCAGGAACAGAACATAGGAACTTCTGTTTCCACCCGGAGGCAACGTAAGGATGCAGAGCAGAGCCTGGCCCATCTGCCACTTGAAATGGCGCCTCGTAGAAGCTGAGCAACTGGTGGGTGGGAGACCTGGGCTGCCAGGAAGCAGAGAGATCTCTGCAGAGTGCACACGGAAAGTGCACCCCCTGCCTCGCCCTGCCCTGCCTGAGCCAGCAACCAGGAACAGAACTTTGGAACTTCTGTTTCCACCTGACTACATTGAGGCATAGACCAGGACTCAGCCCATCTGACACCTGGACGAGTGGAGATCCAGGGACACAGAACAGATACAAGGGAAAAGCAAGAACATATCACTGACAACAAAATGGCAAGAGGAAAGCGAAAGAGTATATCCCAAGGAAACCACGACAATCTAGCAAGACCAGAACCCAGCTCTCCCATAACAGCAAACATCGGACATCCAAACACTCCAGAAAAAGAAGAAACAGACCTGAATTCATACCTCAAGATGCTGATAGAGATACTTAAACAAGAAAGGGAGAAAAATCAAAAAGATTCAGAAGCTTTTAAAGAAGAAACAAGAAAAACACTCAAAGAACTCAAAGAACTAGAGGAAAACAGAACCAAAAAAATAAAGGAATTGAAGAGGGAAATTAAAACGGAAATTGACACAATAAAGAAAACACTAAAAGAGATAACCCTAGAGGCAGAACACCAAAAAAAAGAAATCAGGAGTCACAGAAGCAAGCATTTCCAATAGATTACAAGAGATCAAAGAGAGAATCTCCAGAGCAGAAGACAACATTGCAAACATAGACAAAACAGCCAGAGAAGATGCAAAAAACAAAAAGCTCCTAACCCAAAATGTCCAGAAAATCCAAGACACAATGAGAAGACTGAACCTAAGGATAATAGGAATAGAAAAGAAAGAAGAGTATCAACTAAGAGGCATAGTAAATATCTTCAACAAAATCGTAGAAGAAAACTTCCCTAAACTCATGAATGAGATGACCACGAGAATAAAAGAAGCCTTCAGAACTCCAAATAGGTTGGACCAGAAAAGAAATACCTCCCGACACATAATAGTAAAAACATCAAGTGCCCAAAGCAAAGAAAGAACACTAAAAGCAGCAAGGGAAAAAGGTCAGGTAACATATAAAGGCAGGCCAATCAGACTCACACCCGATTTCTCAACAGAGAATATGAAAGCTAGAAGAGCCTGGACAGACATCATGCACACCCTAAGAGAGCACAAGTGCCAGCCCAAGCTGCTATACCCAGCACAACTATCAATCACCATAGATGGAGAGATGAAGATATTTCAAGACAAATCAAAATTTACACAATATCTGACCACAAACCCAGCATTACAATGAATTATAGGTGGAAAACCCAATACAATGAGGGAAAATACTGCCTAGTAAAAACAAGAAAATTCCTAAAAAAGAAAACTAAAAGGAGGAAAAAACACAGACAGAACTCAACCCAAAAAAGCAATAATGGCAGGAAATAAAAACAAGATTCCTTGATATCTATTAACATAAATGGACTCAACTCCCAAATAAAGAGACATAGCCTATCAGACTGGATACATAAACAAAATCCAGCCTTTTTCTGCATACACAAACTCATCTCAGAGACAGAGACAGACACTATCTCAGAGTAAAAGGGTGGGAAAAAAACTTCCAAGCAAACAGCTCCAAGAAGCAAGCTGGAGTGGCTATTCTAATATCGAATAAAGTAAACTTCCAACCAAAAGTTATCAAAAAAGATAATGAAGGATACTTTTTACTCATTACCGGGGAAATCTGCCAGGAGGAACTCTCAATCCTTAACATATATACTCCGAATAAGAAAGCATCCACATTCATAAAAGAAACCCTACTAAAGCTCAAAAAATGCATTTCACCTCACACAATAATAGTGGGAGACTTTAATACCCCACTCTCACCAATGGACTGATCATGGAAACAGAAACTGAACAAGGACACTGCAATACGAGCAGAGACTTTGATCCAACTAGAATTAACAGATATATACAGAACATATTATCCTAAAGTAAAAGAATAAACCTTCTTCTCAGCACCCCATGGCATCTTCTCGAAAATTGGCCACATAATTGGACACAGAACGAGCCTCAATTGATATAAGAAGATTGAAATATTCCCATGCACCCTCTCAGGTCACCATGGTCTAAGGTTGGTCTTTAACAACAACAAAGACAACAAAAATACCACATGGAAACTAAAAAAATGCTCTGTTAAACAATAGCAGGGTCAAAGAAGAAATAAAGAAAGAAATTAAGGATTTTCTAGAATTCAACGAAAATGAAAACACAACATACCCAAACCTATGGGATGCAATAAAAGCAGTATTGAGAGGAAATCTCATAGCCCTAAGTGCTTTCAAAAAAAAACTGGAGAGAGCTTACATCAGCAACCTGACAGCACAGCTAAAAGCACTACAACAAAAGGAAGCAGATATACCCAAAAAGAGTGGACGGCAAGAAATAATCAAAATTAGGGCAGAAATAGTCCCAATAGAAACAAAAAGAACCATTGAAAAAATCAACAAAACCAAGAGTTGGTTCTTTGAGAAAATCAACAAGATTGATAAACCCCTAGCCAGACTAACTAGAGGGCAAAGAGAGAGTATCAGCATTAACAAAATCAGAAAGGATAGTGGCGACATAACAACTGAAACTGAGGAAATTTAAGAAATCATCAGATCCTACTACAAAAACTTATACTCCACAAAATTGGAAAATTTGGGAGAAATGGACGAATTCCTAGACAGATACAAGATCCCAAAGTTAAACCAAGACCAAGTAAACCATCAAAATAACCCTATAACACCTAAAGAAATAGAAGAAGTCATCAAAAGCCTCCCAACCAAACAAAGGCCAGGTCCAGACAGGTTCAATGCACAATTTTATCAGACATTTATTGGGGATATAGCACCAATACTCTCCAAACTAATTCAAAAGATAGAATCAGATGGAATACTAACTAACTCATTTTTTGGGGCTACAATAACCCTCATACCTAAACCACACAAAGACCCTACAAGGAAAGAGAACTTCAGACCAATCTCACTTATGAACATTGATGAAAAAATACTCAACATAATCCTTGCTAACCGAATCTAAGAACACATCAAAATGATCATTCATCATTACCAAGTAGGCTTCATCCCTGGGATGCAGGGATGGTTTAATATAAGGAAATACATCAACATAATCCACCATATAAACAAACTCAAAGATCAAAATCACATGGTTATCTCACTAGAGGCTGAGAAAGCATTTGACAAAATACAACACCCCTTCATTTTAAAAGTCCTGGAAAGAACATTAATCCAAGGTCCATACTTAAAAATAATAAAAGCAATATACAGCAAACTAAGAGCCAACATCAAACTTAATGGCGAGAAACTTGAAGCAATCCCACTAAAATCAGGGACTCGACGAGTCTGCCCAGTCTCACCATACCTATTCAACATAGTACTGGAAATTCTGGCTGGAGCAATTAGACAGCAAAAGGAGATCAAGGGGATACAAATCAGAAAGGAAGAGATAAAAATATCAATCTTTGCAGATGACATGACAGTGTACTTGAGTGGCCCCAAAAATTCCACCAGAGAACTCCTACAGCTGATGAACAAGTTTAGCAATGTGGCTGGATACAAAATTAACTCAAACAAATCAGTAGCCTTCCTATACTCAAAGGACAAACATGTGGAGAAAGAAATTAGGGAAAAGGTTCCCATCACAATCGTCACAAAAACTATGATATAACTTAGTGTGACTCTAACTAAGCCAGTGAAGGACCTGTATGACAAGAACTTTAAACCTCTAAAGAAAGAAATTTAGGAGGATCTCAGAAAATGAAAAGATCTCCCATGCTCATGAATTGGAAAGATCAACATCTTAAAAATGTCCATCCTACCAAAAGCAATCTACAGATTCAATGCAATCCCCATCAAAATTCCAACCCAGTTTTTCATGGAATTTTAAAGATCAATGTGCAATTTTATATGGAATAACAAAAGACTTAGAATAGTAAAATCTATCCTCAACAACAAAAAAACATCTGCGGGAATCACTATCCCTGACCTCAAGCTATATTACAAGGCAATTGTGCTGAAAACTGTATGGTACTGGTACAGAAATAGGCATGTGGATCAATGGAATAGAATAGAAGATCCAGAAATGAGCCCTCATGTATATGGTTACCTGATTTTTGACAAAGGAGCAGTAAACATTCAATGGAAAAAGGACAGCCGATTCAACAAATGGTGCTGGTCCAACTGACACTCAGCATGCAAAAAAATGAAAATAGACCCTTTCTTATCACCTTGTACAAAGCTCAATAGTAAGTGGATCAAAGATCTCCACATTAAACCAGATACATTGAAACTATTAGATGAGAAAGTAGGGAAAACCTTAGAACACATTGGCACAGGAGAAAATTTCTTGCTCAAAATACCAATGGCTCAAGCTCTAAGGTCAAAGATTAACAAATGGGACTTAATGAGATTGCAAAGTTTCTGTAAGGCTAAGGACATTGTCAAGAAAACAAAACGGCAACCAACAGAATGGGAAAAGGTCTTTACGAACACCACATCAGATAGAGGCCTAATATCCAAGGTATATAAGGAACTCAAAAAGCTAGACACCAGAGAATCAAATAACCCTATTAAAAAATGGGGTACAGAGCTAAACAAAACGTTTCCAGTTGAGGAACACCAAATGGCCGAGAAAAATCTGAGGAAGTGTTCAACATCCTTAGCCATCAGGGAAATGCAAATCAAAACAACCCTGAGATTCCACCTCACACCAGTCAGATTGGCCAAGATCCAAAACTCAGATGACAGCAGATGCTGGAGAGGCTGCGGAGAAAGAGGAACACTTCTCCACTGTTGGTGGGGTTGCAAGCTAATACAACCACTCTGAAAATCAGTCTGGCGATACCTCAGAAAATTGGATATAGTACTACCTGAAATCCAGCTATTCTACTTCTGGGCATATACCCCAGAGACACTTTAATACACAACAAAGATATATGCACCACAATGTTCATAGCGGCTCTATTTATAATAGCCAGAAGCTGGAAAGAACCCAGATGTCCTTCAGAAAATGAATGGATACAAAAATTGTGGTACATTTACACAATGGAATACTACTCAGCCACCAGAAACAATGACTTAACCAAATTCTTAAGAAAATGGCTGCATCTAGAGAATATCATCCTGAGTGAGATAACCCAGTCACAAAAGAACAGACATAATATGCAGTCACTGATAGTGGGATGCTAACCCCAGAGGCTTGCACTCCCCGGAAACAACTCACAGACTGTGTGAAGTCCAAGAAAGAAAGAAAACAAAACTAAACAAATAAAAAATATTTAGAAAACAAGAAAACTTTAACAATTTCCATGTTACAATTTATTTTACATGTACTTTATGCTCATTGTAACTATTAAGGTTTCAAGGCATACTATCAAACCTTTAAAAAAATCAAGTACTTACTAAAAAATATATTCATATAGTTTTATGTAAAAATAATGTTAAAATCTGAAAAAAGTACTGACAAAAATGTATAATTTTAAGCAAAAAATATTTAAAATCTGTACATTTATCTCTGTTTTGTAAAATAAAGTTGTTTAAAAAAAAGATACAAAATACCAAAAAAAAAAAACAAGATTGCACCACCATGAAGAATTTTAGAACACACATTTAGTAATTCATGATATTTGAAACATTCATACTATCATAAAAAGACCAATGCATTCAAGATAATAAATGCAGCCATTTACAACAGAATTGCCTCCACATTTCAGAATGATACCCAATTTTACATATTATAAAGACCTTGAATCCTTCAACAATCTAGGCTTTAAAGTTTGTAATTATCTATTTGTTTTTTTTTTCTAGAATTTCTGTGATCATTAACAAGATCTAATTTTCTGATATTTTACTAAGCAAGGTACTTTCAGCTCCATCAATTTGTTGTCTTGTAGAACAGGTGCTAAGCCCATTTTTTCTCATTCTTTTCCGATTCTGTTTATCACTGAGTCAAAAAAGTTGGAAATAAAATTACTTGATTTCTATTTGTTTTGTAGCCTGTATGAATCACAGTTTTAAATTTTATTTCCCAGACTAGAACCAATTTAACGAATTGTTCATATAATATTGTCCTTTTTCTTTCAGCCTTTGGGGGATCCCATTTTTTCTCTGCCCCACTCCAACACTGATGCTTTCATCCTTTGGAATTTATGAATAATTTTCAACCCCTGGTTTTCACTAATAGTTCTAAAATTGTTAATATGCTGTTAAGCTCACCAACTTATGAAGCAACCAAATAACAATATCTTTCTACCAAGGAATCAGCATATATGTGTTATTATTTCCTATTGACCTATGTTTTAAAATTATAGGGAATAACATCTGAAATGTAAATACAGAATATATCCAATAAAAATTTAAAAATTATAATAAATCCAAAGTTTAACATTTCTACCACACAATGAGTTTTTAATGGAGGATAAATTTAAAATGTAATGAGAGTTAATATTATAAGGTAAAAATCTAACTCCTTCAGGAATGAATGTTAGAAATATTGTTACATGTAAACATTTAAAAAAACAAACCACTATTGTAGGCTACTCTCAGACCAAGGCCATCTCCCTACCCCCAGCATCCCTTCACAGGGGTCCACCCAACTGCTGGAGGATTCACTTAATGCTGAACAGCTGTTTTTCCAGTCATCTGCCCCCTGTGGCTAGCTTTCACATATCCCTATAACCCAGCAAAATCAAAACTCCAGAGGCTTGTCATAAATCAGTCAGATTTATATCAGTAAATTCTCAACCCAAAAAAACAACTACACAGAGAACTCAAAACTCAGTCGATATTGATATAAGCCAGCCACCTAGATTGGACAAATTGCTCTCTATTATTCTATACTCTTCTATGATATCCATATCTACCTGTGGATATTTCAAGCTGTGAGAATTGGGTTCATTCTGTTCTGCTATCTTCTCTTTTGTCCTTGTTGTGTCTGTCCCCTGTCCTCTCCCTCTGAAACTCTTAGCCTCACCTATCTTTTTTATTTCCCAAACAGAGGCTTTAGCCTTATATTTCCTCTACCCTCATCTGCCTATAAACAACCATCTAAAAAATATCATATTTTTATACAGGATAATTTAACAATAGTCAGATGAGGGCTAAAAAGCTCATAAGAAGATAACTTGTCTTATAGTGTTTCAATATTTTGATTTAACTTAATTCTTTACCAGCTTTTATTGTGAAAAGTTTACTAAAGATTGAAGTTAGGGCCTGATTGTTCAGTGCTGACCACAATATAAGATGATCAAAACTTTTTTCACTCTGATTTTTAAGTTAACTAAGTTACTTTTCTAAAGATATGTACAGTTTTGGATTGTAGTAGAGTAGGTAAAGTTAAGTATTGATATGCTTAAGCAACATTAATTCTGGTTTTAGATGATTAAATGAAACCAATAGTCAAATAGTCCAGAGGTATATGCTGGTTTCACAGAACCCTTAGACAATTTAGCTCCTTGGTGTTTTGCCTGTGATCCCAAAGACAGGGCTTACTGCACAAGACGTTATTAGGTAATGATATATTTGATTTGTTCTTTATTGAGGCAGCAGGAAAGATGAATAAGCATTAGAGGTAACACTTTGAATGGTATTTCACTCACACACACACACATACACACACACACACACAAACACAAACCATACATACAAATGATATCTAATTTGCACAGGTGAACACACCAGCCAGGCCATATGTATTTTAAATATAACGAGTTTGCAGTTTTTATTTCAGTAGGCTCTCAAGCCCAGATATTATAACAAAGAAAGAAGCATAAACACTAAAAAGGCAACATGTCACTTCTACATCCCTATGAGACTCAGAGACAAACACACAGATAAGTATAACCCTTGGTCATTTATTTAGGGTATTTTATTTCAGTGAATATTATCCAAAGATATATCTGAAGGGCTTTTCTGCTATATTAGCCCTAATATGATGGTTGATATAAATGAAGGCAGCCTAGTAAGGACAATGTATTTTCAAAAGTAGGTCAGCGTTTTACAAACTCCTAAAAATTGTAAGAGCTGTGATTAAATAACTCAACACTCAAAACTTAAAACCATGACCAACATACAGCTTGGTATAAGAGGTCTTGCCTAGCATGATAAAACGTTGTGTTCAGTTACAAGTACTGAAAAAATTATATATATTGTTAGATAGAAAGACAGATGGGCGGACAGATGAAGAGATAATGTAGATAAATGAGTTATGCATTAATTTGTATAATGTTCCACATATAAATGCAATTCTTCACACATACGTACATACACATTGTATTTTTAAAGTAAGTCTTTCCTCTTAAATTCACTGGGCAATAAAGAGTCTGGAAGCCTTTTCTCAAGGTGATATTGAACAAAAACAAATCCTATGACACTAACTGCCATTTACAAATCCCCAGAATATAGGTTAAATCCTTCAAACATTTATCAAATTATCACTTTAGCAACCTATAAGAAATAAATTACACTCATCTTACAATGAGGTTGAGAGAGTTTAATATTCTCATGAAATAACATGAGAATGTTTTTCCTCTGGGATATAGCTCCACTATGAATTCAAAGGACATTTATTGCCTCTCAATTCTAAATTAACTTTCACTTTCTAATACCAAGGCTTATTATTAAAATAATTTCAGGACTTGACATTGGTGGATAAATGTGTAATAGTTTCTTCACATAATCTAAGTAATAAAAGTAAATAAATTCATTCTTCAGTTGCTTTAGGATACAAAATTACCAAGGTAAGTTATTTCAAAGAAATATTAAAAAATAAGTATATTGGAATTTTTAACTTTCAAAAATGTTATGCTTTTATTGAGTCAGAAAATGAGAGGAAAATCATTTACAGAATCTTCCTTGCAGCTAGACTGTTTTGTAAAATGCATAAGAGGAATTCATATAAAACTTGGGAGTAAAGAGCCAATGTAGCAAAAACATACAATTTAGTTTGATTAGAGTATAGGTCATCTTGGCAGATGAGCTTCTGGCAACAGATGAAGAAGATTGTGTGAGCTAATTTCTAGGCATGCTGACATGTAACTGGCAGTCCGTCTAATGTTCTGCACCAGGAAGCACATAATTGCTGAGCTATTACAGAGCTCATGAATGGTCTCCTAGCAATATTGAACATCCTATCTCTTGAGGACTTCCAGAGCTTTACCTCTTTATCTGATGCAGTTGAAGATTTTCTTATAGGAGAGAACAGTTAAAAGCACAAAGTGACAAAATTTTACTTATATACTTATATTTCTAAAATTTGTATGCCCTACATAGAACAGCACACACACACACACACACACACACACACACACACACACACACACACCTATTTGTAGTATATCGATAGAGTATTTGTGTAGCAGACCAGGATGTGTTAGATCCCTAGTACTGCAGAGAAAATAATCATATAATTTGTAGATTAATTATATAAACAAAATATGTGACATATGTACATAATCTAAGCTAACATTAACTTTGAGATTAATTCCTAGTAAGTTACTGAATTATGTGGAAACTCATCTGTCCTTCAGAAAGAACAATCTCATTTTCTCAGTAGCAACATATAGTAACAAGGTATAAATAATGAAAATAAATATTAGAAAAAATTAACAGCAATAACACAGTGGAGAAAATTCATGATGAATGTATTAAATGTAGCATGTTTCATCTTGTTAATATCATAGTTAAGAAAAAAACTGGAAGTATTTAAGAAAATATACTAGTTTCTCAGAAAAAGAAATCACTCCCATTATTAAATGTTGGATAAGATTTATAATGTGATTTTATATTGAAATGCTAAAATTCATAGTATGTTTAATAAAATTCGAAATTCTAATTGTGTAATAAACATGTGAGAAAAATACCAATACTTGGTTTGGTAGGTGTTCAACTTGAATAAAACATGGCTGTCCTTGGAACACTCTTTTCTATTTGGAGGATATTTTCAAGGTTTAAAGAGAAAGTTAAAAAGTATCTTCTCATCATCTCATACTTTCTTCTCTATATCTTGAAAGCTATGTTCCTCCAGCACCGGCTATGTGTAACCCTCAAGGCCTCAAATGGTGACCATGTACCTGTCAATAACAAGCAATGAATCCACTCTTTATAATAACCAGGACTTATGTCTTCAGTTGTTTTATGGTTACATGTTGCTGCTTTTTGTGTTGTTCTAAGTATATTATTCAAGAATTTTCTGTATAAGAAAAAAAAATAGAAAAACAAAGTCTGTGTAACCAAGATTATGTGTTGGTATAAATTTAATCACTTGGATTGCTCCTTAAACATACCTTGGACAAATGATTTGCCAGAGTGGCATATTCTCTGTAGGTTCTCTTGGGGAGAAACATGAGTATGTGCTTGGTGGTAGTAGTTCAGACTTTGGCCACTCTAACATATTCCTAGCTCATTTTTGTTCTGCCTTGCAACTCCCTGATGAGAAATATTATTAGTAGTCTATTCTTATACTTTCTTCTGCATAGCTTGCTTGGTTAGTGGCCTCCAGATACTCCAACCACATTTCATTTAGAGTGTTGTCTGTGGTTCATTTTTTATTGTTATTGGTGGAGAAGTTAGTGGTGGTTGGTTGATTGGGTGGGTGGGTGGGTAGTTGGGTGTGTGAGTGGTTGGTTGGTTGAAGTTTTTGTTGTTTTCTGTCTATTTCCTTTTTATTCAGACAGGTTCTCACTTTGTCACTGGGTTAGTAGGCTATGCTTCCCTCACACATGCAGCAATCATCCTGGGTTAAAGGGATTCTTACTGTTGAGTACTGAGTACTCCAAGGCCACTCTGGGATGACTCCTGTTAGAATTTACTCTCTGAGTTTGAAAGGAAAAACTACTTTATGGTATGTGTCATTGAGTTTGTCTAAGTAAAATTATTCTTTTAAATTTTTTTTTAATATATTGTTTTCTTATAGTCACAGTAGGCACACCTTTCAAGGTTTTGTGTATCTGCTCTAAACTGAAAATTTTAAGCTTATCTTCTATTCAGTTAATTTCTATACATTTAAATATTTTATTCTGCACTATAATCTTATTGATGATCAAATGGTCAGCATTGTGACTGAGCTGCATATAATTTCTGAGTGACTAGTACCTGGGATGCCCAAGATCTGTTTGAACGATCATCTGGGAGTCATATTTCTTAATAATAGTTTACATTTTTCTAAGTAAATTCAGAAAGTCATTGAATGCTTAAAAATAATTTTTGGAAAGCCAAATCTGGACATTCTTCTGAAATGCTTCTTAAAAGATAAAATGTTCAGAAAGAAGGTAAGCAAGCAGCAGAGTAGTGAGCAGATATATAAACCCCAACCTTCTGTCCTCACTTCAGACGTACCTTAAAGCACAGTATTAAGTAGTTTGTCAAACAACTTATATTGCAACTATGCAGAGTTGACTCCTCACTCCACAATAACTGCATTCATTATATCTCACGATTTTAAATAAGAATCTACTTTGGTGGTATCTCTAGCCACATAAGCACTTCAGACTGGGAGTGATAACCCATATTTTACAATCTTGTTACTAATATATAATGTCATAATGTTACTAATATATAATGTCACCCTTAACATTACTCTTGTTGTTTAGATTTGTTTTTGTTTATTTTAATGCAATTATTCTATTTTCCTTCAATTTACTTGGAAAAAATTCATTTGCAAAGACATTGAACAGGTTCTTGTAATATCTCTTCTGTGAGAATTGTATTTACATTACATTCTGTGTTCTGATATAATCTAGATACTACTTATTGATTAGTTTCACTGACTTGAATATTATCATTCATGATAAGTAAAAAGTAAATAGCAATCAAGTTTATGCTTTCCCTTGCAGTCGAGGGGACTGCATTCGCCAGAGCCAGGCTGACTCCATGACAGGTTGCAAACTGGCAGTTTGGGAGACTAGGCCTAGATTTGTGTTTCTCCGAAATAAAAAGTCAGATCCAGGAATCTATGGTCAGCCAACCACAGCTGCAGGTAGCCAATCAGAGGACACCTTGTCATCTGGCCTGAAGTAAGAATGGGTAGCTAGAATGAGTAAGTAATCTCCTGGGGAGTCTTCAGAGCTAACTGTAGAATAAGTCAGAACCCTAGAGATAGAGTAAACCAATCAAAGTAAAAGGGCACACATTCCACTCTGGAATTTCCCTAACTGACAATAAAAGCTAGAACTGTAAGTCATGTCGACTAGAAGTCTTCATTCTCATATGGGGAGACCTTTGAATGCAGGAAATGTAGCTGAATAAATGTTCTTTGCTTTTGCATACTATTTGAGTCTGGGATATCATTCTTCAGCAACTCTTGGATGCTAACAGAGTGAGCTTGACTTCCTGCTAAAGATTCACGACTTATTCTTAACTGTGAGAATGATGGTCTGAAATTTTTTGGGCTTAATTTGTTGTGTATAGTTATATAATTCAATTCACCAGGCTTCTGCATAGACATGGATTCAGGTGTTTTTTTTCAGTTTGCTTTTTTCCTGTGTCACCAATCACTTATCTGCATGTCTGGCACTGTGCTAAGCAGTCATATTTACTGTGTGAGTTTCTAGGTATGCATAGGTCTATTGCTAAACTACCTCTTCACATAAAAACAAAGAATATGATGCAGTTACCCTGCCTTTAATGGCTTACACATTAATAACTATGTCAATTTTGAAACATATTTTGGAAACACTGATTCCTCAGTAGATAAAAGAAAAACCCTGAAGGTTTGAAACTCCCTTAATGTGTAGACTCTCTTCATATAAATAATATCTTCATTGTGTTAATTGACCTGTATTTTAAAGATGGTTGATGTCTAGCTCTGTGACTACATATGCCACAGGAGAATACAATATTTTTGCATTAAATTATACATTATTTCTATCAAGCAATATTTCTCATTAATAGCTTTTATAGGAACAATCAAATCACAAAAAATGCATGAAGATATATTTGTCCTCAAACAAGCAATCTAGAACTCCCAAGGCTTTACCCAGTGCAATGCAGCTCCTTTGCAAAGGGCATGTAAGAATGCTTGCCACCAGTGCTCAGTCAGCAATGTTATCTTGCACTGTGCATAAAGACCTTCATTGTATAAGAGATAAAGTGGGACATTCTCACTCTAATTACACTAAACTTCAGAACTAGAAATGCAGTGGAAAAATCTTTCCTCAAACCCCCAGGGTGCCAGTTTCACATCTCTCTAGCCTTGAAAGTTTGCTTGAAGTGTTTTCTACTGAGTTACAGTTTATTTTACTACATGTGCTTTATTATAGTTTGAATTTGTACAATTAATTCAGGTATATGGAAAAACCTAAACAGAGACTTGCAGGAAATACAATGATTTCAGCTGATGTTGTATACAACATTTGTTAATATAAACAACAAAAACAATAACAAAAAACCCCTCTCCTTTTGATAATTAAAATTCACTGCTAATGGATGGAAGGTTGTATGCAAATTTTCTGACCAAACCACTGAAGTAAATAAAGCATGTGGTAATCTCACTACAGCAGTTATGGACATAAACGAAATGACATTTCCTTTACCAGAAGTTCTGGTTTAGTTAGCGCTGATATAGCTATTATTTCCTGTTTCCTACCTTTCCTTTCCGAAGGCATTTTTAATTTTATTCAAATTATCTCTCTTGTTTCTGACAGGCACTAACTAAAAAAATGATGAGTCAGGCCATCTGGCCTACTTCACTTGCTTATTTTGACACCTTTCTAATTTGTTTTAATAATTCCCCGAGAAATACAAACTAACATTCCAAAACACAAAGAACTTTAATTCCTGAATAAAATTAAAGTATATTTACAGGCAAAGACCGAAAGAAAATAAAACAGTCTTATTTCTATCTGGGAAGGCAAATATTTACTTTGTGACTAGAAAATTGGGCAAGACAGGAATGTTATAGTAAACTTAAAATTATGATTAAAATCTATAGTTTCATGTGAAATTCTCACTAACACATCTAGGTAAGAACATATGCTGTCTTTACCACGGTATTTAGATATGTAAATGAAACTGGTTCATAAAAATCTATTTGCATAAAATAGACTCTAAATACATCTTTGTTTTCATATTGGATCAGTATGCATTTTTTGGTTGTGGATTATGTTATTAAAAGAATCTCTCTTGTGTTTGACAAGAATTAAGTAGAAATGAGTCCAAGGCATAACATAAATGTGTGTTATAAGTGGCCTGGTAGAGCTGGAAGTATACTTCAAGTAGCCTGCCACTTAAGCCTAATGCAGTGAGTTTGATGGCAGGACCCTACAGAAAGATAGGAGGAGAGGACTCAAGTCATAAAGCTGTCCTTTGTCTTCACATGTGTCTTCCCCACATCACATACCATGAACATTTGAAAACAAATCAGAATTAATGTTTAAAAGACATAGTAGAAATAAATTCATTATCAATTTATTTTATTATATAGGAGTTCATATACTAACTTATTGTAATAATTGGTGTGGTTACATTAATTTAATTTTTGGACTTTGAGAGTTGTGCATTCATTTCTCTAAAATACACTGAAATGCTAAGGAAAATTAATGTACCTCCATGTTATTTTCAGGTGCTTAAAAAAAATAAGTAAGAGGAAAAAAATGCCTTAGAGAAGATGGTTGTTAGAAGAGGATTTGGAGTTTTGGGAGCTCAGAAACCTTTTATTATTGGATTGTTTTCTTATTTACATTTCAAATATTATCCCTTTTCCGGGTTTCCCTTTATACCCTGTATCCCAACTCCATACCCACTACTTCTATGAGGGTGTTCACACACCCACCCATTTCTGCCTCCCTGCCCTGACATTCCCCTACACTGGTGCATCAAGCCTTGGCTAAACCAAGGGCTTCTCCCATTGATGCCCAACAAGGCCATCCTCTGCTACATGTGCAGCTGGAGGCTTGAGTTCATCTACATATACTCTGGATAGTGGTTTAGTCCCTGAGAGCTCTGGTTGGTTCGGTATTGTTGTTCTTATGGGATTGCAAACACCTTCAGCTCCTTCAATTTTTCTCTAATTCTCCAATTGGGAACCCTGTTCTCAGTTCAATTGTTGGCTGTGAGGATTCACCTCTGTATTTTTCATGATCTCTAAGGTTCCTCTTCAAGATTGTGTAAGAACTGTCAGTAACCCGGGAGAAGAAACTCTCCAATCAGTCATGTTTCATGTTGACCTTACAAGGAGACGTGAGATGTACTGAGCTTCCCATTGATTTAGGTTTCTGTAACCTCTCACTAAAATCCCTAACAGTAACTACAATGGACTCTGGTTCATTAAAATAGACAGGAATAGAATCTTTTTTTTTTTTACTCTGCCATTTGTGTTCTTTCAAAAGAAATAGCATTGTTCATGACTCCTGAGGAAAAGAGAATCAAATACAGCAAAGAGCTTTTTCTTGGTGTGTGTGCTTGCATGTGTGTGTGTGTGTGTGTGTGTGTGTGTGTGTGTGTGTGTGTGTATGTGTGTGTGTGTGTGTGTATGTGTGTGTGTGCAGTGCTCGAGTTGTATTCTTCTCTTAGCACACAGTTTCATACAATTCCTAGCAATTTGATATTCAATATTATCAATCTACAGATAATATTATGTAAAGAAAAAAGTAGAATTAATCTTCAAAATTCACCTAAGGGTGTGCTACTGCTGATATCATATGAAAATATAAAATGGAACAATGTGACACAATGGAACTGGAGTCCCTACTCTTTTAATTGAGTCTGTAAATATTTAAGCAGGCTCATGTGGAGAAGACATACCCATTGTTCATTCTCTTTGCAGGGCTTTACCACATTCTTTTTAAGAGGAGCTTTTTAGTCATGCATTTTTAATCAAAATCCCATCATTTTAGTGCCTCGGTTGAGTTACTGGTAGGTTAACATAAAAACGGCCTATGAACGATTTTGTCTGTAAGATCATGTTTCTTGTTGTGAATCCTTAGAACAGCATAGCACTTGCTGTGAAGTGTTCCTTAGAAAAATACTTATTTCTGTATGTGTTAGTAGATACCCTACTGTTCCAGTTGCCCCAAAAGGAGTTATTTCAACTCAAACAGCAAAGCAACCTTGAATGCAAAAATGAGTGTCTTTACTTACAGTGGTTTATAAGCTGTAAACACTCTTTAAGTTATGCTGGAACCAAGGGGCCTCCTACAATTCACACCTAAGGCAAAGAGAATAAAAGATTACTTGTAGTCTTATACAACTTTGACTACTGCAAGTCTTTCTAACCAACTCTGTTTGTGTCAGTTGAGAATTGTGTCTATATTACCATTCCTGTCCACAGCAGTGACTAAAATACGAAGGGATCTCAGTGATGAACTAATGCACTTGCTTTGTGTGGTGGTTCCTACCATTCTGAAGCGAGAACTCTGTAGGGAAACTCAATCTAAATTGGTGCACAGTTATGATTTACAAAAAAATTGTTCTTTGAAATTCACTACTGACCAAAACATTAAGCTATAATTTTCTTCAAGACAGTGTGTACTGGAGCAGTCATTGTTTCTCTAAAATTGTGTTAGCCTGATTCTTAGCTAATTACAACTTTGAATTTAGTTCAGGATGACATGAACTAGAAATCAAAATGGAGAAAATTGTAAAACTCATTGTGTAGAAGCTCAACTCTGAAGTAGAAAAATCTGGTTTCTTTTGGAAACTCAGTTATGTCATATGATGCTTTGCTCAGGCAGATAGGTAAATGTTTTGCTGAAGCAGACACAAGAGGGGATACATAATTTATAAAACAAATATGAATATGATCTCAAATACAGCAGTTGGGGGAGGATCTGTCATTGGTTTTACCTTGCTATGCCTTGCAGTGACACTTTAGCTTCCATTCACCTTGTACCACTTTCCTGATATTCACATGCAATGACTTCATAAAGTGTTTGTAACCCACCAAAGAACTTCTCGTGATAGTCCTGTGGCTTCTTGCTGACTTAGGCAGATTGTCAGAGCCTTATGGTTTCTTCTGATTCGAACTTCTGTTACTGATTAATGAGTGGCGATTTCCTGGTAGACCTGACTGCTGACTACAAAGATTAAAATAGCCCCAAAGAAATTATCTCTAAACAGATACACAACCCCTTTTCCGTTCATCCTTCCTTTTCCACTACCTCTGTTGTTTGATGATATAGAAGTGACGTTGAAGCATTGAAGAACCCTTACTAAAGTAAGTTTTTTTTTTTTTTATTTTTAATCTAAGAACTCCACTCTCTTAATATAGGAGTCTGGAATATGCAGTTTGCAATATCAGCACCTAAAACCCATTGAAAATACAGTTGACCACTAAACGATTCTCAGTTTGCACAAGTCTAGACTTATTGCCAAATATCACAAGTGAAGTCGGTCAATTTTAACAAGTATTAAAAAACAATCAGTAATATAATGTGTAGATGTGACACCTAATTATCATCTCACCTTCATATATAGCATCTAGAGTATTGAAGTTCTTATCATTCCTGAGTATTAAATATTACATGTAGAATAGCACATTATTTATATAGTAACTTATATAAAATGTGATTTATTTTAAAATTTGTTTTAAAAACAGTTATAGCAGGTTTTTACAAATTATCTCAATATTTAAAGAGCCATAGAAACTATGTAGACTTACATGCTTCTAGCATTCTAAGTCGCTTATATTAGGTACCTGAAAATGATTCACTTTTATCTTTGAGGGAAAAAAATGTTTGAGTAAAGTCAGTACATACAAACCTTCCCTCCCTTTTCCCAGAGAAATTGAACAAACACATAGAACACATTTCTATCCATCCATGTGAATCTCTGTCCATACATCAGCCCCAGAAAAATAGGAGTTGCAAAAATGCCTTAGGGCTCAAGAGCACTTGAGGATACACTACTCTTGTGAGTGCTGTGCCTTATGACTGTTATTAGGAAGTTCTTAAAACATTGCCAACAAAGCCTCCGTCAAAGCCACCTCAGCAGGACCTGTTACCTCCTTCAAATGTTGTCTTCTCAATGAGGATATGAAAAAGATCATGTCCCACTATGCAAATCAGAGAAAAAGTAAAGCAAAAGAGAAGCAAGCAAGAAAGAAGGACTCAGTCATAAATGAACAAATTGAAGTCCCTGGAAAATATCGTATGTAATGACATGAGATAAACATCAACAAAGGACTAAAAATAACCAAATAAGAAACAATTATGAAGAAAACATGTTGTTATGTCTTGAGTATAAACAATGATCAAAATAAGAGGACAAAAGAGATCAAAAAGAAATAGAGTAAGGGAGAAAGATAATAAGGAAGGAATGGATTTAATGACTTAGGGAGGAAGGGATAGAGGGAGGAAAAGTCAGGGGAAAAACTGAAAGAGTCAATAATAATAACATTGCAGCAATATTTTAACAAAATATAGTTTGGAGACTGCAGAGCAGTCACTCATAAATAGATAAGTATGTAGAAGAAAAATAAGAATGATAATAGCAGTGAAATTGAAGTTGTAGGAAAATGAAAAGCTAAGCATGTTCTTTAGTTTCTTTCTTAAAGAAGACTAAAGGACATTTTTTTCAGCTACCTCTGGTGAGTAGTAGTCTGGAAGAGAAAATAAAGCTTTTTTATTTCACTTTGTAATTTTTAGTTCATATTTCTTTTGAATTTTCTTTTTTATTTTTTTATATTTATCCTTTTTATTTAATCTTTTTTACGCTCTAGATTTTATTTCCTTCCTGGTTTACCCTCTGATTGTTCTATATTCCATATCTCCTCCCTGTCTGCCTGTCTCCACAAGGATGTCCCTACCATCGCACCCACCCCCAACCCCATGAGACCTCTAAACCTGATGGAGCCTCAGGTGTCTGGAGGGTTCAGTGCATTTTCTCTGACTCAATCCAGACCAGTCTTCTGCTATATGTGTTTTGTGGTCCTCATATCTGTTGGTCTATACTGCCTGTTTGATGATCCATTGTGTGAGGAAACTCAGGGTTCCAGGTTAGTTGAGACTGTTGGTTCTCCTACAAGATTAGTCCTCCTCATCAGCTTATTCCAGCTTTCTCCTAATTTAACCAAGAAGGTCAGCAGCTTCTACACATTGGTTTGGTGCAAATATCTACATCTGAATTTCAGCTGTTTGTTGGGCTTTTAGAGAGCACTCATGATAGGTCTCCTTTTGTGAGCTATCCATAGCCTTATATAATATCAACCTTGGTGCCACCCCTTGACGTGGATCTGACTTTGGGTCTGTTACTAGGCCTTCTTTTCCTCAAGCTCCTCTTCATTTTCATCCCTACAGTTCCTTCAGACAGAAACAATTATGGGTCAGAGTTTTGACTGTAGAATGGCAACCCATCCCTCAATTGTTGCTCTGTCTTTCTGCTGCTGGTGAGCTCTACAAGTTATCTCTCTGACTATAGTGCATTAGATCTAAGGTCCTTCCCTTTGAGTTCTCAGATTCTCTCACCTCCCAGTTCTTTGGTACATTCTGGAGCAACCCACCAAACCTCCTACCCTCTGAGGTTGCCTGTTTTCATTCTTTCTGCTGGCCCTCGGGTTTCAGTCCTTTCCCACCACCCAATATCAGATCATGTTCCCATCTTCCATCTTCCATATTCTATCCATCCCAGGTCTGTCCCTCCCTCCCCCCTTGTGATCGCTTTCATCTCCTTCCAAAGTGGGATTGAGGCTTCCTCACTTAAGCTCTTTGGCTTTTTTTTAACTTTTTGAGTTTTGTGGACTCTATCTTGGGTATTCTGTACTTTTTTGTGAATAATATCCACTTACTAGATAATACATACCATACATATCTTTTAGGGTCTGAGTTACCTCACTCAGGATGATATTTTCTAGTTCATTTGCCTGCAAAACTCAGAATGTCCTCGTTATTAATAGCTGAGTAGTATCACATTATATAAATGAACCACATTTTCTTTATTCATTCTTCTGATGTGGGACATCTAGGTTGTTTCAAGCTTCTGGCTATCACAACTAAGTTTGCTATGAACATAATGGAACACATGCCCCTGTGGTGTGGTGGAGCATCTTTTGGACATATTCCTAAGAGGGGCATTACTGGGTCTTCAGGGAGATCTATATTCAATTTTCTGAAGAACCTCCGAATTGATTTCCAGACAGTTGTATGAGTTTGCAATCCTGTCAGCAGTGGAGGAATGTTGCTTTCTCCACATTTTTGCCAACATGTGCTGTCACCTGAGGTTTTGGTCTTAGCCATTCTGTTTGATGTGAGTTGGAATCTCAGGGTTGTTTTGATTTACATTTTTCCAATCACTAAGACTTCAAACATTTCTTTAGGTGCTTCTCCACCATTGGAGATTCCTCTGTTGTAAATTCTCATTTGAGTTCTATACCCCATTTTTTATTGGGTTGTTTGTTTGCTTTTAGTAGTTAACTTCGTGAGTTCTTTATATATTTTAAATATTAGACCTCTACTGGATGAGGGGTTAGTGAAGATATTATTTCCAATCTATAGGTTGCTGATTTATCTTATTGACTATGCCCTTTAAAGTGTTTATGTAGAGTTTGAAAAATCATAGATGACACTCTAGTCACTATCTTCCATTTTCATTCAATTCTTTTTCTTTTTAATGTAAAGTTCATCTCAAGGCTATGGATATATTAAAATGATATTACTAAGATCCTATAAGAAGAAAAATGTGAATATTAAAAGATAATAAAACAATGGCTAATGGGTGACAGTTAGGTGTCTTCACATCTAACAATTGCAAATGTCCAGTTCAAGTTAAATCCTTGAATGAATATAAGAAGAAATGTCAGCCAATATTTAACAACAGGCCCAAAAGCAAAGAAAATATTAGAAACAAGTCCTAAAAAGAATTAAACTACATGCTGTATTATTAAAAATTATTTATATAACAAAAGAAAAAGAAAAATGATTTCTATTTATAACAGAAAAAAGCAAGAAGTGTAAAAGTGTATTTCTAAACTTGTATCAATTGTCTTCTTAAATGAACTAGCTTCTAGTATCAATCAGAAAAAAAAAACGTATTCTTATGAAAAGAGTATAACATTTCAGATGTAATACAGGAAATATCCAATTAAAAGGGATAATAATAATAATAATAATAATAATAATAATAATAATAATTATAGTTTAAGTGACTGGAGAAGGGACTCAGTGGTTATGAGCATTTGCTTCTCATTCAGAGAAATTTCCCAAAATCTACATCATGGCACAAAAACTATATGAAACCCCAATGCTAACACTCTCTCTTGCCTCTATGAAAATGGCACACTCAAGGTACACTTACACATATGCAGGCAAAGCACACACACACACACACACACACACACAAACACATGCACACATGCACGCGCATGCAAGCTCACACACAATCAGTAAATCCTTCAATATATATATATTGAAAATATATATATATATCTATAAAGAAAAAAGAACATATTCAGATTATAAGAAAAAAAGGAAAGCTGTAGACTTAGTCGTTAAGAGTACTGACTGCTTTTCCAGCAGACTCTATTTATTCCCAGTACCCCCGAGGCAGCTCATAACTATTTATAGCTGCAGTTACAAGGGATTCAATGCCATTTCCTGGCTCTGTGGGAACAGGGAACACACATGGTTCACAGACATACATGTAGGCAAAACACTTATCCAAATAAAATAAATATTTTGAACAGAAAAATGGAAACTGAGAGCCATTGAGTTCTGTGAGATGTAAAACCAGTGCAGGTATGGTGCACACGTGAGTGCAACTACGAAGTTATTGAATGTTTGACTGACAGACATACAATAAAATCATAATAAAAAGCTTTACTTTATAATTCCAGTGACAGACTATAACATTTGAGCCATGAATAATTTTATTGCAGGCAAGCTGTTAAACTTGAACCATTCTTGATACAACTACCTAGAAAAGCACAATATTGTTTAGGTTAGCTTTGCTAGTATATGATGAGGCATCAAAATGTGAATGAGTAACTTATCCTTGTTACTAATAATATATTAATTTCAACTATAGCATGCAAACGTTTGATTTATCTCAATGACTCAGTTCTTTAGCATGTTTATATTCTGTAGTTTCACAATATAGTTAGAGGGGTTAATTTATAAACAGTGACAAAAATATTGATAGGATTTAATTATCTCTACAACAAAATAATGTACTTTTTGTGCATGCCCCCTTTCTCTCTTTGTGTGTGAGTGTGTGTGTGTATGTGTGTCTGTGTGTGGGGGGGTGTATGGATGTGTGTGTGTGTGTGTGTTTGTGAAGGGTAAGAAATAAGCTCCAAATGTCTTATTTAGTTTGTCTCTGTAGAAAGTTATGAAGTAATCTATCAGCTACCTCCATGTAGAAAGGAACCACCTTGCATTATAGAATAACTAAACGTAAATTCTGCTCACATACCTGAAGTGCATAAATAAAGCACACTGTGTGGTTCATTTAAATCACTTATAGCCTTCACCATATTTACTTTATGCTCACTGCAAATTAATTCCATTTCTACTATCAATTTTACATTCTTTAAATATTTATAAACATCATTCGTTATACGAGATGCAACGACTTCTAATGCACAAGGACATCTTGCAGCATCTCTGTACCACTTTATTTCTGACAGAGAAAGAAACTTAGGGTATTTTATACATTTAATTTTTTCCAGGATTCCATTCCTGAAGTGACCAAACACTTTGGATTCGGGACATAGAGAAAACTGTCTCAAAGTTGACAGGATTTTTATTCTTCATAATGGCAAATGGTAATATAAAGTGTGTTGGGAGAGAAAAGATATGAATGGTTTTACACAGCCATAGACCCTGCATGCTCTAAAACCAACCAATCAGATAAGACATGACCCCTGGTACAATAGTTTCATCGCTAAATAACTGCTTTCTCATTAGGAGTGTAGTATGTTCCACAGATGGAACAGAAACAGAATGGTGCACTAGTGAAATTTAAATGGCTTAAGCAAGGAGAAGTTTGGAAGAATAGGGGAAACTAAAGACTGGAGGTTGGGAGTTTAGACAAAAAAAAAAAAATGGTGTATGAAACTCCATGTAAAACCCTACTGTCTCACAACTCAATTTTAAAAATAGAAGAAATAGTAGAATAAGTATGATATCCAAGAAAAGGAAGAAATACTGAAAGTTAAGGATGAATTGGAAAAATGGATATATGGAGAGAAGGAACCAGTGGATAGATTAACTAAATCTAGAGAAGTCTATGGAAGTCTTATGGAAACCTACTGTTGCTAAGCTAATTTTATGAAATAATTCTGTATGGACAATACTGCTCCAAGAATTCATGGGTTGGTAAATTAAAACTAAAATACAAGGCATGCAACATTTCTCAACAAGTTATTTTTCATAGAGACAATTAATGTACCAAGAGAACACAAGCTCTTGCCATAATTATCCACAATGACTATACAGTGAGACTGTGGTTGAAGACAGTAGATTTGGCCATAGGTCATAGAAAAACAGCTCTCAAGGAACACTGGAAAAGAGGAAGTAGAACAAATGTGAAAAAAGTCAATCACTTTCCATGATGTCTAGCTTATAGGAAGAGAAAGTTCAGTTTGCTTGGTAGGGGAGAAAAATATTCAGTTGTCTTACTCAGAGCTAGACTCCACAAGTCGCAATTCTGACCTTAGGCAAGTTCTTCTTATCGGTGCAATAATGGTTTGCCTTTCATAGACAAACTGACCAATTTATGACTGTTTGTGAGGCCTGCTCCATAGAATAGAATTTCACAACTGGTGTATTAATACTGGTTATTGACTGTCCAGCATCAAATGCTCATTCCTAAGATCATACCAGTGAGTGGCATTATGTAGACCTTATGCATCTAGGTATGTGACAGCTCTTGAACAAAGCAAAGGAAACAAAAGAAAGCATGTGACAATAATAACACCAGCAAAAGAACATGAATTAAAAATGAGCAAAGAAAAGGGGAGGAATCTGGGAAGACTTAGAGGGAGAAAAGCGGAAGGAACGGTGTCATTGTATTATAGTGTCAACAACAAACAAAACAAAAAACCAAAAACTACCCATGGCCAGGGAGTTCATAAAACCTAAACCAGAACTCGCTATTATTAGTTTGCTAAATGGTAATAATTGTTGAATTGCTCTGTCTATATTTATATTTTACTTACTCCTCAGAACCTTCCTCAGAGAAGCTACTCACGCTGTGGGCAGCAGTCATTCGAGTGGTGTTAAGTCACCAAAGTGTTGCAACTAGGAGAATGATTGCTGTTCCCAAAATGGGAGATCTAACTTAATCCCATCACCATCACCAGTGAAGTTCAGGGAGCACTGGGAAAGAGGAAATACAAAGAATTTGAAAACCAGAGGGTAGAAAGAAATGAACCAGTGCTGTGAAATGCTTTATCGTACATGTGATATGACCTTTGCTTTGATGAACTAACAGCAACTGTAGCTGTGGATGCCATACACAAGATCATACCAGCCCATGTTCCACTGTTGGTATGGGTAGTTTGTTTGGATCTCTATTTTTCTGCAGAGCTATTGGTACTCAATAGCTGTGAGGAGAGGGATGCTCTTTTGATAATTTGGCCACTGGAAGATCCTCCACGCTCCAATGAGTGTGATTGTTAACAATTCACATATTAACAGAACTAATTGAACATGGTAGTTTATAAAATAAAAGGAAAAAAACATGAAATTGGTATGGAAACATGCTGGGAGGAAGGCAAAGTTAGTTGGACAGAGGAAATGGGGATGAATATGATATCTTCAAGAAAAGAAATAAGATGTAAATGAATAAGTGGTTTCTTCAGCAATTGGCCCTTGGCAGACAGCTGTGGAGTACAGCCAATAGTCTTGGGTGTTTGTGATGTTCATTGGATCACTTTGAGCAAAGCCTCAATGAGATGTAGCACACTTCTGGCACCAGAGGCTTTACTTGATCTTTCATGATGTTTAGTTGAGACAGTGATTATCCCCTAATCTGGTGACTCTATTTAAAATCCTTCCATATAGCTATGCATTTTGGGAAACTTTCACAATAGCAGATTTCCATTCAGCTTTTCTAAAGGCCTTTGGTATTGGATGTCTATCCCATTTAACCTGCCCATTCTGTTCTAGCTTTTCTTTTATCTCATTATAACACTATACTACATTTATCCATCCTTGAAAGATCCCATCCTGCCCAGTGTCCCTTACTTGCTAACATAATCTCTGTAGTTATTAATTGAAACACATATAGCTAATATTTTAAAACTAACATCAACATATAAGAGAAAACATGTGATATTTGTCTTTCTGGGTCTCGGTTACTTCATTTTGAATGATTATTTCTAACTACATCCATCTACCTGCAAATTTCATAATTTTAGATTTCTTATTAGCTGAAAACTATTCTGCTGTATAAATAAAGAACATTTAAAATTTCTTTTCTATTTAATCTTTTTTTACAGTCCAGATGGTTAACCCCATCCTGGTCCACTCTCTGGCTTTTCCACATCTCATATCCACTCCCCACCCCAGTCTCTTGGAGGATGTCCCCACCTCTTTAGCTCCACTTCACCAAACCTCCTCTCTCCCTGGGACCTCAAGTCTCTCATGGGCTAAGTGCACTCTCTGACTGAATCCTGATCCAGAAATCCTATGCTGGGTATATACTAGGGGCCTGTACGGGCTGGTTTTGTGCCAACTTGACAAAAGCTGGAGTTATCACAAAAAAAGGATCCTCAGTTGAGGAAATGCCTCTATGAGATCAAGCTGTAAGACATAGTTTTAACTAGTGATCAAGGGAGAAAGGCCCAGCCCATTGTGGGTGGTGCTATTCTGGGGCTGGTAGACCTGGGTTTTATAAGAAAGCAGGCTGAGCAAGCCATGGGAAGCAAGCCAGTAAGTATCATTCCTTGATGGCCTCTGCATCAGCTCCTGCTTCCTGACCTGCTTGAGTTCCAGTCCTGACTTCCTCTGGTGGTGAACAGTAATTGTAGATGTGTAAGCTGAATAAACCCTTTCCTCCCTAACTTACATCTTGGTCATGATGCTTTGTGCAGGAATAGAAACTCTGACTAAGACCGGGCCTCATATTAGCTGGTATATGCTACATAGTTGGTGGCTCACTTTCTGAGAAATTTCTGTGGTCCAGGTTAGTTGATATTGCTGGACTTTTTACAGGGTCTCCCTCCTCCTCAGCTTCTTCCAGCTTTTCCCTAATTCAGCCACAGGGGATCAGCAGCTTCTGTTTATCTAAGGTCCTTCCCTTTGAGTCCTGAGAATCTCTCATCTCCCAAGTCTCTCACCCATTCTAGAGGGACTAGAGTCCCTCCCCTCACCTACTGAGGTTGTCTGTTTCCATTCTTACTGCTGGCCCACAGGGCTTCAGTACTGCCCACCCAAATCTGATCATGTTCCCTTTTTTCTCCTTCCTGTCCGCTTTCCTATGCAAATCTCTTCATCCCTCAACCCTCCCAACTTAACTGCTTTCTTCTTCTTCCCAAATGGTACTGAGGCATCCTCACTTGGCCCCTTAAGCTTGTTAATCTTCTCCAGTTCTGTGGATGTATCCTGGGTATTCTGTGTTTTTGGCTAATATGCACTTATTAGTGAGTATATACCATGCGTGTATTCAAGCATCTGCATCTGTACTGGTCAGGATCTGGCAGAACTTCTCTGGTGACATCTGTATCAGGCTCCTGTAAGCATGCACATTTTGGAATCAGCAATAGTGTCTGGGTTTGGTGTCTGCATGTGGGATGGATCCCCAGGTGGGATAGTCTCTAGATGGCCTTTCCTTCAGTCTCTGCTCCACTTTTTTCTGTGTATTTCATTTACACAGGACTATCAGGAAAGAACAGAGAGAGCAGGGACATGGAGTTGGTCAAGACTAAGACATAGGTTGCTATGGGCAACAAGGATGCACATTCACAGCTGAATTCCAAATTTAACAAAGTTTTGTCAAACTTTCAATTGTGCATTTGTGACTTAGAAATGGATAGTTTTCAAGTATGTCCCATAACTTTAAAATAAAAGGGTATTTGCCATTTAGGAACCCTGGCATGCATTCCAGAGAGATGACGTGCAGGAAATGGTTGCATTTATGAACAAGGAGCTTCTGAGAATGAGGAAGTATACATGCATAAGTATACTATTTGTACATATTCATCAGGATTATATTGTAAAAATATAAAACTAACTTTAATAATCATTCTCTTTTATCTTACAGATAACTTTAAATATTTAGTTTACACCTTCTGTCATAATTTAGAAGCTTTTACTTTTACCATGCTTAAATTTGAGGTTTTTGGCTTATTTTTACTTTTAGAGTGACATTATATATGCTTATATGCTTCACTTAAGAGAGAGACAGACAGAGAGAGAGACAAAGAGAGAGAGAGACAAAGAGAGACAGAGAGAGAGAGAGAGCCCATGCTTAGTCACTAGTCCTATCATGTGAGAAAAAAAATACGTTGACTCATGATCATCCAGTACAGTTTTATTATGTAATATCATCATATATGCACAATGCTGGATATTGTACACATATTATACTTATTGAGTTATTATTCATGGTAGTTTAAATATGCTTGGCCTCTGCGGACTGGATGGACTAGCAGGTGTGGCACTGTTGGAGTGGTCTTGACCTTGTTGGAAGAAGTAATTCATTGTGGAGGTTGTCTTTGAAATCCTGAGCTCAAGCTTCACACACTGCTGAACAGACACTCTTCGTGGCTGCCTTCAGATCAAGACGTAGCACTCTTGGCTCCTTCTCTAGCACCATGTCTGCCTGGATGCTGCAGTAATAATGGACTGTAAGACTCTGAAACTAAGGCAGAACCAACTGAATGTTGGCTTTTATAAGAGACACCCTGGAAATGGTGTCTCTTCACAGTAATGAAAGTCTAAAATAAGACATAATTCAAATGGAATGCTTTCCTTGTCCCTGAGGTTATCCCTCAATCCTAAGGAAGTGAGAATTTGTGAATTTTCTACTATGTTGCCCCTGTGTTTTAAGGCAAGGTACCATGTTAGGATACAAACTTTATAACAACTAATTGGGCTCAATAAATAAATAAATAAATAAATAAATAAATAAATAAATAAATAAATAAATAAATAAATAAATGAGTACTTAACTAACAAAACATGATGGCTGTGCTGTTATAGTTTAGTTAGTAACAGCTGATAGTTATTTTATATGTTCTGATTTCTCTGAATGCATCATTTATGGCCAGAATAATGATCAGTGAACTCTGTCATAAAGTGTGTTACAGTGTATCTATGAGTCTAATGTGTGGCATTCCCTTATTTATAATAGAATTACAAATCTCTGTTCATGTACAACTTTTCATTAAGTTCTGCCTGGGCATGGGGATTGCTTTTATTCTGAAATGTCTTTGTCACTTATTTTTCAAAGTGTTACAGTGAGAAAGAAAGCTCTTGCTTTGAAGATTTCTTTTTAAACTTATGTGTGGTCTCATAGATTACACTTTGAAGACACATGGAGGAAATATTTGCCTTAATCCTATGAAATATTAGTTTCTGAAAAATTTGATTGTGTTAAATGATATATGATAGATAGATATATGCTTTAAATAACATATATGTTGATAAATAGAAATGTTATATAGTGAATAGTTACAATGATGAGTGGTAAGAAGATAAATAAATCAGACAGATAGATAAAATACACATACACTGTCTTAGTCCATTTATTGGTAGAAAACAAAGTCTACTTTGGGGATAATTTCTTTTAAATTTATAAAAGATTTGTACATCAATGATTTTTGTCTGTATTATGACACATCATGGTATTTAAATATCCACTCATTCATGTTTTTTTCATTTGTTCTGCATTTTATTAATAAAGCAATGACTATTGAAAATTAATGAAGAATCAATCACTATTTTTTTCTTACTACTTTATTTTTACAAAAGAGGGATACATATACAGATTTTTTAAGGCATTTTGGCATAACATTATATGAATATTTTTGTCAGTACTTAATTCTTTTAGAGGTTTGATAGGATGCATTATATCCTTATTTTATTTTATTTTATTTTATTTTATTTTACAGTCTAGTTGTATCCCTCTCCCAGTCTGTCCTTTGGCTATTCCTTATCTCATACCTCATCCTCAGTCTCCAAGAGGATGTCCTCCCTCCAACCTCACTAGAAGTCCCCACTCCCTGGGGCCTTCAATCTCTCAGGGGTTAGGTGCTTCTCTTCTCACTGAAGCCAGAACAGGCCATCCTCTGCTGAGTAAGTGTTGGTAGCTTTCTATCAGCTGGTCTGTGCTGCCTAGTGAGTAGCTCAGAATCTGAGCAATCTCAGGGTTAGTTAGTGGAGACTGCTGGTCACCCTCCTCCTCAGCTTCTTCCAGCTTTTTCTTAATACAACCACAGGGTTCCCCTGCTTCTGTGCATTGGTTGGGTGTAAGTATCTGCATCTGGCTCTTTCAGGTGATTAATAGGATTCTCAGTGAGCAGCCATGCTAGGCTTCTGTTTGTGAGCACACCATAGCATCAGTATTAGTGTCAGGTCCTGCACCCTTCCTTTTATCTAGACCTGAATTTGGACCAGACGCTTGAACTTTTTTTCCTTCAATCTCTTCTACTGTGTTTTTCCCTGAAGTTTCTTTAGACAAGAACAATTCTCAATCAGAGTTTTTGACTGTGGAATGGCAATCCCATCCCTCCACTTAATGCCCTGCTTTACTACTGGAGGTGGGCTCCACAAGTTCCCTCTCCCCATTGTAGGACATTTCATGTAGAGGCCCTCCCTTTAATTCCTGAAAATCTCTCACCTCTCAGGTTTCTGGCACATTTTAGAGGGGTCTCTAACCTCATAACTCCCAAGCTTGTCACTTTCCATTCTCACTGCTAGTCCACAGGGCTTCAGTCGTGTTCACCTGTTCCAAAATACTTGATCATGTTCCTCCTTTCCCATCCCTTTCTCCTCTCCTACCCAGTTCCCTCCCTCCCCCTATCTCCCCTCCTCCTTAATTGCTTTCTTCTCCCTCCCAAGTGGGATTAGCATCCTCTCTTCTGTCTTTCAGCTTGTTAACCTTCATGAGTTCTGTGGATTGTATCCTAGGTATTCTGTACATTTTGGCTAATATCCAGTTATTAGTGGTACATATCATGCATGTCCATTTGGGTCTGAGAATCTCACTCAAAATGATATTTTCTAATTTCATTCATTTGCCTATAAAATTCCTGATGTCCTCATTCATAATAGCTGAATAGTAGTATTTCATTGTGTAAAAGAATCATATTTTCTATAACCATTCTTCCGTTGTAAAACATCTGGTTAGTTTCCAGATTCTGACTATCCCAAATAAGGCTACTATAAACATAGTGGAACCTGTGACTCTTTGGCATGGTTGGGCATGTTTTGACTATAAGACCAAGAGTGGTATATCTGTATCTTCAGGTAGAACTATTTCCAATTTCCTGAAGAACCTCCAGATTGATTTCCAGAGTGGTTGTACCAGTTTGCAACCCTTTCAGAAGTGTTCCCCTTTCTTCACATCCTTATCAACATGTGATATAACCTAAGTGTTTGTTTATAGCCATTCAGATTAGTGTAAGATGGAATCTTAGGTTAGTTTTGATTTGTATTACTTTGATCGCTAAGGTCCTTGAACATTTCTTTAAGTGCTTCTCAGCCATTTGAGATTCCTCTCTTGTGAACTATTGTTTTGTTCTAAATCCCCTTTTTATTGGATTGTTTGGTTTTTTGGTGGTTAGCTTCTTGAGACTTTTATGTATTTTGAATATTAGCCCTTGATTGGAAGTCTGGTGTTAGAAGATGTTTTCCCAATTTGAATGTTGCAGATGTGTGCTATTGGCTATTTTTTTTTTTTTTTTTTTGCCATAATAAGCTTTTAGTTTCATGAGATGACATTTATCAATTCTTGATTTTAGAGGGTTGATGTAAAGTAATGAGCCTTATATTCTCCAGGTCTTCTGCTGTGCTTATTGATTAATTTTCAAGGTTACATAGATTTGAAGTTGAATAAGAAATGAGTAGAGTGCTATATTAGTTCACCTTCTATAATGAACAAATACCTAGAGAGCTGCTCATGAGAGTAAATATTCATTTTGGCTTCTGGTTTGAGGATACAGTCCATCACAGTGGGTAAGGACTGGTGGTACAATTGACTTGAAGCACAAAAAATGATGCTTCATGTTCATACCTGATAGATCAGGAAGCAGAAACAGGACAGGAAGGGTTGTATACTATAACAGTCATGGCCCACTCCTCCATCATCACCCCATGAAGCACCTATCACAGGTTGGTCCCATGTCTCAAAAGTTCTACAACTTACTAAAGTGTACCAAAGATGAAAACACATGAGCCTATGATGGTTACACTTTCAATCCATGGGACGTTCTGTGAAATTAGATAAAATAGGTACCTTTCAACCTCAACACCAATATTAATATTTCAATTTAAATGTAGTTACCCATAGACTCATTGAAATTCCCTATGTTGTAATGACAAAAATAATACCAAAGTACTACA
The DNA here is from genome assembly GCF_963924665.1 of Micromys minutus. Taxonomy (NCBI): domain Eukaryota; kingdom Metazoa; phylum Chordata; class Mammalia; order Rodentia; family Muridae; genus Micromys; species Micromys minutus. The sequence continues at coordinate 25,425,459 of NC_137956.1, read as the reverse complement.
TAATGTGTGTATGCAATCATACACATGAACATACATACCTCACACATCCCAAACATATGCATGCAAATACACATACAGTCAGATAAACACATACACATACATACATATACTCATACACACACACACACACACACACACGCACGCACACACATATACACATGCACATGCAAGCACAAATGCACTGATGTAGGTAAAATACAAGGTCAAAGTAAACTAAAAAACTTACTGAGATAGCAAGTTAAAGTTTCTTACACTGAGAGAGATCAAGAAGAGAACACTACAGGCTTTTCTCTCAAAGCAGAATTCCCAAAATACTTGAACAAATAGGGCCTTAATCATGTGGAATCAATATGCACAAATGCAAAGGCATTTACCAAGATGTCAAATAAAGTTTCAAATCTTTTGCCAAGAGCAACAATCTTTTAGACAAGATATTTTATTTTTAACCTGGCAGGCTAATGGGAATGGAAAAGTATTCCATATAAGGTTCGCCTCGGATTAAGGAGTTCTCACTAGAATATGAGGCATAACTAGTGCATATTGCATAGCACATCAGAAACTCAAATCTGATCCACAACCGGTACTTAGTAAACACCTTCTGAGATTGCAAAATGAAGGTGAAACATAAAAATGGATCTCTAAAAAATGCTTTTTTACTGTTTTAGTTTTGTTTTGATATTATTGCTTTTTTAATGTGTTTGTGAATATGTCCATGTGAGCCTACAAGGATGCCAGTGGTCAACATCCAGTGTGTCTGTCATGCTATGATTTTCCATCCTGATTTTAGGAGACAAGATATGTCAATGAACCAGGCCCTGCATGATTTAACTACCCTGGCTTGTCAGATAAGCCCTGGTATCCTCCAGCAGTGGAATTAGAGCTAGCAGCCAAATTTCTATATGTATATGCATATGCTGAGAGACCATAATCAGGTTAGCGTATCCCTGGAGACAGTACTTTACCCTCTGAGGCATCTATACAGCCTCCAGAGTACTTGTTGATGAATGAAATTACATTACAATTAAATCATTCAAAAGAGCACAATTGAAAAAAATAATTAACATAGTAATTTAACTAGTACTTGATGTGCTATATTGTACAACTATTGCTGAAATATTGGTTGAAAATTTTACACTATACAACCTAATAAATCCCCTTTTTTTGAGCTTCATAAGTTCTGTGAATTATTTCTTGGTATTCTGAGCATTTTGGGACTAGTATCTGCTTATCAGTGAGTGAGTACCATGTGTGTTCTTTTGTGACTGATTTACCTCACTGAGGATGATAGCTTCTAGCTCCATCCATTTACCTGGTAATTCTATAAAGTCGTTGTTTTTAATAGCTGAGTAGAGCTCCATTGTGTAAATGTACCACGCTTTCTGTATTCATTCCTTTGTTAAGGACAGCTGGGATCTTTCTAGCTTCTGGGTATTATAAATAAGACTTCTATGAACATGGTGGAGCATGTGGCCTTTTTATATGTTGTAGCATCTTTGGGGTATATGCCCAGAAGTTGAATAGCTGGGTTTTCAGGTAGTACTTTCTCTAATTTTCTGAGGAATCAACAAACTGATTTCAAAAGTGATTGTACCATCTTGCAATTCCACCAACAGTGCATGAGTGTTCCTTTTTCTCCACATCCTCTTCAGCATCTGCTGTTACCTGAGTATTTGATCTTAGCCATTCTGACTTGTGTGAGGTGGAATTTCAGGGTTGTTTTAAGTTGCATTTCCCTGATGACTAATGCCTCAGTCCTTCTTGGAAGGGAGGACAAAACACTCAGGGGAGGAAATGCAGGGACAAATAGAGGAGCAAGAATGATGAAAAAATCTAGAGACTGCCTCACAAGAGGATCCACTTCATATAGAGTCACCAAACCAAGCACTATTTATGATGCCAAGAAGTGCTTACTGGCATAATCCTCATATGGATTCCTCCTCTGATTCTGCCAGAGGCATAAAGGTACAGATGAGGATGCTTGGAGCTAACCATCAGACTGAGCACTGGGATTCCAATGAGGGAGCTGGAGAAAGCACTGAAGGAGCAGAAAGTTTTGGCAACCCAATGGAAGAACAACATTATTAACCAACCATGTCCTCCAGAACCCCTGGGAACTAAAACACCAACCAATGAGCACACATGGAAGGACCAACACATTAGCACATTTCTTTCTGTTCATTGCATATTTTCACATGCCCATGCAGTCTCCTATGACAGGACTGTGCTCATTATGTTGTTAAATAGAATTCCATATAATCGACATGAAAGATTTTCTTTATCATTTTAAGCTATAGGCATTTTTCTTAATTTTTTGATTTCTTAGCAAATGTGGCCATTGCTACAGTGAACATTTATTTTTGTTATTCCCACAGGTGTTGAGTCTCCTCCATTTTTTATGTCCTTGCCAGGGTTATTCATATGTTTCCTTCCATAGGTTCCAAATTTCAATAGCCGCTGTGCAATCTCCTGAATAGGGATGAAAATGTTTACTTACTTACTTATTCATTCTCTGCTTTCAACTGTGATTCAGAAGAAAACAAACAACTATCAAGAACAAGACGAAAATGCAGCCTTTGGGAGATGGGACAGTGCTCATGGTGTCTATGTCCTACCTACAGATTTTATTATTAATCAACAAATATCACAATGCATGATCCCTTGGGGAAAGAAATAAACTCACATGCAGCAGTAAGAGATCACAAGAACTCGATTCATTTCATAGATAATTCCAGGAAAGTAGTTAAGCAATGCTGACCGTAATCAATAAAAAGCAGCCATGTGATGTCTATGGTTAGTAAAAACTGTCTGCAGGTCTTACAATAGACAGACCAAAGTTAACAGTTGGTGTTTAACAGGGCTGTTTTTCACTGTTCTAATGGAAATGACCATTTTTTCTGTGTTTTATTTTTTCAATAAAAATAATATTAATAAGCCAACATGGCCTTCATGGTTTTCCCCTTCATAGCATAACTAGAAAACATACCTTTGTAAAACAATATATAACAAAGTCTAAGTAATGGCTGCCTTTTCCCTTTAACAAAAGCCTTAAAATGTGTGATACTACACTCTAGCAAGCCTCATCCTATCCCCTACTGTTAACATACCATCTGGAAAGGTGTCAGAATATACTTAAGGCTTTGTAATAGTTTAGTTACAAACATTAACAGCAACAACATGCAAACATTAGCCACCTGTCACGGATCTCTAGGTCTGTATCAATGCTTTTACCTTCTTGCAGCTTCTTCACATTTATTATTAGGGTCACTTTGGCAGTTTAGTAGATTTATAGATAAACAGATTATAGAATGGACTTGAGCTGGAGGTGGGGTGTTGTAAGCTAAAATGATGGTTGAGCAGTTAAGAGCATGTATTTTTCTTGTAGAAGCCCTGATTACAAATGATTATAACTGCAGTGGCAAAAAGATACTACATTTTAGCTTTTAAAATCTCTCTCTCTCTCTTTCTCTCTTTCTCTCTTCTCTCTCTCTCTCTCTCTCTCTCTCTCTCTCTCTCTCTCTCTCTCTCTCTCTCTCTCTCTCTCTTTCTCTCTCTCTCACTCACAGAAACACACACACACACAAACACAAGAGTGCATGGCAAATGGAGAATGGGAAAGGGGGAAGAAAGGTGAAAAGAGAATGAGTTATAAGTCAAGATGTCAGTCTAGCACAGCAGTGCAAGTCTGTGGTTTCCACATGTTATTGAGGAAACAGTATCTTCAGACAAAGAAGGAAACCTAGAGTGCAAGCAGGCTTAGAGGTACAGTAGCTGTGGAGAGAAAGATTGTAAGGCTTAGCAGTGTGTCCTTAGGCCACTGCATCAAAGGGTATGGCATTTTTGAAGTCTATAGTTAAACTTCCCTTTAAAGATGTTTTTCCCTTTTATTTTCTTATATTGTACGATGTTATTTTGGATCTTTTGAATTTAAGCTGTTCTAATTTGGTTTTAAAGTAAAATTTTCTATTGGCCACATGTGATTTCTAGTCTTGACTTTACAAGGGCAGTTAGTTTTTTTTTTTTTTTTTTTGATTTATCTATTTTGGTTAAATATAAGAAGTTTCATTAATTATGACTATGCATATATATTTACATATGTGTACATAAATACAATTTACTTTTTTCTTGCATTATAAGTAGGTACAATTTTGTTTTGTTGGAATAATATGCCTCATATGTTTGAATATCTATGATAGATGGTGACTATTCATTTGAGATAATATATTTAAACATGAACACAAGCAAATGAGAAAAAGGTCAATTTTAAATTATTTTATTTTTGGAGCTCAAATTAAAAAGTGCCTGGTATCTTTGTTTCACTCTCTTATCATTCTATTGTTTTGATCCTTTCTATGAGATTATAGTCATCAGTTATGAAAGCATGTGACAATTCACATGTCAAATAGCATGTTATTCTTCTGCTTATATATTCAAGGTGAAAAGGTCAGTGAAAACAGTACACAGATAACTATCTACAAGAATTTATATCAGCAGTTGTAAAAGGAAACAGAAAATGTTGTCAAAAAAAAAAAAAAAAAAACCTTCATAGAACTAAATGTTCTTGAAATGACATGAAGAAGCATAGCCAAACAATTAATGGGATTCATTTATTGATGAGAACTCAAGGAATTCTTGAGCCAAGCAAACTGTAGAATGGCCCATCTTATCAAGTGTTATCAATATGGCTGACTTAAGCCAAATCCTATGCTTGTTCCCATATCCCCTTAACAGACTAAAACCACGGGCCATTTGGGACAGTCATGTTTTCAGTGATATGATAGTAGGTGACTATGCTTGGGTCGCATGGTATTATTTTAGGAGTCTATTAGCTTCTTGCAGCTGCTGTAACAAGCTGTTATTATACCTTCAGTGCTTCAAAGCACATTATATATGCATAATTATTATAATGTATAAAAAGCATTTATGTATTTACTTATTTTCATGTAAATATTTCTAGTTGTTTAGATCAGAAGCTTCAGTCAAAGAAAAGTTATTGCTAGTACTACAGAATTTAAAAACATTAGAAAATCTATTAATTTCCTTTTCTGCTTTCTAGAACCTGTCAGTACTTCTTGGCTTTGACCACAATCTTCAAGATAAGTTTTTTTTTTCAAAGGTTTGATAGTATGCATTAAGGTCTTACTAGTTACAATGAACATAAAGTACATGTAAAACAGGATGTAACCAGTAATTAGTCAAAGTTTTATTGGTGTGTAAGGATTGAGCATAATGGATTTTTTTTTTTTTGAACCTCACACAGTCTGTGAATTGTTTCTGGGGTGTTGAGAGCTTTCTGGGGTTAGTATCCCATTATCAGTGACTGCATATTATGTCTGTTCTTTTGTGACTGGGTTATCTCACTCAGGATAATATTCTCTAGATGCATCCATTTTGTTAAGTCATTTCTGATAGCTGAGTAGTACTCCATTGTGTAAATGTACCACAATATTTGTATCTATTCATCTAATGAAGAACATCTGGGTTCTTTCCAGCTTCTGGCTATTATAAATAGAGCTGCTATGAACATTGTGGTGCATATAACTTTGTTGTATATGGGAGTGTCTCTGGGGTATATGCCCAGAAGTAGAATAGCTGGATCTTCAGGTAGTACTATGTATAATTTTCTGAAGAATCTCCAGACTGATTTCCAGAGTGGTTGTATCAGTTTACAACCCCACCAACAGTGGAGAAGTGTTCCTCTTTCTCCGCAACCTCTCCAGCATCTGCTGTCATCTGAGTTTTGGATCTTGGCCAATCTGACTGGTGTGAGGTGGAATCTAAGGGTTGTTTTGATTTACATTTCCCTAATGGCTAAGGATGACTAGCACTTCCTTAGATGCTTCTCAGCTATTTGATATTCCTCGATTGAGAACTTTTTGTTTAGCTCTGTACCCCATTTTTAATAGGGCTGTTTGATTCTCTGGTGTCTAGTTTTTTTTTTTTTTTTTTTTTTTTTTTTTTTTTTTTTAAACTAGGTCCTCCACCTCTCTCTGTCTCTGTCTGTCTCTGACTGTCTGTCTGTCTGTCTGTCTGTCTGTCTCTCTCTCTCTCTCTCTCTCTCTCTCTCTGTATGTGTGTGTGTGTGTGTGTGTGTGTGTGTGTGTGTTTATGTTTGAGTAAAATCTCCATTTCCTATCTTCCAGAAGAGCAGATGATAGCATGAAGGACCTAGTTGATTCACAAATGAATGTTCCCTACCCCCACATCTCCATAAAGTTACTTGATGGAAAAAGATTTTTTGTAAGGCAACATAAAACAGCTTCAGAGATTAGGATGTAAATATTTTTGAAGCATCTATTTTCATTTTGTTACATACAGCAGTGAAAGATTTTTTTTTTAGAATTTATTGCTCCTCAGAGTGTTTTCCAATAAGAGAAAATATCTATTTACCTCAAATGGGGCAATAATAGCAAACAAAAGGGTTGTTTCATCAAATCTAGTTTAGTGAACTAATATTGTGTTGGGGTTACTTTCAGAAGAAAGGTTAATATTTCCTACAGAAGTATGGACAATGTATGAAAGCTATACTACTGAATAAAATTACATTTAACAATGGACAACTGCTTATAAGCCTTTGGGAACAGATGAGATAGGTCTGCTGTGTCTAATATAGCACTTTGTGAGTTCTTGTCCTTCTTTAATGTGCTTTATCTCCTGACTATGTCATGAAGATCATTAGGACTATTTTATGGCTATTTAAGATGGTACAGGCTACATAATGCCCATAGGACAAATTCAGAAATGTTCCTCTGTGGTTGTAATGCAAGTGACGGCAGGCACAAGATAAGGAAAGACTTGTGGAAAAGTAAAGCTTGGAGAGAGTTTTTGAGAGGCCACAGAGATAGGAGAGGTGGGAGAAGAAGCCAAGATGAAGGAGGCAGAAAATGATTCATCTCTGTGTGGCTTTAAATAGCCACAGGTAGCTATGAATATTTTATAAGGGATAGAATACTATAGGACAATTTTTTTTAATCTAGGGCAGATTATATTATATCAATTGGCTAAATTTATTGTGTGGAGGTTTTATGGAGTGAGAATTTAATAATATAAATCTGATTGATAAATTACAACTTTCTAGAGTTTTAATTTTGTTAGGCTAGTGGGAATATTGACAATAACCACAGGGGGTGGTTGCTGGGAATGGAAGCAGAGAGATAGAGGCAGAAAGATGCAGAAGGGTGGCCCCTGCTGGGGTAAGCAAGTAACTTTGGGTAGCATAGTGCCCTTGGACTGATTGTTGTACTCAACAAATGCCATATGGATTTATGATGGCAAGGATGTGGATAAAGAGAAACACTCCTCTCTTGCTGGTAGAATTGTAAACTGGTGCAACCACTCTGAAAATCAATCTGGAGATGCTTCAGAAAATTGGAAATATATTCACCTGAAGATCCAGCTGTACCAGTCTTGGGCATATTCCCAAAAGATGCCCCAACATGCCACAGGGGCACATATTCTACTATGTTCACAGGGACCTTGCATTGATAGCCAGAAGTTGTAAACAACCCATATGTATCAGGACAGAAGAATAGATACAGAAAATGGAATGTGACTCAGCTATTATGAATGAAGACATCCTGAGTTTTGCAGGCAAGTTGATGGAACTAGTGAGGTAATCAGACCAAAAAGGACATGCATGGTATATACTCACTAATAAATGAATATTAGCCAACAACTGTACAAAATATCCAGGATAAGATTCACAGAACTCAAAAATGTCAACAAGCAGAAGAGTCCAACTGAAGACATATCAATCTCATTTGGGAGACAGAAAACAATCACAGGAAGCAGTAGGGAGGGAAGGGACCTGGGTGGGAAAGGGAAAAGGTAGGGGAAGAGGAGAATACCATGTCTTGGATAGAGTTTTTATTTGTATTGCTGTGAAAGACACCATTGCAACAGCAACTCTTATAAACAAAGGCATTTAATTGGGGCTAGTTTATAATTCTGAGGTTTAGACCATCATAATCATACTATCTCCTAGTAGTGCCACTCCCTATGAGCTACAGACCTACATAATCCTATGTGAACTCAAATTTATCATCTCTCTCTTCAGTAGATTTGCTTACACATACTTTAGATGCTTTTCTAAGTCTAAAACAAAAAACAAAACCAAAAGAAAAAAAACAACAACAAGAAAATACTTAGGGGTAAGCATTATATGATCTATAAACTAAACTATCATACCGAGACTAAGGATCTCTGAAAGTGCACCATTAATTAAGTCAACCAAGGGCTAGTTGATCTCAGGAGTTAATAAGTAAGGAACCACTAAACAAAGAGTCAACAAGAATCAATACAGCATGAAAACTCTTCATCATGTGTACTAATTGTTTCTTTAAAGATCAGTGATCAGTACAGTGGTCTGGATGGGGAAACTACCTTTGTTAGCCCTCTACAGTAATATTCATGAGTCATTCTGCTTCCTCATCTTGTTGTGTATGCTGAACAGCTACAATATACCCCTCGTCAACAAGCTTGATGTGTCAGACCTATCTACTCAACCTGCTTCTGCCCTTAGCATATATCATTTCTGTGGCTTGAGCTGGGTATGAGTCGGGTGTGAAGCTGTGTATAAGTCACAACCTCTTAAGTTCCATGGACTACATGAACGATTTTTTTCATCTAGTATCATTTCTTGTAAGAAAGTAATGGACATGGGTTTCCCTGGAGAAATTTTGGTATTTTTCATCTTTTCTCTTGCCCCTGACCTTTAACTGCCTACATAGCTTCAGGGAGGGGAACTTGATTTTTTAGTATGCTGCTTCATGAGTTCTTGTCCTGCTATGATCAGCCTACATTTGTTAGGGCCCCCTGTGCTCTAGTTTCAAGACAGCAATGACACGATCATGCTGTAAACTCAGAATTTCACAAGCCATGATCACTGATGTGTAGCTTTATGTACCAGGAAAATATTCATGTTTTCTTTTAAAATCTCTTTGTTAGACTCCATGCTATGGCAACATATTTCTGTATGCTAAAATTATTCACATGTTAAGATATCTAAGTGTCTGCTTTCCTAAAAATAACGTTGAAAAAACACTCAGTAACATATTCCCTCCAATAAGTAATTTGATTTTTATAGGCAATGAAGGCATTTCTAAATTTGTCCATCTGCAGAAGAGAAACACTAAAAAGGATAGCTTAAAAAGCTGTTTAAGATTTCGGTAAAGTCTGAGATTTTACTTTCTAAAAGCTTGGAAGTAAACCAATATAATCCTAAACAGAGCAAGCAACCTGAGGAGATTGTAACAAAGTTATGCTTCCTGGGTTCAAAACCAGGTTACTTTTCTGTATTAGTTACTTTCCTAATTGCAGTGGTAATTTATCTGGCTAAAGGAACTTGAGGAAGAAAGAGATTCTTTGGATTTTCTTTCCAGAGGAAGCCTATCTAGACATGGAAGCTGTGATGGCAAGACTATGAAGATACTGGCAACAGGTAAATTCTATTAGGAGGCAGAAGGGAATGAAAATTACTGTCCAACTTCCTTTCTTCTTTTTATTTAGCTGTGGACCATAATCCATGGAATGCTGTTACCCACACTGCTAGGTCTTTCTACTTTTGTTAAATTGATCTAGAAAATCCCTCAAAGGAATACCTAGAGATTTGTTTCCATGACATATCTAAATAACATTAAGTTGACGTTGGAAATTCACCTTTTCATCTTGATACCCAGTTATGTTAGTTTAAATTATACTGTTCCTATTTGTTCTCAAGGGCTTGTAGCTATTTTATGAGTCAAAATGTATGCATTCTATCTTAAAAAATACCCATTAATAGTCTTTAGCAAGTCCATCGGGCTTTTAAAGTACATAATCTAATCTCATGTAAGACTTAACAATCATTTAACTATTTGTTTTCATAAAATAAGAATATGTTACAAATTTCTAATATAAAATGGCATAAAATAGGCATTCCATCTTAAAAATAGAGAAATAATATAAACAAGGCATTGAGAAGCTGCCAAAATGACCAATCCTTGATTGGGTGAAAAGACAGATTTTATTATAGATATGAGAGAAAGAATATCCAGAGGTCTTTGATATTTTGAAAAGCCAGGACTATCTCTCTTAGGAGCCAGAACACACACACACCCACACACACACACACACACACACACACACACACACACACACAGAGAGAGAGAGAGAGAGAGAGAGAGAGAGAGAGAGAGAGAGAGACATACATACATACATACATACATACATACATACATACATACATACAAAATAAAAACCTCATGGATTAAAAAGAAAGTCCAGTACCTACAGTGAATGAGAATGAAACTCTGGGAACTTGAAAAGATATGAAGTTTAGAGAAGCAGAGGTGGGGGTTTGTGGAGACAGGGATTTTGGAGACAGGAACCTTGATGAGTTTTGCTGTACACCATGGGTCCACATCAATAGTCTATAGAGAAGTGGCTCTTTCTGGTAGACAAAACCTGTTTCACCGGCTCCTGAGGAATGCTGCTCCTTCTATAGCCCAGCTTGAGTTGTCATTTTGGCGTTGCCCACTGACTTTTGGGCAATTAGAAATCCCTTTGGATCTGGAATGGCAGAGTAAAGAATAGCCAGAACAAAAAAAACATAAAACCCAGAAAAGCAAAAGCCATTCATGTAGCCTAATGTTCAGCATCTGGTACACCTGACAAACTATTTGATTCCAGTCACTGTAGGTAGCCCACTAATACATCTCTGTTTTCTGAAACACACATAAAGGTTTTGAGAGCAGGATCACTTTATTGACTGCAACATTTATGGGAGGCATATAAGCCAAGGCCCAGGTATCTCCAACATTCTGAGGTATTTATTAATACTTAGACTTTATTGTCACAGATCTATACAGTAGTTTCTTGGACCTCCTTGCCTAGATTCCAACAACACTGCCTGGCCCCAACAAATTCTCTGAGGCTGTGGAATAATACTCCATGACACTCTCAATTGTGTATATTCCATGTTTTCAAAACCAGTTGGTTCCATATAGTTAATACTGCCAAGTCTTTCAACTATTCTAAATGTTGCTTGGACACCATTAGCTATATTGCATTGGTCTTTGTGTGCTTTCCAGGCTGACTGTGGGAAAACACTTCAATAGACCTTGACTTTGAGTAGAAAAACATTCCACTGGCATTATCACTTTTCAATAGAGGTGCATTTTCATAAGCTGGAACCTTTCATGGGAAAACCTTGCCTTCAAGGCACCTGCCCTTCATACCACTGCATGCAGCAATCTTCACTTTAATGGTGTTAATGTCTTTAAACAACTACAAACTGTCTTGCAATATGCTTTGCTGATAGCTCTAATCTTTATCATATACATTTTCTTGCCAGATTTCACAATCTCCTCATATTTATATTCCACTTTTTGCTTGCTTACTGTATATAAGAGTAGTTACTTTAGCACAGTGTGAATTCTTTCCTGACTTAAAAAGTTCTATTCTAAACCATTCGTATGTTACCTTTCATTTCAACCTCACTCAAGTTATAAGGACACTAGCTTAAATCTCATGAGCTGGGACTCAACTCTCCACATTTCTCTTAATATTTGTGTCTTCCAAACTACAGTTAGACTGGTTCATTAAGATTTATTTGCAGCCCTCTAAGGCTTTTATAACCATGGCTACAAACCATGGTTATATGAAAGAAACCACATGAAGGAAACCACATTTTTCCTTCAAATTAATCACAAAGAACCATCATGGAAAAGTTATCGGGAAAACTGTCCCACTAGCTGGTATCAATTTTATGTATTATTTATTTTTAAATACTATGAAATAATACAGGGAGACGCAGAGACAAAGGCCTGATAAGAAGGGGTTCTGACTAGCCAGGGGGCAGAAAGATCTCTGACGAGTGCGCGGAAAGTGTGCCCCTGCCCTGCTTGATCCAGGGACTGGGAATCCAGCATTTGGCCCTCTGTTCCCAGCCTACAGCTGTTGGGTGCAGAACAGGTGCTAGTACCATTCGAAACCAGGAACAACAGACATCCAAGGACACAGGCCAGGTACAAGGGAAAGACGAGAACCAATCACTGACAAGATGGCAAGAGGAAAGTGAAAGAAAGTACCCCAGGGAAACCAAGATACCTGGCAGCACTAGAACCCAGATCTCCCATCACAGTAAACAGCAGAATGCAAAACACTCCAGAAAAAGAAGACTCAGACCCGAAATCCTACCTCAAGATGATGATAGGTATCCTTAAACAAAAACGGGAGAAAAAGAATTAAGAATTAGAAGCTTTTAAAGAAGAAACAAGAAAAACACTCAAAGAACTCAAAGAACTAGAGGAAAACAGAACTAAAGAGATGAAAAAACAGAAGAAGTAATTTAAAACAGAAATGGACAAAATAAAGAAAATACTAAGAGAAACAACCTAAGAGGTAGAAATCCTAAAAAAGAAATCAGGAGTCACAGATGCAAGCATTTCCAACAGACTACAAGAGATGGAAGAGATGATCTCGGGGGCCGAAGACAACATTGAAAACATAGACAAAACAGTGAGAGAAGATGCAAAAATCAAAAAGCTCCTGACCCAAAATGTACAGGATATCCAGGAAACAATGAGAAGACCAAACCTAAGGATAATAGGAATAGAAGAAGATGAAGAATATTAACTAAGAGGCACAGTAAATATCTTCAGCAAAATTGTAGAAGATAACTTCCCTACTCTTAAGAATGAGATGACTATGAGCATAAAGAAGCCTACAGAACTCCAAATAGGTTGGACCAGAAAAGAAATTCCTTCCGACACGTAATAGTCAAGACACCAAGTGCCCAAAGCAAAGAAAGAATACTAAAAGCAGAAAGGGAAAAAGGTCATGTAACATATAAAGGCAGACCAATCAGAATCACACCTGAGAATCTTCAACAGAGACTATGAAAGCTAGAAGAGCCTGGACTGACATCATGCAGACACTGAGAGAGCACAAGTGCCAGCCCAAGCTGGTAAACCCAGTAAAACTCTCAATCACGATAGATAGAGAGACTAAGATATTCTAAGACAAAGCTAAATTTACACAATATCTGACCACAAACCCAGCACTACAAAGAATAGTAGGTGGCAAACACAATACAATAAGGAGAACTACATACTAGAAAAAACAAGAAAACTACTAAGCAAGAAAACCAAAAGGAAAAAGACACACAGGCACAATTCAATCTACAAAAGCAATAATTGCAGGAAACAGCAACCACTATTCCTTGATATATATTAACATAAATGGACTCAACTCCTCAATAAAAAGATATACCTATCAAATTGGATACATGAACAAAAAACCAGCATTTTGCTGCATTCAAAAACTCATCTCAGAGACAAAGAGAGACACTATCTCAGAGTAAAAGGTTGGGAAAAAAACTTCCAAGCAAAGAGCCCCAAGAAGCAAGCTGGAGTGGCTATTCTAATATTGAATAAAGTAAATTTCCAACAAAAAGTTATCAAAAAAGTTAAGGAAGGACACTTTCTACTCATTACAGGGGAAATCTGTCAGGAGGAACTCTCAATCCTTAACATATATGCTCCAAATACAAAAGCACTGATATTCATAAAAGAAACCCTACTAAAGCTCAAAAAATATATTTCACCCCATACAATAATTGTGGGAGAATTTAATACCCCACTCTCACCAATGGACAGATCATAGAAACAGAAACTGAACTAGGACACTGTAAAACTAGCAGAGACTATGAACCAACTGGATAATAGATATCTACAGAAAATATCAACCTAAAACAAAAGAATACATCTTCTTCTCAGCACCTCATGGCACCTTCTCGAAAATTGACCATATAATTGGACACAGAAGAAGTCTCAATCCATACAAGAAGATCGAAATACTCCCATCCATCCTTTTAGATTACCATGGTCTATGGCTGGTCTTTAATAACAACAAAGACAACAAAAAGCCCATATACACATGGAAACTAAATAAAGCCCTATTAAATGATAGCAAGGTCAAAAAAATAAAAAAAAAAAATTAAGGATTTTCTAGAATTCAGTGAAAATGAAAACATGGCATACCCAAACCTATGGGATTCAATGAAGGCAGTCTTGAGAGGAAAACTCATAGCTCTGAGCGCTTCCAAAAAGAAACTGGAGGGAGCATACACTAGCAACCTAACAGCATAATAGAAAGCTCTAAAACAAAAGGAAGCAGATACACCCAAGAAGTGTAAACAGCAAGAAATAATCAAACTTAGAGCAGAAATAGACCAAATAGAAACAAAAAGAACCATTGAAAAAATTAACAAAACCAAGAGCTGGTTGTTTGAGAAAATTAACAAGATTGATAAACCCTTAGCCAGACTAACTAAAGGGCAAAGAGAGAGTATCTAAATTAACAAAATCAAAAAGGAAAGTAGAGAAAAAAAAACGAGTGATACTGAGGAAATTTAAGGTATCATCAGATCCTACTATAAAAACCTATAGTCAACAAAGCTAGAAAATCTGGAGGAAATGGATGAATTCCTAGACAGATACAAGATACCAAATTTAAACCAGGGTCAGGTAAACCATCTAAATAATCCCATAACACATAAAGAAATAGAAGCAGTCATCAAAAGCCTCCCAACCAAAAAAAAGCCCAGATCCAGATGGGTTCAGTGTAGAGTTTTATCAGATATTTATTGATGACATAATACCAATACTCTCCAAACTATTCCACAAAAGAGAATCAGAGGGAACACTACCTAGCTCATTGTATGAGGCTATAATAACCTTCATTCCTAAACCACAATAAGACCCTACAAGGGAAGAGAATTTCAGTCCAATCTCACTTATGAACATTGATGCAAAAATACTCAACAAAATCCTTGCAAACCAAATTTAAGAACACATCAAACAATCATTCACCATGATCAAGTCGGCTTCATCCCTGGGATGCAGGAATGGTTTAATATAAGGAAATCCATCAATGTAATCCACCATAGAAACAAAGTCAAAGGAAAAACACACATGGTCATCTCAGTAGATGCTGAGAAATCATTTGAGAAAATTCAATAACCCTTCATGTTAAAAGTCTTGGAAAGAACAGGAATCCAAAACCCATACAAAACATACTAAAAGCAATATACAGCAAACCAATAGACAACATAAAACTGAACAGTGGGAAACTTGAAGCAATACAACTAAAACTCAACAGGCTGCCCACTCTCCCCCTACCTATTCAACATAGTATTGGAAGTCCTTGCTGGAGCAATTAGACAACAAAAGGAAATCAAAGGGATACAAATTGGAAAGGAAGATGTAAAAACATCACTATTTGCAGATGACATGATAGTGTACTTAAGTGACCCCATAAATTCCACCAGAGAACCCCACAGCTGATAAACAAGTTCAGCAAAGTGGCTGGATATAAAATTAACTCACACAAATCAGTTGCCTTCCTATATTCAAAGGACAAACATGTGGAGAAAAAAATTAGGGAAAAGATATGCTTCACAATAGTCACAAAAACTGAAATAACTTGGTGTGACTCTAACTAGGCAAGTGAAGGACCTGTATGACAAGAACTTCAAACCTCTAAAGAAGGAAATCCAGGAAGATCTCAGAAAATGGAAAAGTATCCCATGCTCATGGATTGGAAGGAACAACATTTTCAAAATGGCCATATTACAAAAAAACAATCTACAGATTCAATGTAATCCACATCAAAATTTCAACCAAATTCTTTATTGAGTTGGAAATACCAATGTCCAATTTCATCTGAAATACCAAAAGACCTAGAATAGCGAAATCCATCCTCAACAACAAGAAAAGATCTGCGGGAATCACTATCCCTGACCTCAAGCTATATTACAAGCCAATTGTCCTAAAAACTGCATAGTACTGGTACAGAATAGGCACATGGATCAATGGAATACAATAGAAGATTCAGAAATGAGTCCTCACATATATGGTCACAGGATTTTTGACAAAGGAGCTGTAAACATTCAATGGAAAAATGACAGCCTATTCAAAAAATAATGTTGGTCCAACTGGCACTCAGCATACAGAAAAATGAAAATAGACCCTTTCTTATTTCCTTGTACAAAGCTCAAGTGTAAGTGGATCAAAGATCTTCACATTAAACCAGGTACACTGAAACTATTAGAAGAGAAAGTAGGGAAAACCTTAGAACACATAGGCACAGGAGAAGATTTCCTCAACAAAACACAAATGGCTCATTCTATAAGGTTAAAGATTGACAAATGGGACTTAATGAGATTGCAAAGTTTCTGTAAGGCTAAGGACACTGTCAAGAAAACAAAACGGCAGCCAACAGAGTGGGGGAATATCTTTACCAACCCTAAGTCAGATAGAGGCCTCATATCCAAGGTATACAAAGAACTCAAAAAGCTAGACACCAGGGAATCAAATAACCCTATTAAAAATGGTGTACAGAGCTAAACAAAAAGTTCTCAGTTGATGAATATTGAATGGCTGAGAAACATCTAAGGAAGTGCTAGTCATCCTTAGACATCAGGGAAATGCAAATCAAAACAACCCTGAGATTCCACCTCACACCAGTCAGATTGCTTGGCCAAGATCCAAAACTCAGATGACAGCAGATGCTGGTCAGGATGTGGCAAAAGAGGAACACTTCTCCACTGTTGATGGGGTTGTAAACTGAAACAACCACTTTGGAAATTAGTCTGGTGATTCCTCAGAAAATTGGACACATTACTATCTGAACATCTAGCTAT